>NC_083730.1:36884176-37204561 GCF_028564815.1 Eubalaena glacialis
ATTTCATTTTCCAGGATATTGAATTGTTATAATTACATTGCATGTTATAATAATATTTAAAGAGCTCCCAGTGTTTGGCAGGTGTTTATCTTTTTTTTTTTTTTTTCCTCAAGGGTTTGTGAATGTTGTTCTACCCAAGAATACTTTGTGTAGCAAGTTGTGAGAATGTTTGGGAGTCCTTGGGAAGGGTTGTTCCTTGACCTACTAAACACACAAATCATCATTCAATTAAAATAACAAATGGGATAATGTTCTCCATTTTCATGACTCTAAGAAAACCACTTTCACCATCAATGTAGATTGTGTTTTATCAAAATTAAGAGACTAATTATTAACATTTTTCTCTGTGATTAAGGGCAAAAACTAGAAACCAATATTTTTGTTAAGTAGGGAATTTGGAATTGACCTTTTCTTTATCTGAAGATCAACACAACTTTTTTCTCATTCCCACATTAAAAAACAACAACTGTATTCTGTTGATTTTATTTCTGAAGCATCCCTAGATCTTTCTGTTCATTATTCCAGCTGCCATCATCTTGGTCCAAACCAGATCCACATCTCAACTAGACTACTGGTTAACATGGGTGTCATTGTCCTTCAGTCTCCCTTCTCTCTAAGCTATTCTTCACATTGCAGCTGATGTGATCCTCTTAAGCCACAAATTTGATCAGGTGACTTCCTTACTAAAGTCAAACAACTAATGTCTTTTTACTCTGCTTGTAATAAAATCCAAACTCCCCAGTTCAGTATCTAACACCTGTCTACTTCACGATCCTCATATTTTATCTTTGGTATTTTCACATTCTATTTTCTTGCTTTACTGAAACTCTTACAGTTTCCCAACTGTGCTATACATTGTTTCCTTATTCACAAAAGATACAATGTTTTTGTCAATTCTGTTTCCTTTTTCACCTCACACCCACCCTCCAAATGTGGTTGGCTGATACTTTCTCTTCAAGTCTAACATTCATGGATCCATTCAACTTATATTCGTAAGCTTTTCAATCTCTAGAACTTTATAGACACTGTTTTACAGTGAGGAACAAGAAAGAAAAGCCTTTGTTGCATGGAGATTATATTCTAGTGCTTAAGAGATTAATATAACAGAGAAGTAATGTAATAATATCTGGTAATGATTAGGGATATGACAAAAATTTAAATTAATCAAAATAGAAGGTGCCGTTTTAGATTGATGACTAAGATGAATTTTCTGAGATGTTTACATTTGAATGTACAAAATGTGCCAATTAAAATAAAAAAATGAGCATTCCTGGGATAGAAAACAACAAGAAAAGAGACAAAAACTGCAAGAATTCCTGCATGGTCAGAATGGAGTAAACACAGGCAAGAAGGGTTAAGGAATGTAACTGAGAATCCGAATTTGTAGGAACTGGTAGGTCATGGAGAAGACTTTAAATTTTAGTCTTAAGTGTAATGGGGAACCACTGGTAGGATGAAAGTGGGATCATCACATGACGTTTTCAGGTTTTTGAAGCTGCCTCTGACTCCTCTGAGGAGAATATAGTGTAAAGAAAAGAGTGGCAGCAGGGAGGCCAACTAGAAATTAAGTATTCATGGAGATAGTCCAAGGCAGAGGTTCATGTGGCTTAGACAAAGAGTAAGGTAGTTAGATTTGCAAAAAAATTCACTGATAGAGTTGAAGCTTAAGAGAGCCAGGCATTATGAATGACTACAAGGTTTTTGCCTGATAAATGGTAAATGATTGTAACATTTACTGAGAAAGAGATAAAGGATGGGGAAGATTTGTGGGTGGTGGAGAAAGGTATTATATACTTCAGTTTAGAACATAAGAAGTTTCATATGTTGTTGCAGAGACTGGCTAGAAGCTTATCAAGCCCATTCCTTCTTCCTGAGAATATAGTACTAAAATATTAGTCAGCCTCCCTTGCACCTAGGTTGGGATCTAAAGTGTGGGAAGAAGTCACATAAGCCACTTCTGAGCTATTTATCTTGTTTCTATGTTTCTCTGTCTCTCTTCTGAACACCTGGAAGTGAAAGACTCAATATAGAAGAGGCAAATTATGGAAGGGGTCCTCATGAGGAGAGTTACTTGAGGGAGGAGAAGGGGATCCTGAATCTATGCTATATTGTATCAATCAGGGTTGATAACATGACAAAAAACACAGTGATATGAACAGGTAAATTTTGATATAAAGAATTATTAGCTTATAAAAGAGAATCAGAGGAACAAGAGTTTGGATAGGAAGAATTAAGAGAATTGTAAAGACTATAGAAATAGCAACTATAGGGAGTAGTGTCTATCCCTAGGGATGAGATAAAACACAGAAGGAAGAACCTTCATCGTTGGACTAAGATCCAGAATTATTGGTGATTTCATGATTTTGGCTCACTGAATGTAAAAAGAATATATATGGTGCTGCTTTGGCAGAATGTAATGGAAATCTACTATCTGGACCTTTCTAGAAATATGGCCTCTAGGGTGTCAGGAAAGGTTGCTCACAACAAGTATCTCACTGAAGATATTTTGCTATTAAACATCCCAACAGAGTTGCTGGAGGAAGCTCCAAGCTGCTTGGTGTTGCTGATGACTATTCACATCAGTAGCCGTATGGAGGAAAAGTCATCCACACATTAGGAGATGAGCACAGGAAAAGCCATGGGCACTGCAAGAACCTACTAAGAACTCATTGGTGTCCCAAAATTACTTCCTTCTAAAAGGAAGTAATTTCCTCTGATGTCTTCTGTGGAAAAAACTTAGCATCATACTGACAAGCAAAGGAAAAATAAATGGCCCAGTTCAATTTTCATAGATAAAGATATTAAGGGTCACTTTGGAACTGAGAGAAAATAAATTGATAACAGAACATTACTCCATTTTCTTCTAGCTTGCTGGGTTTCTGACAAGAAGTTGGCTGTAAGTCCTGCCTTGTCCTCTGATTAAAATGTTCCTTTTTTTCCCTCTGATTGTCTTCAAGATATTCTTTGTTTTTTGTTTTCAGCAATGAGTAAGATATGTCCAGGAGGATTTTTTGGAGGCTGGAGTGATATTTATCCTATCCTGCTTGGTGTTCTTTGAGTATCCAGGATTTGTTGTTTGGTGTCTATTGTTAATTTTGAAAAATTCTCAGACATTATACCTTCAAATATTTTTAAACTATTTTCTCTCTTTTCATTCTGAGAATACAATCACATATATATTAGAGTATTTGATATTGTCCACAACTCTTGGATGCTCTTTTTTCCCTTTTAAAATATTTTTCACTCTTTCTATCTCTTTACATTTCAGTTTTGGTAATTTCTATTGATCTATCTTCAAGTTCTTTGATTCTCTCCTCCATTGTGTTGAGTTTACTGATAATCCCATGGAAGGCATTTTTCATCTCTGACACTGTGTTTTTTTAGTTCTAGGACTTCCATCTATCCCTTTCTTATAGTTTCTATCCCTTCCACTGAAACTAACCCTCTGATTTGCATGTTGTTCCATATTTCCATTAGAGCCTTTAACACATTAGTCATAATTACTTTAAATTTCTTGTCCAGTAGTTCCAACATCTTTGTCATACCTGAGTTCAGTTGTGATAATTGTTTTCTTTTTCTGAGTATCATTTTCTTGCCCTTTCTATGCCTTGTTGTTTTTTGTTGAAAGTTAGACATGTTATATAAATCAGTAGAGACTGAGATAACAAGGTTTTAAGCCTGGAAATAAGCATAAGTTCTGCTAGTCTTCTGATGGAGGCTTTGAATTAGTTTAGATAAGAATTGGGCTGGGTTTAAAATTTGTTGTTTCTGTTGTTGCTGTAGTTCACCTTTGTGAACTGTCACAGGCTTCAGTTAGTGTAGGTGTTGGTTTGTCAGGATAATGTCTATTCAGTTTTGAATTTTAAGTCTTCCTTTTGTGCTGTGCCTTGGAGTGGGTCTCTTTGTTCATTCTTTTACCTCTCCTGTGTTTTTTTCCAGCAATATTTGTTGTCTTGAAGATCATTAACTTGATGGTAGAGGCTATGAGGGAGTGTGTTCCTTGTCATTTTGATTAAACCTTTAGGAAGAATTGTGTTCCTTGATCTTGGGGATACAGGCTTCTCAGCTCTCCTGCCCTTCCCTCATTTGTAGCTGTGGGTCCAGCCTACAATCTTGTCCTTTTGTTTTTCCCCTCCTGTTCTTTTCTCCCAGATACAGTGATTTTTCCTCAAGGCTTTATGATATCAGCACTTGTTGTCTTTTCCCTCACAGTGTAAAACTTTGTTCTACAGTAGAGATAGGGGAGAAGAGTCTAGGCAGAATTTCCTACTGTTCCTGCATGGCTGCTATTTCATTTTCTAACTCTGTACCACAATAGGTACTTTTTAACTTTCTATCTGGTGGTGTTTGTGAATAAAGAGCTTATGACCTCCCAAATTTTGCTGCTCTCAGGTTTTCATGCTGTCCTGTCAACTCACGCTTGGCCTTAAAACCAAATTATCATCTCTTAAAGCTTAAATATTTAGCAGTCTCTATTGATTCTTCCCAGTATAAGAACATGCTTGCATCATTTCTGTCCCTACAGGTACCAACTCTTTTTAGATTTTTGGGACAGTTGTTTGCTCTCCAAATTTGGTACTCTAATTGGTTCAAATAAATGCATGAACTTGAAGTTAGTCTGCCTCTTTTCCCCTGCAAGGGTTAGAGTGAATCTTCTTCCATTTCTGCAACCTGGGTCAGAAGCCCAAAATTCCACATGTCAGGTTTTTTAAATAAACACTAAATGTATACCTAAGATGGGTAGCTCTCTAAACATTAAGAAAATATAATGTGCTAAGCAAAACAAATAGTATGACAGAAATTATATAATTTTTAAAACACACTGAGCAATACAGATAATGTTTATGTATATAGTCATATACTAAAAGTGTGAAAAAAGACTGAAAGAGTCCACAACAAATTTATGGTAGTGATTACTCTTAAGGAGAAGGTAATAAAATAAATTTCAACTTTATCTGCAATATTCTATTTCTTTTATTTAAGAAAAATAACTTTAATGTCCAACTACCACATGAAATGAAGTATCCCTAAGGCCAAAAGCATCATCTATTCCTTATGATGTGCCACTATGAGCTTAATTAGTAGCTCAGCTACAGAAGCCATTCTGCAAGCAGTCGATAGACAGTTGTCTTTAATACATAGTGTTGAAGGTATTCCAACTTTATCAGCATAGACCATACAGCATAGACCATACAAGAATTTCATATATTTTAATTTTATGCTCAAGCTCAGCATTATCCCAAAAAACCTCATATTTTTCTTCAGACTCTAAAAAGGGCAGTAAGGGAACATTTTTTTCTTAAGTGCATGTCATAAGTATACAGGAATTATGTTAAAAATATATAGTTTTAAATATATATATATATATATATATATATATATATATATATATATATTTCTATTTTCCTGACAATATAAAAGAGACCCAGAGAAGTTAAATAACTCATCTAAGATATGTTTAATAAGATAATAATAATAATGACAACAAGAACAACACCACACATCAGAATCAATTGGAAGACTTGTTAAAATACAGATTGCTAGGCCACACCCCCAAAGCTAGCCTGGGGACCACACTTTCACAAGTACTGTTTTAGGATAGCTTGATTCTCTCACTTATCTCACCTATGATATGTGAAATATGGACTCCTTACATAGTGAGATATTGTGATTTATAATAAAAAATATATATTTTGTCTTTGTCCCTGTTTCTGGCACTGAGCTCCTAAAGCTCTTGGAATTTCCTAATTGGTTAGAAAGTAACAAAGGTGTCTTTTGTTATGCTAATGAAGCAACTTTTGGACTACACCTAAGGATGGGGACTGGTTGCCAGGAGACTCAACCACATGATTAGAGGGTTGGAACTTTTGGTCCCAACCTCTGACCTCCAAGGAGGGGAGAAGGTCTGGAGGCTGATTAATTGCCAGTGGCCAGTGATTTAGTCAATCATGCCTATGTAATGAAATATCCATAAAAATCCAAAAGGATAGAGTTCAAAGAGTTTCTGGGTTGGTGAACACCTGCATACTTGGGGAGATTGGCAGTTTAGAGAGGGCATGAAAACTCTGTGGCTTTTCCCAATACCTTGCTCTATGTATCTTTTTCATCTGGCTATTCCCAAGTTATATTATTTTATAATAAAGCAGTAATCTAGTAAGTAAAATGTTTCTCTTAATTCTGTGACCTATTCTAGCAAATTAATCAAAACCAAGGTGGGGGGCTTTGGAACCTCCAAGGAGAAGGACAGACACACAGATGGTAACCTGGGCTTTCAACCAGTGTCTGAAATTGGGGGAAGCAGTCTTACAGGACTGAGTCCTTAACCTGTGGGATCTGATGCTATCTTTAGGTAGATAGTGTCAGAATTAAGTAGACTTGTAGGACACTGCTGGTATCTGGAGAATTACTGGCGTGGGGGAAACCTTCTTCCCCAACAGTAGAACTGGGTCTCAGAATCACCTTTTAAATAGGTACCAAGACAGAACAACAATGTCAATCAATGTATTAAAACATTTTTGATATTTTATCTAAGAGATAAATAGAAGTTTTTCCCACAGGCACCTAAATGTCTTGTACATTTTCTAGGGTGCATTTTTTTCCACTTTGAAGCCCACATGATACACATCTGCAGACCCTAGACCTCCAGAGAGTGCGCCACATGAAAGCTCCCTCCTTTCTTACAGCTACAGCTTTCCTATCAGCTCCCTGCATTTCCTCTCTTTGTAACCACTTTAACTCCCTGAAAATGCTTCCTTCTCTTTCTAGTCATTTGAGGATGCTTCCTCAGAATTAATTAGCTTTCCAGGCTCCTGTGGGTCTTATAAACTCCATGTTATCTGTTCCCAGGAAAAATGGGTGGGCTGAGTTTGGCCACTAGTTGAGTCAGGTAAAATGCCAGAGAGGCCCTCCATACAAGGTCACTGTTAAAAGTCAGATACATTTCAAAGATATAGGATTAATATCCTGGTTAAAACTCATACAGTGCCTTTGTAAGATATTATTATTCCTACTCTAAACTTTGACTTCACATTAATTAATTAATTAATCCACCTCTCGATGTGGGTTCTACTGCAGAACTCTCTTGCATTAATGTGATGAGAAAGCACCATGCCCAATAGCTACTCATTGCTAAGAGTCTGCATTCTTGCTGAGGAGAAAAAGTTTACAAATATTAAACCATTACATAACCATAGGAGGCAAAATTAGAAGTATGTTGGAAAGAATGTGTTATTCAGTAAGTAGTAAAAATATCACATTTTAGTCCACAGAAAGTTCAAGAAATCAGAAGAGGGATACATGTGGGTAAGCAAAGCTCTTAAGAGGGTCTTCAAAAGCTGAAATGTAGCACTAGAAGTTGTCCTCAGGATCTCCTCAAAGGAAAGATATAAGACCTTTCTCCATCATTATAACTCTCACTCTTTTTCAGTGGTATATAGTTAAAGACATTAGAGAATGGTTGATGATTATGAAAAAGTAAAAATTTAAGTGGGAAAGTTAAATAATAACTATTTTCTTTACTCATTGTATTTTTATCTAGGAATATTGGAATGATATAATTATATTATAGAGTAAACCAAATTATTAAAAGTTCATAAAATAATCATTAGTTTTATCTAAATAAGTTAGGCCAGTTTTGTCATTGATTTATACTGAAGATTCATTGCAGTGGTGGAAAGGGCAGTGCATAGTTACAGCTATAATAAATTAAACAAATTAGTTTATTTTAAAGTACTTTGAATGTTTTTAAAACAACTCATTAATTAAGTAACTGTGAAAACAACTCTGCTTTTCTGTGTATGATGAAGCAGATACCAAGTACTTTAGGTTTTGAGAAAATGGACCAACTCAACCAAGGAAAGCCAAAATAACCTGAATTCCTTAAACTTTTAGAAAAAATAACAAAAATGAGGTGAAGGGAAACATTATCAGTGAAGGCTTTGCCTCTGTTTCTCCTCTTATCTTCTCTTACCCAGGAATGCATGGGCCACGACAGGAGTTAGATGTCCAATTTTATACTCTTTTAATTATCTTGTTTCAGAACTTAATCTTTATTACTGTGCCCCTCAAAAATAATAACAATAAATAAAAACAACAAAAGTAAGGGGAAAAAAAAGGAAAGCCCTGCCAAAATCCATTTTCTTCTCTTTGTTGAACTCCTGGTGGGACATTTGTATTCATGTCATCCTTGGTTCCTCTCAACTCTCTTCCTTGCAGGAGTGCCTGTTTTGTCCCTGTGCAGAAAAGATAGCACATTAAGTGCTAAAATGGGAGATGCCTCACATCT
Source organism: Eubalaena glacialis (assembly GCF_028564815.1). Lineage (NCBI taxonomy): Eukaryota > Metazoa > Chordata > Mammalia > Artiodactyla > Balaenidae > Eubalaena > Eubalaena glacialis. Next base: position 36,892,461 of record NC_083730.1, read on the forward strand.
CAGATGATTATTGTGTCAGTATTACTAGGAAACATAGTCAGTAAGAATCAAACCCCAATGATTTCACCTCTTCCCCACAAGCCCGCCTTGCCTCCTGCCTGAAAGAATTCACTCCAGCAGCTCCCTCTAGTACTTGAATCACATGGGTCAGTGCTGAGAGTGACAAGTCTGTGTGTTGTCCTGTTATAAGGGGTGAGCTCTAATCCACAGTCAAGAGCATTAATATGTCTCAAGGGTTTTATATTTCTGGAGAGCAAAGAATAAAATGTAACTAGAGAATCATTTTTCAGTGAGCTTGAAACCCACACTACACTCTATTTCCTCTATGGAGTAAATACACAATTAAGTGGAAAACAAAGAAATAAAAACAACAAGGAAAATGTATTGTTCCTTAAATGTGGGAAATTGACAACAAAAAACACAATGTGTTCAGCCAATTCAATTAATTGTCTATAATGTAATGGGAAGATTCCTAACTGGCCATAATAAAATAAATCTGCCTTCTCTAGTGACCAAATAAATTAAAGGGAAGGAGAGTCCACAATCAAGTTAAGGTTATTATTGTTGAATGGTATAGATAAAAGATAATTTAAGGCCAATTAACTATACCATTGTCATCCTTGTCTCAATTAGTCAGGTAAGAGTGATGAGATATCATCTTGATTTGCATGATAATTATGTTGGTAGAACACATGATATGGATAACAGCCTTCATGACCTCCAATAAAATTGTTACTTGAATCTGCCACATCAGTATTTAAAATGTTTTTCTATCAACAACCAAGTCAGAGCTTTTTCTTCCAAATAAGATGGACAAATATCATATGATATGCTTATATGTGGAATCTAAAAAAAAATATATATATATTACAAATGAATTTATTTACAAAACAGAAATAGCCCCAGATGTAGAAAACAAACTTATGGTTACCAAAGAGGAAAGAGGGGTAAGGGATAAATTAGGAGTTTGGGATTAACATATACACACTACTATATATAAAATAGATAACCAACAAGGTTCTACTGTATAGCACAGGGAACAATACTAAATATTTTGCAATAACCTACAAGGGAACAGAGTCTGAAAAAGAACATATATATGTAAAATGTATTTATATTATTTTTATTTACTCATATATTTATTCAGTTTATAACCTGACTCACTTTGCTGTACACCTGAAAATAACACAACATTGTAAATCAACTATACATCAATTAAAAAAAAAAAAGATGGAATAATAGGGACTGGATTTAAATTTCCACATGAAATAACAGAAAATGAAAGAAGAAGAAGAAAAAAAGAAACCACAGTTTCCAAGATATTAGACATCAAGTAATGAAGGACAGTGATATCTGAGAGATGAGGGCAGGAAAGGAAGTTGAACCCTATGACTACTCCAGTTTACTGCCTGGTAAATATTTCTAGGTTGTAGTGCAGGCAGGAGAAACCCAGGCAATGGCTGGTTGTCTCTCAGAGCTTAGGAGACAGACCTGGGAATTCAGAGAGACCAGTATGTCTAGGGTATAAAGAGCATATTACCAGAGAGGATAAAGTGGCACAGAGAGACAACTCTGGACATATGAACGGGATTCACCTTGAGTAATAAACAGAGTACTGGTCAGAGCATGTGTGTGAAGAAATTACACAAGGCCAGAAAAAGAGACCAATAAGATAAAGGGAAACAATAATCAAAGCACAGACATGGCTGGTCATAGTGTCTGTTCTCTGTAGCCAGAATGGTAAACCTCATAATTCATGGGACCTCTTTGACCACTAAGAAGTTATTGCCATAAAAGTGGGGGAAATTTTAACCTAGACCAAATGTTGCTTTAGTACTACCCAACAAAGCACTTAAAAATCATGATCAAAAATGATCAAATAACTTCATCCAGTACACACAAAAATAATATCTATAAAAATACAAAAATATCCAGCACCCAACAAGGTAAAATTCACAAATTTTTACATTGAATAAAAAAGTACTGGGCATGAAAACTTGGAAATAAATTCCGTAAAGGAGGGAAAACATGATCCATCAAAACTGAGCCATAAATTAAACAGATGACAAAACTGATAGAAAATGGCATTAAAATGGTTATTATAACTATATTCTATATGCTCAAGAAGATAAAGACAGAACATATTAAGGAGAGACATGGAAAATATAAAAAGATACAAATCAAACACTAAGAGATGAAAATTATTATGTCTGAGATCAAAAATACAATATATAGGATTACTCAGTAGATTAGATAAGCAGAAAAAAGTGGTGTACTTGAAGACATAACAATAGAAACTATGCAAAATAACAAGAAATATAGAGAACAAATTAGTGGTCACCAGTGGGGAGAAGAAAGTGGGGAGGAACAATATAAGGGTAGGAGATTAAGAGCTGCAAAACACTGTGTATAAAATAAGCTACAAGGATATATCATACAGCACAGAAAATATAGCCAATATTTAATAATAATCATAAATGGAGTATAATCTATAAAAATTTTGAATCACTATATTGTACACTTGAAACTAATATAATGTTTTAAATCAACTACACCTCAATAAAAAAGGAAAAGAAAAAGAGCTGAAAAACAAACCAGCAAACTAAAAAGTGCAAGTAGCCAGAAAATCAAAAATATAGACAATTTGAACAACATTATTAATCAACTTGACCTAATTGACATTTATAGAACATTTCATTCCAAAACAACAGAAGTCTCAAGTGCATAGGCAACGTTTACAAAATGAGTTCATATTCTTTGCCATAAAACAACTCTGAATCAATTTCACTAACTTCAACTTCCACCTTAGGAATCTAGGAAAAGAAAGAAAGTAAATAAAGCACCAAAAAACAGAAAACAAGAAAAATCCTTAACAAAGTCTAGACAACATATTCACAGGTTCCAAGGATTAGGATGTGGACATCTTTAGGAGTCATTTTTCAGCTATGAATAATTACTTTCATATACTAGAAGGACTTGGTTAAATCTGTCTCATCAGTGATACAATATGCTAAAGGTCAATTAAACGGTGCTTTCAGTGTTCTAAATGAACCACTCCATGAACCAAGAATTTTATACTCAACCAAAATATAAACAAATTATAAGATTTAAAAAACTATTGTCAGACATGTAAGAAGTGAAATTTTTTTCATGGATTGCTTAAAAATTTGTAGTATTTCCAGGAAAAAAAAGTTTAAAAATCCAAGAAAGAAAGTGACATAGAAATCACAAAAATACATACTACACTGAAAGTACAATATGAAGAAATCCTGTGACTGAGAATATTCCTAAAATGTAATTGGAACACACTAGAGCAGAAAGTCAGGTCTCTGGAAAGGATGGCTTTAGGAAAGAAGTACCCAATGCATAGTGAAAATGGTTGGAGGATGGACCAACTCAGGGATCTAATAGAGGAGATTGACCCTAATATTTTAGGATGAGAGTGTTGAAACTAATGTTCCAAATATAAATGTAATCAATAAACTTGTGCTATATCTTCACAAACAAGTGAGAGGACTTCTATGCATCTCAAATACTCATGTATTAATTACCAAAAAGTCAAGAAAGCAGGCTATAAAGGAAGCCTCAATAGTTCAAAATGTTAATATCACAATTATTAGGTATTTTAATCACAATCCAATAAAATCAAAAAATAAAAACACAGCTAAGTAGATCCCATATGTTGGGGCAGCTAAATAGCATATAATTAAATAATTATTGTATTTAAAAGAAATTATAAAAGAATTAAGAAATACATAGAAGTAAATGGTAATAAAACACAACCTGTCAAGATCTGCAGAATGCAGAAGATTTACTTAGATGGAAAAGCATAAGTAACAAGAAAAAGTAAAAAAAAAAACAAAAAAAAGTAGGCACTCAAATATTTGAAGGAGAACAATAATGTTAATCCACAAAAAGAAAACAGAAGAAAGAAAATAACAAAGAATTAAAGGAATAAATCAACAAAATAAAGAATAAAAATGATAAGAAAGTTAACAATAAAATTCTGGTCTTTTGAAAAGTTTAGCAAGATAGGAAGAACTCTCATAAGACTGAGAAAGAAGGCAGACAATGCAAATTAAACAAAATACTAAAATGAAATGAAAAATAAAGAGGACAATTATAAAAATTTTAGGCCTTACATTTGGAACTCTAAAAAGAAATGGATAAATTCCTAAAAAATATATAAAATGCTCATCTTGATGAAAGAAAAATTAGTGAAAAGTAATAAAGAAATTAAAATCTTAGTCAAAATTTTGCCTTTCCTCTGAATTGAGGCACAACTGACTGCTACCATATTTTAAGTAACAGATAATTTCATATGTATATTATTTACATGATAGATAGAGAGATAGATAGATAGATAGATTTACTTATATTTCTTCCCCCTAGAAATACAGTAAAAATTGTGCAGCTCATTTGTGAGGCTAATATAATTTTTATCCTACAGTAAGTAGATAAAGTCAATGAAACAAAATAGAAATACAGGCTTATTTACCTATGAAGAGAATGGAAATTATACTAAATAAAAGAAACCAACAGTATATTAAAACTGTATTTCACAATCAAGCTTGGTTTATACAAAGAATATAAAGATAATCCAATAAAGAAAATCTATCAGTGTAATCTGCCTTAAGAGTAGAATAAAATATTGAAAAGTCATATGATTATTTCAACAACTGTAGAATAATCTTTTGATGAAATTCAGCATCTCTCAGTAGTAACAAGTATTCTCAGGACCCAGATCTTGATTTTGAAATGTCATCTTACAATTAAAGGAAACAGAAACCCTTGGAGAAAATGCTGATTGTAAAGGTTAGGCAGAGAAAATAGAAGATGAACTAGGAACAGTTTCTAGGACCAAAAAATAAAGAAGTAATAAAAATAAATAAATAAAAGAATAAGGCATGTCAAAAGGACCGAGGAACCAACCTGAAAGAGTTCCCAAAGGCCAAAGCTCAGTTTGAAGCAACAACAAACGCACAAAAAATTGTGTATATAACACAAAGCATAAAATAAATATACATGAAGCCAATAATTAAATGATTGAATAAACAAATGAAGGAGGAGAAGAGACAAATTTTTCTTAAAAAAGAATTCCAAATTATACATGTAGACACTACCCCCTCCAGGTGGTGAAGCTTAATCATTCCCTCACCTCCCCGACTCCCTTGAGTGTAGGATGGGATTAGTGTTTTCCTTACATAGAATAGAGTATAAACAAGAGTGAGGGGGAAGGGAGGATGTTACTTTACAGTGGAAAAAACCTGGCAACAGAACCTTAACTGAGTGATCCAAGTTAGCATCACCAGTGAGAGCATGTGGTTACTATATACCCTGGATATATGTTAACCTAGCCACTCATGAGAAAATAAATCAGACAAACCCTAATTAGGAAAAATTCTACAAAATATCTGACCAATACTCCTCAAAACCAACAAGATCATGAAAAACAAATCATGACTGACAAACTATCACCAACCAGAGGAGATCAAGTAGACAAGGCAACTAAATACAACATAGCATCCTGCATTGGGTATTGGAACAGGAAAAAGATGTTAATGGAAAACTGTTGATATTTGAATAAAAGTTGAAGTCTAGACAATAGTTATGCAATATTGGTCTTTAATTTTGACAAATGTTCCATGATAATTAAGATCTTAAAATTAGAGAATATTTGGAAATTCTCTGTACTATCTTTGCAACTTTTATATAAACATAAAATTGTTCCAAATAAAGATTTTATTTAAAAATAAAACATTTTATTGGCATGTAGTTGTTCATAGTAGTCTCTTATGATCCTTTGTATTTCTGTGGTGTTGGTTGTAACTTCTTTTTCATTTCCAATGTTATTGATTTGGGCCCCCTCTTTTTTTTTCTTGGTGAGTTGCTGTTGTTTTCTTAGTCTCTATTTCATTTATTGCTTTATTGTTCTATTTCATTTATTTACTGCTCTGATCTTTATTTCTTTCCTTCTACTAACTTTGGTATTTTTTTTTTTGTTCTTCTTTCTCTAATTCCTTTAGGTGTAAGGTTAGGTTGTATATTTGAGATTTTTCTTGTTACCTGAGGTAAGCTTGTATCACTATAAACTTCCCTCTTAGAACTGCTTTTGCTCTGTCCCATAAGTTTTGGATCATTGTGTTTTCATTTTCATTTGTATTGAGGTATTTTTTAATTTCTTTTTTGATTTATTCAGTGATCCATTGGCCATTCAGTACCATATTGCTTAGCCTCCACTTGCTTGTGATTTTTGCAGTTTAAATTTTTTTTTTTCATGTGGACCATTTTTAAAGTCTTTATTGAATTTTTTTACAATATTGCTTCTGTTTTATGTTTTGGTTTTTTGGCCATGAGGCATGTGTGATCTTAGCTCCCTGACCAGGGATCAAACCTGCACCCCCTGCATTAGAAGGTGAAGTCTTAACCACTGGACTACCAGGGAAGTCCACATTTTTGCAGTTTTTTGTTTTCTTGCAGTTGATTTCTAGTCCCATAGCATTATGGTTGGAAAAGATGCTTGATATGATTATAATATTCTTATATTAACCAAGGCTTGTTTTGTGGCCTAGCATGTGATCTATCCTAGAGAATGTTCCATGTGCACTTCAGAAGAATGTGTGTTGCCAATAAAATAGACAACATAGAAGAACTGGTGAAATTCTTGGAAAGGTACAATCTCCCAAGCCTGAACCAGAAGAAACAGAAAATATGATCAGACCAATTATCTGTAATGGAATTGAATCTGTAATATAAAAACTCCCATCAAACAAAAGTGCAGAACCAGACAGCTTCACAGGTGAATTCTATCAAACACCTAGAGAAGAGTTAACATCTAACCTTTTCAAACTAATCATAAAAATTGCAGAGGAAGATACACTCCAAACTCATTCTATGAGACCAGCATCACCCGATAACAAAACCAGACAAAGATATCACCAAAAAAAAAGAAAATTACAGGCCAATATCACTGATGAACATAGATGCAAAATTTTTCAGCAAAATCCAACAATACATTAAAAGGATCATACATCATGATCAAGTAAGAATTATCCCAGGGATGCAAGCATTTTTCAAAATCCATGAATCAGTCAATGTGATACACCACATTAACAAAAAGAAAAATAAAAACCATATGATCATCTCAATAGATACAGAAAAGTTTTTGTTGAAGTTCAACATCCATTTATGATAAAAATTCTACAGAAAGTTGGCATAGAGGGAATATACCTCCATATAATAAAGGCTATATTTGAAAAAACCCACAGGCAATATCATACTCAATGGTGAAATCATTTCTTCTAAGATCAGAAACAGACAAAGATGTCCATTCTTGATAATCTTATTTAATGTTGTTTTGGAAGTCCTAGCCACAGAACTCAGATAAGAAAAAAAAGAAATAAAAAGAATCCAAGTTGGAAAGGAAGGAGTAAAACTGTGATTGTTTGCAGATGACATGATACTATATGTAGAAAATCCTAAAGATGTCACCCAAAAATCACTAGAGCTCAAAAACGAATTCAGTAAATTTTCTGGAAACAAAATTAATATACAGAAACCCATTACATTTCTATACACTAATAATAAACTAACAGGAAGAGAAATTAAGGAAACAATCCCATTTACCATCACATCAAAAAGAATAAAATACCTAGGAATAAACCTACCTAAGGAGGCAAAAGACTTGTACTCAGAAAACTAGAAGACACTGATGAAAAGAAATTGAAGATGACACAAACAGATGGAAAGATGTTCTGTGTTCTTGGATTGGATGAATTAATATTATTAAAATGACAATCCTACCCAAGGCAATCTACAGATTCAATGCAATCCTTATCAAATTAATAATGACATTTTCACAGAACTAGGACAAATAATTTTAAAATTTGTATGGAAACACAAAAGACCCCAATCAGCCAAAACATCTTTGAGAAAGAAGAACAGAGCTGGAGGAATCATGTTCCTTGACTTCAGACTATATTATAAAGCCAGAGTAATCAAAATAATAAGGTGTTGGCACAGAAACAGACACATAGATCAATGGAACAGGATAGAGAGACCAGAAATAAGCACATAAACTTATGGTCAATTAATTTATGACAAAGGAGGCATGGATATTTAATCAAGAAAGGACATTCTCTTCAATTAGTGGTGCTGGGAAAACTGGACAGCTACGTGTAAAAGAATTAAATTAGAATATACTCTAACACCATACACACAAAGAAAAACTCAAGATAGATTAAAGAACTAAATGTAAGACTGGATACTATAAAACTCTTAGAGAAAAACATAGGCAGAACACTCTGACATAAATCTCAACAATATCTTTTTGTATGCACCTCCTAGAGTAATGAAAATAAAAACAACAATAAACAAATATGATCTAATTAAACTTAAAAACTTCTGCATAGCAAAGGATACCATTGACAAAATGAAAAGATGGCCTACTAAATCAGAGAACATATTTGCAATGATATGATCAATAACAGGTTAACATCCAACACATATAAATAGCTCATACAACTCTACATCAAAAAACAAATAACCTGATTAAAAAATGGGAATAAGAATTGAATAGACATTTTTCCAAAGAGGAAATGCAGGTGGCCAATAGGCACATGGAAAGATGCTCAAAATAGCTAATCATCAGAGCAATGCTAATCAACACCATAATGAGATATCACCTCACACCTGTCAGAATGACTATCTTCAAAAAGAAGACAAATAACAAATGTTGGCAAGGATTTGGAGAAAAGGGAACCCTCCTACACTGTTAGTGGGAATGTAGATTGGTGCAGTCACTATGGAAAACAGTGTGGAGGTTTCTCAAAAAACTAAAAATAGAACTAGCATATAACCCAGCAATTTCACTCCTGGATATATATCTAAAAGAAGCAAAAACACTAATTTGAAAAGATACATATACTACAATTCATAGCAGCATTATTTTCAATTACCATGGTATGGAAGCAACCTGTTTTCATCAACAGACAAATGGATAAAAAGGAGATGATATATATATATACATATATATATACACACACACATATATATGTATATATATATATACACACACACACACACATACATATACATATACATACAATGGGATGTATAGATACAATGGGATACTACTCAGCCATAAAAAGAATGACATTTTGCCACCTGCAGAAATATGGAGGGACTTGGAGGGTGTTATGCTAAGTGAAATGTCAGACAGAGAAAGACAAATACTGTATGATATCACTTATATGTAGGATCTAAAAAATAAAACAAACTAGAGACTACAACAAAAAAGAAACAGACTCACAGATATAGAGAACAAACTAGTGGTTAACAGTGGGGAGATGGAAGAGGAGAGGCTATATAAGTGTAGGGGAGAAAAAGGCTTAATATGGCATTACATGAAATCATGTGTGTGAAACTTTTGAAAATTGTAAAGCAGTATAGAATTTATGGGTGAGTAATATTCCATTGTATATATGTACCACATCTTCTTTTTCCATTCCTCTGTTGATGGACATTTAGGTTGTTTCCATGTCCTGACTGCTGTAAATAGTGCTGCAATGATTATCAGGGTGCATGTGTCTTTTTGAATTACAGTTTTCTCTGGGTATATGCCAAGTAGTGGGATTGCAGGGTCATCTGGGAGTTCTATTTTTAGATTTTTAAGGGACCTCCATACTGTTTTCCATAGTGGCTCTATCAATTTACATTTCCACCAGCAGTGCAAGAGGTTTCCCTTTTCTCCATAGCTTCTCCAGCATTTATTGTTTCTAGATTTTTTGATGATGGGCATTCTGACCAGTGTGAGGTAATACCTCATTGTAGTTTTGATCTGCATTTCTCTAATAATTAGTGATGTTGAGCATCTTTTCATGTACCTTTGGCTATCTGTATGTCTTCTTTGGAGAAATGTCTATTTAAGTCTTCTGCCCATTTTTGGATTTTTTTTTTTGACATTGAGCTACATGAGCTGTTTGTATATTTTGCAGATTAATCCCTTGTCAGTTGTTTCACTTGCAAATATGGAATATTACTCAGTCATAAAAAGGAATGAAATTGGGTCATTTGTAGAGATGTGGATGGACCTAGAGTCTGTCATACAGAGTGAAGTAAGTCAGAAAGAGAAAAACAAATATCATATATTAACACATATATGTCGAATCTAGAAAAATGGTACAGATGAATTTATTTGCAGGGCAGGAATAGAGATGCAGATGTAGAGAACAGACATGTAGACATGGGAGGGAAGTGGGGGTGGGATGAATTGGGAGATTGGGATTGACATTTATACACTACCATGTGTAAAACGGATAGCTAGTGGGAACTTGTATAGTGCAGGGAGCTCAGATCAGGGATCTGGGGTGACCTAGATGGGTGGGATTGGTGGGGAGGGTGGGAGGGAGGTACAAGAGGGAGGAATATATGTATACATATAACTGATTCACCTCGTTATACAACAGAAGCTAACACAACATTGTAAAGCAACTATACTCCAAATTTAAAAATTTAAAGAATCTTTCATTCAATAAAAATTAAGTTAAAAAATAAATAAAATCCTTGAGTTTTGCTCTTGTGATTTGTCCATTTTTCTAAATGTATATTTCAATTAAATATTTAGTTTAAAAATTCAATATCTATTTATGACTTAAAAAGCAGTATTTAACAAACAAGAATAGAAATGACTGCCTTAACTTGGCAAGGGTTCTATATCAAAAAATTACAGTAAAATATTTATAGACAAAACATTAGATTATCTCTTAAGGTTAGGATCAATATACAGATGACATTATCACCACTGTTTAACATAATGTAATATTGGAGGTAGAGCCTTTGTCATAATAATGGTCTAACCAGAAATCAGTGTACAAAAAAAATTTTTCATAAAAGCAGCATAAATTATCAATTACTTACAATTTATCCTAATCAAAAATATAAAATAATTTCTTTGGAGAAAAATTTAATATCCCAATAAAAGACATAAAATATCAAACTAACACAATATTGCAAAGCACCTATAGTCCAATAAAAATTAATTCAAAAAAGTTCAAAATTAATTCCATACTCTTGGATGAGATAATTTAAGGTTTTAAGATGCTGGTTCTAACAAATTATCTGTATATCAATATTAAAAGCCATTTCCATCAGATTTTCAATTGGACTTTTTTAAGAGCTTGATAAACTCATTCTGAAATTATATATGGAAGAATAATGCAACTTTGAAAAAGTATAAATCGGGATAGGGAGATTGCCTCTCAGAAATTATGACATACTATAATGACATAGCAATAAAAATTAGTCTGATATTAGCACAAAAATAGACAAATAGACCAAGAGAACAGAGTAGAAAGTTTAGAGACACACCACTTATGTATGGGAAATTTGGGAACTTAACACATAATAAAACTGATACTTAAATCAATAGGGAAAATAAAGGCTCTTTCTCTATCTCACCATATTGAGATAAATAAATTTAGATAACTGATAATGACCATTTACAAATGAAATTCAGGTGGATTAAGGACAAATGTGAAAAGTAACAGTTTTAAATTAATGGGGGCAAATATACAAAAATATCTTTGTGATCTTGTTGTGGGGAAAGGCATTAAAAACTCCCAAACCATGAAATATAAAGTTTGTTTAAAACTGTTTTTTTTTTTCCAGTGGACAAAGCTTACAAATGAATAACAAATTGGGAAAAGATATTTTCTATTTCTAAAAATAGCAGGGGACTAATATCTAGAACATAAAGGATTTCCTGAGAATAAACAAGAAAAAGACAATAACCACAAAAGAAATATGGCCAGAGAATGCAACATTTAGTGTGGGAAGAGGAAACACTAAGCATATGAAGAAATGCTCAAGCTCATTACCAAAGAATATCACTTTGCCCATGTGTATAGATATTAGGGCTTTTTTGTTTGTTTAGTTTTTTGTCAGTGGTCTCAGGTTTAATTGAGGGTGCAGAGGTGCTGCATTGCTACTCAGAGAGAAGCCCAAGGCAGCCTAGGTTCCAAGCTGAGCATTTGTTTTTTTCAATTGAATAAAAGAACATGGCATTACCGAAACAACTTAAGGCCCTTCTGCCCCAGTCCTGGACTTGAGGGGAACACAGGGAGTGGCTAGGCTTTCTCTTTGGGACATGTCACCCTCAGCCCTGGGTCTGGGAGTCCTGGGAGCCTCTCCACCCATGCTGGCCTTCTGAAGTCAGTTCTTAAATGGGGAGGGGATTATGGCAGGGACAGCCCCCAACCAGTGATGGGTAGGGAGCTGGGATCCCAGATACCCACAGTGGTGAATCCCCCGCTCCCAGCCATTTTGGGAACAAGTGAGGCCAGGATGAGGTAATATTAGAGTGGACGTGTGCGCAGGTGCAATTGTCCCAAACAGCATTCTGGCAGAAATTCATCAATTAGTAGGGACTTTATGAGCTAGTAGTTTTCCTCCTAGATATACATTCCAAAGGATATACATTGCTAAAGGGGATATGCAAGTAGATGCTCACCACAACATTATTGTACAAGCTAGTGGGAGGTCAGAGAGCATCCACAGCCTGGGGAGTGACTAGGTAGAATGTGATGGAGGACCATGGAGTTAGATGCAATAGACTAGATATTCACAAAGCAACATTGGGTGCCTGGTGATATAAGTAACAAACTGAGATCTATAGCAGAGTATAAAATGCACTCATGCTCATGTAGCAATAATAAACATTTCACAAAAGAATTTACCAACAAAAAGGTACACTTTAGCTATTAGAATGATTGTCCATGATGAAAAAAATTGTCAGGAGGCAATGGTAATAACAGGGAAAATTAAATTACAGTAGTCCCGCCTTATCTGTGGGGAATAAGTTCCAAGACCATTGGTGGATGTCTGAAACCACGGGTAGTACGAACCCTATGTAGACTATGTTTTTTCCTATACCCACACCCCTATGATAAAGTTTAATTTATAAAATAGGCACAGGAAAAGAGGAACAAAAATAACTTATAATAAAATAGAACAATTATAACAATACACTGTAATAAAAGTTATGTTAATGAGGTTTCTCTCTAGCTCAAAATATCTTATTGTAAAAATTTAAAGACTTTTTCATCCTAACTAAGTACGTGTCATGAACTGTGGCCATAACTTTTGCACCTGAGGTGTGACAGCAAAATTAACACAGAATTTTTTTCCTTCTTCACAATTTCTGTTAGAAGATTTGTTCTTACTGTAGATTTTATCAACCTCAGCATACAATTTTTTTCTTTCTTTGTCACCTTTTCACTAAAAGGAAACACTTTGGGTCTTCTCTTTGACAGATTCGAGTTGCCAGCATTACCACTCTTTCACTGTGTGTTCATTATTAAGTAGAATAAGGGTCACTAGACACAAGCACTGTGATACCAAGATAGCTAAGTGACTATGGGAGGGTAGTGACTATGGGCTGGAAAGAGGAATGATTCACATCTGGGTCCCGATGGAGTGGGATGAGATGAGATTTCATCTCACTACTCAGAAAAGAGGGCAAATTTAAATTTATAAATTGTTTATTTCTGGAATTTTCCGTTTAATATTTTCAGACCAATGTTGACCACAGAAAGCAAGACTACGGACAAGGGGGACTACTCTATCTGTAAAAAAAATAGATGTCTGAGGGAAGAAAATGTTAGTAAAAAGAGCAGCTTTCTGTAAGAAAATAGTGATGATAGTCGTCAATGCTTCTACATTTTATTGCAATACAGGCATACCTCATTTTATTAAACTTCATTTTTTAAAAAATTACTCTTCAAAGATATTATGTTTTATACAAATTGAAGGTTGTGGCAATCCTGCATTGTCAGATGATGGTTAGCATTTTTTAGCACTAAAGGGGTTTTTAATTGAGGTATATGCACTGTTTTTTTTAAAGACATATGCTATTGCACACTCAATATACTATAGTATAGCATAAATATAACTTTTATATGCACTTGGGAAACCAAAAAAATCATGTGACTTGTTTTATTGCAATATTCACTTTACTGAAGTAGTCTGGAACAGAACCCACAATAGCTCCAAAGTATGCCTGTGTAATAGGGAAGAACAAATCTGACTCCATATTGGATCTACTTTTACTTTAACCTTTGTGTTCTATTGTTTTTGCTACAAGTTAATCACTAAAGGGATGTTTCCTATAGCTTAAAGTATACATAATCGCCCATCTCCAGGAAACCTGTCTCCCGTGCCTGAGTGTGAAGCTAAAATACCTTTGTTTAAGCTCGCAGGAAACATCCTGACCAGGTCCACTTATAAATGGCTTCAGGAAAGAAGATATTAACACATCCCCTCTGGAGTCTGGCCAGAACAAGGAAATATTTATCACCTTATCACCTTTTTTACTTTACCTCCTTACCTCCCCCTCTTTGTTCTATAAAAGAAACTAGCATCCAAACCCAGGCAGGATGGTTCTTTGGGACAAAAGTCCACCATCTTCTCAGCCTGCTGGCTTTCTGAATAATGTCGCTATTCTTTGCCCCAACAACTGGATTTATTGGCCTGTCATGCTTCAAGCATTGTGAGCTTAGACTCAGTAACACCTGTACATAACAATGTTTGTGTTGTTTTGACTCCCATGAACTGTGTGATGGTTAAGACTATATCCAGGTATTTATTTGCTTACTTCATCCTTAAATCCTTGAAAACCCCTGACTCAGTCCAGGAGTCATGATGCAACTCCTCATTAAGCAGTTTAAGAAAGAAAGAACTTTAATTAGGTGGTTCAATAAAAATTCTGACTCATAATGGAATATGTAGGCTTTCTGCTCTGTAATAATTTTAACTACTAAGTGAATCTGTTGAGATTAGCTCTCTCTGGTAGCTTAATAAATAAAAGCATGCATCAGAGAAGCACTTCCTTTATCCACTCCTCTAACTCATTTACCCCAATGTGACAACTCTGTGAACAGTTTTGCAAAAGCTTGAGAAGTGCTTATTTATTTCGCTTTGATACTTTTTTATGATCGTAACAGGTATCTCCTCAGCTCTCTATTTGTGAAAGCTAAAATTCCTAATTAGATTTGTTTTTTAAAATTTGAACCCCCAGAATTATCTTTCATATAATATTTGTTACATTTTTTTATGAAAGTTGTATGCTTTCTATAAAGAATTTGATATACACATCTAAGAGGCATAAAATGGACTGTCATAAATAACAGTGGGCAAAAATTTTCCTTGTTTTTCTATAAATTATCTACTCATGTATTTTGGTAGGTAACATATTCTATTTCATTTCAAGGTATGTATTTTATCCCAGAAATATTTTTTTTTCCCCCCAGGAAAACTTAAATATTCCAATCATTGACATGTTTGAAGCTTAGTCACTTTGGTTTAAATACTATATCTTTCAGATTTTATCTAGTATGTCCCCCAACCTGGCCCCAAATCTTAAATGTTTTCTCTTTCTTCTACTTCCCAGGGTGATGTTAGGCCGGTATTCCCACCAAGTTCTGCAGAGGCAAGTATGCCAATCCATATCTTTCTTGCCCCAACTACACTTATGCCAAGTCTTTCAGCAGATTTTTCCATATCACACATAAGTGTTTGAACCTTATAATTTTATAATACCGCTTAATGTATAGTAGTAAAAATTTCTTCTTTCCAAACTATCCTTACCCACTGATCCTCCCATATGAATTTTATAATCATCTTATCAACCTCCAAAATAATCCTTTTTAATTTGTATTGAAATTGCATTGTAATTATAAATTCGTTTGTGAGACTGACATCTTTACAACATTTTATTTTCAATTTATTTAGGACAAAATTTTTATCCCTCAGGCAAGTTTAGTATTTTCTTAGATAACTTCAAATTGATTTTTTGTTAATATTTTTTTCTTAGTTATGCTTTTTTGTTCACTTGCAAATGTAATTTTATTATATTTTTGAATCAGTTGTTCCTACTTCTTATAAATACAATTATATTTATATACTTTCTGTACTTGTCCACCATATTATGCTTTTTCAATATATTATTTTAGCTTTTTTGAAAGATAACTGTATTGTCTAAAAGGTGACAATTTTTCCCTCTCTGTTATATGCCGATATTTTTCCTGTCATATATACTAGAGCTTCCAAAAAATTTCAAAAATGCTAGTAGATAAATATTTTGATCATAAATTTTAATGTAACTGGCTGTAGAGATTTTTGATTACATGTAATATTGGAGGTAAGTCTGAGTGGTAATTCTTAATCATATTATTGAATTACTAGTTGTATCTGATTTTAATTTCCCCAAAGCCTTGGGAGTCACTGAGAGTGAGGTGGGGGTTTATGGGAAGTAAATACAGGAGGTGAGAATATATTCATAAGCTTGTTTTGTTTGTTTGTTTGCTTTGTTTTTAAAGAGGGGAGCCCTGATCTGAACCATGCTTCTTTCTCTTCAGAACCTTTAGCAAACAACCACAAAGAAATATTTGGTTTGGTTAACTAACTCTACAGTTTGCTAGGGAAACAGTGAGGCTTACTAAATCTGTACAAACTACTCATTGGGCATAAAAAGATAAAACATAAATAAACAATATAGCTGTCATCAAACATTTGAAACTTTAGTGTTGACATGTGCTTTCTTTAATTCCTCCCCTCACACACACACACACACACACACACACACACTCACGCATGCACACACATACTCCTGAGAGGTAATTACTATTCCCTTTTTACAGGAAACTGTGCCAGCAAGACATTAAAGTAACTTGTACACAGTTACTTAGCTATTATTACTGGTATTTGGATGCAAAATTCTGTCATTTTCACTGTAAGATAAGGTTCCTGACACTGCACCACTTTTGACTTATACAATAACCAGAATACAAATAGCGTTATGGAGATATCTGGGAGAAAGAGAAACATTTCAGCTGAGGAAATTCAAGAAGGCTTCCTATGTACAATTTAAGATGTTAAAAATGATTTCAGCAATGGATATAATTGGATCATATTCAAGGACATTCTTCTTTTTAAATCTTTATAATGTTAGAATTCCATTAACTTACATTTGGATCAAGAGAATAATGTTGTGTTTGAGAAGTCCATGTAGCATCTGTAAAATCTGATAAGTAGATCCAGCCTGATAAGTACCATAGATCTCTGTAATTTAACTGCCCTTCCCTTATAAATTTCTAAAACATCTAGGCTGATTTGTTTCAAATGGTGTTATACTAAGTAGTGAATCTGCTATAACTCTATAGTAAATTCAAGACAGTACCTGCTGCGAATCTGATTCCATAGACTCAAGAAATATATATATATATATATATGTATATATATATATATGTTGTCCTCATTCACCATCAATTTCTAATTACTGAAAATCCACTTTAGGTCTGAATAAAATCCTAGAAGCGGTCCCTAATGTCATATACTGTACAAATTGTTCTTGTTCCTTTCCTTACATATGTAATGTGTGTGTGTGCGTGTATGTGTGTATGTGTGTGTGCGTGTGTGTGTTGTTAATAGAGACATGTGGAAACATTTAGACTGCATTAATAGAAACAGAAATACGATGTCCAGGAAAAAGTTTGCATTTGTTCAACTGTCTTAGTTGGTTGGCACATTTAGATTATCGTATTTAATTCTGGAAGATACAATTCACAAGTAATATTGACAAACATTGATGCATAGAGTCACTGCACAGTATGCAGGGATCTTATCAATAGTTCTCTGCCCAAGGATGGAACCCATGCCCCCTGCAGTGGAAGTGCAGAGTCTTAACCACTGGACCACCAGTAAGTCCCCAGCATTCCCTTAGCTTTGGATAGACATAAAACCTGGCCATATGACTAGTGTAATGAATTTGGCATTTTATACTGCGAGAACATAAGAATCAGGGAGACGACATAGCTGTCTTCAAACTTTGAAAGGCTGTCATGTAGCAGAAGAAAAACATGGATTCTGTGTGGCCCAGCAAGGCATATTAAAGCCAAAGGATAGAAATTACAGGGGAGAGAGAGGGAGATTATGGGAATAGGTCATCAGAGAGAGGAATCCTGGGGACACCAATCAGAGAGAGGGATACTGGAAAAACCCTCAGAGGAAGGAATGTCAGGAACATATCACCAGAGGGAGGAATCCTGGGAACACAAAGTAAGAGAGAGGGATGTTGGGAACACTCGTCAGATAGAGGGATGAAAAAAAGTTACAGTGGAAAATAATTCAAGTCTATCCCTCCTGATTTATTGAGAAAAAAGATATGCTGATCTTAGCAGGCACTGAGTTTTTTGTTATCAGAGGTATTCAGACCAAGCCATGAAATGACATGTTGGAGAGATTCATTCCTTCAGTGGAGGATGGAGTTAGATAACTCATTATATTTTCTGACACTGCATCCATGATTATATTAAAAAATCCACTCATAATCAGTTTCCTAATTTCCATGATGATACTTTCAATCATGTTCAGCAATGATTCAAACCTCAAGGCTTTTTCAACCAGAACCAACACCTTTTTCAAAATTCAAAGGTTTTCTCCTCTCTTTTATCCCCTTGGCTAACGTAACTTCCTGTTTTGAAGAGGGGGAGAAAAACCCAAAGGTATCATACACATCAAAGAGCTCTTGAAATATAACATTTTGATGAGTTAAGAAGTAAAGCAGTAAGAAATAAGAATGGATTAAATGTCTCTTAAAAAATGGGTGTTAAAAATTGACGGAACAGCACCTGGCAAACCACACTGCAGATTTTGCCAAGCCCCCAATGTTTGAAATATTCTTTGTTATACTTGACAAAGTCAACCCTGCTGAGTGTCTCAAAAGATATTGCCACTACAATTTGGCAAAGCAGCCCATCAATACACAGTCCAAGTTCTGAAACAATTTCTTCAGTCCAGAAACAAAATACAGTCCAATTCCTTTGAAGTAAAAGACGGTTTCCTGGACCATTTCCAATTAGGGGAAATAAATTTGGAAGAACACAGCTTTTGAAAATAGCATTGCTGATATAATTATTGCCCTTCTAATCCATGAAAATCTCATACTTCAGTTCTAAATAGTACACTGTGTACTTGCTAGTTTTGTTGTTGTTGTTGTTTTAATCCAAAGAGAATATATTGCTCTGTATATATTGTTCTTTCTAAAATCACAGCATTACTGTTATGGCCACCATCTTGCTCCTTCCCTCAATTTCTTCTTTTTTGTCTTCTTTCTTGTATCTTCTATGTTCTCCTCTCCCTATCCACTGACCCATCCCCTATATTTTATATTGTACCCATTTTCCCCATTTAACCTTTTCTTTTTCTGTTGCCTGAACTACAGGCATGACAGTAGGATCTTCAGCAGCCATACTGTGCTCTGAAGTGAACTTAAGGATAGAAACCAAGCACTGAGAATGACAGAGAAGGAATCCTGGTCATTGGCGACTATGGAGCCACTGTATCAGTGGTAGACTCACCCTTCCAAATTATTTTTATTTGTGAGAAAATTAATACTTCTTTGTTTAAAGTACTGTTGAGTTTTCAGTTAAATATAGCCAAAATTCATTCTAATTGATTTATCAATGGGATCAGAGAATAAGCTAGAGATAATCCCAAATTATTTCTCAAGCTCAACCCAAGTGACTTCTGCTCTGGGAAACATTAATTGATCCCAGAAAACAAGTAACATTCCCCTTTCTCTGTTCTCTTATATCACCTCTGTGACAAGATTTACATAAGTATTATGATTATTGGATTATTTGTCTCTCTCATTTACTGTAGAGGACTGGTATACCCAGAGAACTGAAAAAGTGACAGAGAACCTGTAATGCAGTAGGTAATGAATATACAATAAATTAATTTATTAATAGAAAGATCCAAGAAGGTAGGCAAGCCAATGGTCCATAACAGGAAAATGTGGTAGCCAATAATGTGGCTTACTTACAATGCTGGTAAGACAGTGCCAGTGAGGAAACAAGGGCCTGGGAGGGAGAACCAGAATGTCAAGAAGGCTAGCAAGTCAGCTCTTGGGCAAAGTAGAAAGGCAGAGACCCAGACATGGGGACTGACATATGAGAGGACACCTGGTTACAGAACAAAGGCAGCAGCACATCGATGGCAACCAGAGTAGAAGGTTATGCAAAATTGATTCAGCTTTAGTAAGGGATTCTTTAATTCCTCCAAGGGTCAGAATGTTGGAATGTGATTGGCACAAAATGAGAGCACTGAAGATAAGAAATATCCCAAAATTTTCATAGCATTTTTGTTTTTGCCTGCTGTAATCCCACTCTGCTTATATCAATGATAAACTGATAACAAAAACTCCTTCCTAATCCATTCCCTAAACTATCAGAAACCAGTATTTTTTAGGCTTCTAAAATATTAGGGTACTTCGGAATTCTGACCTAATTCCTTTTCACTTTCATTTAATATACATGCTGTACATAATCCTGTATATCCCATGGCATCAATTACTATCCAGATCAGGATAAATGAATGTTGTAAATATATTGATACTTACACTCCCACTCTTCTCTGTATGCATGCCAAATCTCACTAATCAATTAACTCATTTTTACAACTATGAAAACATTTCACCTCAAAGTCCTTGTCAATGTAGCACTCTAGAAAAATGCCAGATTATTTCGGGATAGAAACTCAGGATAAAATCTTTTTGCCATTCCTGTGCCATATATTGAAAGCCACCAAATTTGCATCTCCATTGGATCTCCTTCCTTAGCTTGAGAGACACAGAGCCAATTGCTTGTGTGCCCAAAATTAATGCCTGAAACTGAATTCAGTCTTTCTCTTTCACCCCAACACTCTCCTCCTATGTTCTCTGTCTTGCCACCACTAATGGCACCACCATCCTTTCTGTTGTCCAACAAAAATTTCAACTTTAACTTTGTCTCGTCTTTTCCCTTCATCCCCACCTATAATCAATTATAGGATTGTGTTAGTTCCACCTTCTAAATATATACTTAGTCCTTCCCCTACTCTTTCTGTTAGTACCCTACTTCAGGGTTCTGGAATTGCTTGCTTAGATTACTAAAGCAGACTGAAGTTTTGGTTATTTACATTTGGTCCTCCATGTTGAAGCCACAGTGATATTTCTAAAATAAACTTCTCTGCTTTTTGTTCTGAAAAATTTTCCGGCTGACTTTAAAGTCCAACTCCATAATAATGTGCATAAGTATCTTTATGATCCTCTTACCTCTCTACATTTCCTCTGTCTTTCCCATCCTCATCCAACTCTACACTACAGAGACTTACAATATTTGGTGCATTCTATTCCTTCTACCTACTAACTCTTCTTCATATTTTGATGCATAGTTTATGTGTCATAGATCTATACTTTCCTCATTAATTTATTCAACTAACACATTTTGAACTTATATCATGTGCCTGGGCATTGTGCTGGTGAACAAGGGTAAGAATAATACTGTTCCTTCATGCACACAACTATTATTTACTGAAAAGTCAATAATTGCATAAGTTATTTATGCAACTACTGGATAAAATATATTTTAAACATTATACCAGTAATCTTTTTACCTATAATAACTATAATAATTTATAATAACTACTGGATAAAATATATTTTAAACATTATACCAGTAATCTTTTTACCTATAATAACTATAATAATTTATAATAACTACTGGATAAAATATATTTTAAACATTATACCAGTAAAATATATTTTAAACATTATACCAGTAATCTTTTTACCTACTGACCTTGGAACAGATGATCTTTGATAAAACAAAAAACAAAAACACACACTTACATGACCTCCCATAAGTATATAAACCTAATGCCAGTCAGCAGCCCCTTGCATGGAGAAAGGATATAAATGGATCTTGATTCTGTGTGTGTGTGTGTGTGTGTGTGTGTGTGTGTGTCCTTAAAAAATACCCTAATCTGGTATTTAAAGCTCAGTGGAAGGGTTGGAACATTTTTTTTTCTATGAAATTGAAAACATTTGATAATAAGAAATGGAACTGAATATCATCCTCTTCTCTTTGGGAATGAAAATTCAAGAAACTTGCTAGAGTTCGCTGGGTGATCCTGGCTAATGTTCACTAGCAGAAGAAGATCTTAAAGGGGAACTCACAGTGAGGGAACAGAGTCCAAGTTGTTAACCTGGTCACTACATAAGGGCTCAGAATTCATGAAAATCAACTAATTCTGCAAGAACATAGACATGAAGTGTGAAGAGTCTCTGTGCCCAGCTCTAGTGTCATTTAAAACTGAGCTTTGGGAATATGAATGGAATATTGTATCTCAATTATGGACTAGAAGAAACCAGAATGAGAGGGACATAGCCCTTCTGTGTATGACCCATATTTAACAGGGATACCAAGTGTCACAACCAAATTCATGCTTTGGGAGTATTGCTTTTACATCCCACTTATCTCTCCTTTCAAACCTGACCTTTGGAATCACTCCTTCGGACCGACTAATCCTTGAGGGACTTGGTTATTTCAAATAAGAGTTCTCAAGAGAAAGGAAACTTCCTATAAAGAAAAGCATGTGAGATAATAATTGTGATATGATGGTTTTTGTATTCCAAATTAATGAAGTATTTTACACCAGTTTCAGTATGAATTGTGAAAATTTCTATAAAAAAAAAAATTTACAAAGAGCCACAAATGAGTATCAGTTTTTCTCTAGAAAGTGGGGAGCCAGAGATTTGCTTGAGCAGGGGATTGTTGTGATTAGACGTGCATGTAAGGTGTATAAATCTGTGCATAAAGGATGGATTTGCAAGGGATGAATCATGGGGACACCCAGCATTGGAATGAATAAGGGAGGGTTATTTCTGTAGTCGCAAGGTAATATAGCTTGTATTAGTCTACTGTCCTATTAAGAAAATCACCTCTTTTCCCTGTAACATCTAACATATAAGTTAGTTATAAAAATAAGACAAACAAAAAAAAAAATAAAGTAAACAAGTGATCAAAGACAGAACAAAACCAAAACAAACGTTGTACAACTTAAACAAATATGAGAATCATCCTAGGGTTTATCCCTGTACTTCCCTCTGTTCTCACTCAATCTCAAAAAGAAGAGCTATGGAGAAGTTTATCTATACTTGTCAGAGGTAAATGAAGAGTATAAATTTAAAGACTGATAAAGTTCAACAAAATCTCCAGATCATCTATTTCAAGTCTCTCATTTACAAAATAAGAGCCAAACTCTGGGATAAAAGTGGCAGATCTGGAACCAGAACCAAAATCTTTTGCTTCTCAATAAAACAATGTTGCAAGGAATTCTTTGGAGCAGGCAGAGTGAATCTTTGTGGAGGCTTCACAGAGAAAGTGCTGATCTTTTGCTTTCTCAGGAGCCAGGCTCCATAAACTGTAATTGGGCTGATCTGGAACTGCTCTCAATCTTTCTGTTGCAGCGAAAGGCATAGCAGAGCTACTCTGTTGACACTGATGATCAGAACACTAGCAGAGGGTAGCAAGAGGCGCTTCTCTAAGCCTCTCCTGAGACAAAACATAACAGGCCTTCCTGCGCAAAAGGAAAAAAATCCAGCCCATTAAAAAAATAAAGTTTTCTCTGACATTTTGTACCCCTCCTTGCACATTTCCCCTCTTGTCTTCGTTTCTCAGCCTGACTGCCTCATCTCACCTTTGCCAGGAAGGTCAACATAACTTCATGGTTGACACTGATTTTTCTAACAGCGATAATTTTAACCCAGTAAAAAGTATCCCCAAAGCACAAAAGTTATCAAATTAAAGCACTTCTCTAACAACTTGATACCATGACTAATTCACAAAGGCCTAAAGTGAGGGAGGTGTTGTTTTGTTCCTGGCTTTTGCAATCAAGTGGGTGTTCACCTGCCCTTGTCCACCTCTTAGGTTTTATGAACAATCTTTTTTTAAATGGGATGCTTCTGAATCCAAGATTCACATCTGTGCATTTGTTCTATAGTCTAATATCTGTCTTCATATTTTTGCTGCTATAATTATCTTTCTAGATGATGCATATAAGTTCAAATGCACTCAAGGATCCACCTCCCTGCATTAACTTTAGCTTTATCATGGAAAGTTTCAAACCTAATCAAAATTACAGAGACTAGTATAATTAACAACCATGAATATTTCATCTATGTTCAACTTTCATCAACTCTTAGCCAATCCTTTTTCATCTATACTGCTCTCCCTCCTTTACCTCATTCCATATTATTTTAAAGCGAAACCCAGATATTATATCTTTTCATTTATAGATATTTCAATAAGGCATATTGGAAAGATAAGAAATCTTAAAAAAATAAATTATCATACATCTAGGCTACCTAAAAATTAGTAAGAAGTGCTTCTTATGATCATATATGCCAATTATATCAATAAATACTTAATAAAATTTTTGTTTAATCCAAATTCAAGAAGGGTTTATTTACTGTGATACTTGATATGTCTTTAGTTCTCTTCCAATTTGTAGATTGCTCCTTCATTATTTTTTTCATTGAAAATTACTTATGAAACTGAATCTTTGGCCTATAGAGTTTCCCACAGTATCACTTTTGATAATCATGTTTTTCATATCATTGTTTCATCTTTTCTCTGTCTCCTTCATTTTCTAAAAATTGAACAAGTTTTGATCAAAAGATTTAATCATATTTAGATTTGATCTTTCTGAAAATTTTACTTGTTTAAGTGGTATCATGTATTTCCATTAGGAAGTATATAATACCTAGTTGTCTTTCTTTTTAAAACTATGCTTTCTTCCCCAATATTGAATTTGTCTACAACCTAGATTATTTAAATTATATCAATTTAAATTAAAATTTCTTATAAAAAATTTCTTATGACAATACTTAATTGCTAATTTTACACAATGAATTATATTGCTGAACCTGTCCTCTTCTGCAACAATCAAAGAGATGTAAATGATGGAGAATGGAGAGGCAGAAATAATAAGGGAGGCAATGAAATAAGTATCTTGAAGGAATTGATATTTCAAATCCTAACTCTTGAAAAATAAATATGCAAGTAAAAATGGTACTAGTAACTCTGAGGTTGGCATTGAAAGTGTATGCATAGACCATGCTCATTGATCTAATCATAGTTCATCTTACACTTTAATTACATCCTTAAGGAAAACAGCTCTGTGTTGATGTTGGAGATAAATAATGTCCAATGTCCAATAATATATACTTTTGAATACCTGGAAAAAATACACACACACATACATGCATGTGTATAAATTAATGCAGGCTTTTAATTAAAGTATAGCATACATGGACAAAAGTATATAAATTATATCAGAGCTTGATGAATTTTTTTCTGAATTTGAAGATGTCATATAACCAGCACTTAAATAAAAAACACAATATTAATATCCACCCAGGTGCTTCCTCATGTCCCCTGCTAATCACCATTTTCCTTTCAAGGGTAAACACTATTCGGACTTCTAATACCATACATTGTTTTACTTGTTTTTGAACATTATATAAATCGAATCGTATATTATATGCTTTTTGTGTCTGCTCAACAATTCTATTGTGAAAGTAATTTATGATGTTACATGTAGTTGTGTAGCATTGCTGTATGTATAGTGTTCTGTTGTGTAGTTATATCAAAATTTATCCATCCTACTATTGATTGATAATTGAGAATTGTGCTGTCTCTAGTTTTTTCTTATTACAAATAGTACTGTAGTAAACATTTTTTATATATCATTTGGTGAAAAAATGTATAGATTTTTTTTTAAATTAATTTTTATTGGAGTATAGTTGCTTTACAATGTTGTGTTAGCTTCTACCGTACAGTAAAATGAATCAGCCATACATATACATATATCCCCTCCCTTTTGGACTTCCTTCCCATTCAGGTCACCACAGTGCATTAAGTAGAGTTCCCTGTGCTATTCGGTATGTTCTCATTAGCTATCTATTTTATACACAGTATCAGTAGTGTATATGTGTCAGTCCCATCTCCCAATTCCTCCCACCCACCCACATTCCCCCTTGGTATCCATACATTTGTTCTCTATGTCTGTGTCTCTATTTCTCCTTTGCAAATAGGATCATCTATACTATTTTTCTAGATTCCACATATATGTGTTAATATACAATATTTGTTTTTCTCTTTCTGACTTACTTCACTTTGTATGACAGTCTCTAGGTCCATTCATGTCTCTACAAATGACCCAGTTTTGTTCCTTTTTATGGCTGAGTAATATTCCATTGTATATATGTACCACATCTTCTTTAACCAGTCCTCTGTTGACGGACATTTAGGTTGCTTCCATGTCCTGCCTATTGTAAATAGTGCTGCTAAGAATATTGGGGTGCATGTGTCTTTTTGAATTATGGTTTTCTCTGGGTATATGCCCAGTAGTGGGATTGCTGCATCATATGGTAGTTCTATTTTTAGTTCTTTAAGGAACCTCCATACTGTTTTCCATAGTGGCTGTATCAATTTACACTCCCACCAACTGCTGGGAACACTGGACAGCTACATGTAAAAGAATGAAATTAGATTTCTTTTAGATATATATCCAGAAGTGAGATTTGTGAACAGAAAGATATGCATAAGTTCAGGTTTACTATATATTGCCAAAGAGTTTTCTGAAGCAGTTATGTCAAGTTAAACTTCCACCAGACATGTAGGAGAATGCAAGTTGATTCATATCCTTGCCTTTGTTTGGTACACCTATTTTACATTGTAGGCACTCTGGCAAGTTTTCTTCTGATATCACATTATGGTTTTTATTTTTCCTTTTTCTGGTGCCTAGTAAAGTTAAATCCTTATGTTTACCTCTCTTGCTAATTACCTGTTCAAGTCTTTTGCCCATTTTACTGTTGAGTTGTTTTTGTTTTCATCAATTTTTCGTGAGACTCTCTTTATATGTTTGGCATTACTTTCTAACCTAGAGGTAAAGAAATATGAGGTGATATAAGAAAGAGCAAGACTATTAGTTTTTATAACTTTTATCAGTTTTTGCACTGCCAAATTTAGCTGAGCGCATTAGCTGTAATTCTAAAACATACTTGAAGCATTGTTCTTCAGTGATAAAGGGTGTTTTCTCCTCAATGTGATCTATTACACTGATGTGCTACTGTAAAGATTTGATAGAAGAAAATAAAATCATAGGTACAGAATAATAGCAACGGTGGCAAGAACAGTTCAGGCAAAAGGAGTTTTATTTATTATAAAAACAATTTATTTAAATATTGTGAGATTCAAGAGAATGCTTACCAACAGAATATATACAGAGACAGCCGTCCCTGCAAATGACCTGCTTGGCTATCAGAAAGCCTGAACAGAGACAAGGAGAAAGGGAACAGCTAGCAATGAGGATGTCTCTCTTCATCTATTGTAATCTTTAGTGAGGAGTAAGGATCACATGGGAACTGTCCCTGTGATACATATTTTCCCATCAACTACTTATGTAACTATTTTGTCATCATTTATATATGGGTTTAATTTACTTTTAACAATTGGCATATTGCTTGTTTTTGTTTGTTTGTTTGTTTTTTGGTTTGTTTTTGATCCAGCTCTTGGGTTCACACTTACCACTTAAAATGTCCCATTCAAATATGAGTAAAGTTATCATATATTGGCTACCTATGTGTCTGCCAAAACACAAATTAAAAGAATGCTAACTGGAATATCCAAAATGGTTAGCTGTTTTCAATATTACAAGGTAGTTATCCCCCTCTCCTTCCTCCATAAAACACAGCTCTCAATAGGTGAGTCAAGTCTTATATTAGTATATTATAATCATCTCTTAATAGAATATAAATCTTTTAGTTTTGAAATACCATTTTAAAATTGTCATTAAAACATGATAGATTACCAGTTCTTAAGACATTTAACGACTCAGTGTGAAATTGACTCAGTTGCTGGGTTGATAAGGGAGCAATTTATTTATATCTCCTTAATGAACATTAAATGTCTTTCTGGAGTGATGAAGTAGGGGATAGTAATACAAGAGGTCTGAAGATGGCAAAGGAAACTGGGCATTCCTGAAAGGGTCATGCCCTCCTCTGGGCTCTGCGTGCTGCAAGTAGGACTTAGTACCTTGATCATCTTTTTCAGGGAAGTTTACGTATTCAGGAGAATAGGTAAATTACCCCTAATTTAAGTTAACCTATACCAGCCTCCCAACACCAGGATTTGAAATCTAAGCAGTATTTTAAAATATTTTCTCCAACTTAATCCCTATATGCAATGAGGCATTAAGTTCTGTCCATAACACTACCATGACATTACCCCTTTTCCTTTTCTTTCAATTCCCACTGCACCTTCCACAACACAGGTGTTTAGCTCTGTCTTATACCATTTTTGAAATCTTCTTTTTAACTTGTCTAATTCATGTCTCTCCCCTACCTACTCATTTTCAATAAAGCAAGTCTAATGTCTGACTTTGGCATTGATCACATCAATCTTTGTGTAAAAGCTTTACTTAACTCCTTATTGTCTGAAGAGTAAAATTCAAATTCTTGACCATGAATTCTCTCTAGCTTCACTTATCTCCACCCCTTCACTCACTCTAGTATCCAAATAAGCGTATCCAAATTTTTGGTGTTATTGTTCAAACATGCTCAAGGAATATGCAACTCCCATCTGTAATGGTGCCTCACTATCAGAGAGGGATGGGCAAAAAAGATCCAATTTCTAGAGAGGTGTATCTCTTCTTCACATCAAACAGATCCCTCTTTCTCCTTCTTCTTACCCTTCTCTCTTTCATCAAATTTCCTTTTTTCCTGCAGCCTACAATGACCTTTTCTCCCCATCCAAATGTGAGACTCACTTCAAATGCCTCATTGAATGATAAAATGAGGAATATAAAATGAAAATTACTCAATATAAACACAGTTTTACAAATATTGTCTTACAGATCACATTACTGAAAATTTTGATAGAGACTGCTAGCTGTTTACCAAAACCAGCTTTCTATTTTGGGGCCCAGACAGGTGACATTTCTTAGTTTCTCCAGCATTTAGTTATAACCGGGTGACCAAGTATTTCTCAAGGAGTGTAAACAGATAACGTTCTGTGGCACTTCTGGGTCTATAAAACCTTCAGGTATGTTTCTCTTTGCACACTCTTTCTGTGTTCTTTCTCCTCTGCCAGTGAAAAGAGGAAGATGAAAATGGAAGGAGTTGGAGAGTCTGTATCAGGATTCTCCAGAGAAACAGAAATATATATATGCTTACATTTTATATTCATTCATATAAAATATAAACATATATAAAGTGATTTATTTCAAGAAATTTGCTCATGCCATTGTGGGAGCTGGCAAGTCCAGAATTAGTAGGGCAGGCCTGCAGGCTAGAAACTTGGGAGCAGATGCTTCAATCTTGAGGCAGAATGTCTTCTCCTTCGGGGAAAACTCAGTTTTTTTCTTAAGGCCTTTACACTGAGTAGATGAAACCCAACACATTACAAAAAATAATCTCCTTTACTTAAAGTTAACTCATTGTAGATGTTAACCACATCTACAAAGTACCTTCACAACAGCACATGGATTAGGTTTGATTGAATAACTGGATATTACAGCCTAGCCAAGTTGACACATAAAATTATTCCAGAGTTTCTACATGACTACGTGGAAGTAGGCTCCCTTGACAATCTGGGCATGCACACAGGAATGTTATGTAAGTAAGAAGTGAAAGCTTATTGTTTTAAGCCATTGAAATTTTGAGATTTGTTTCCTCAACTAAACTGACTCCAAATAATATACAATATATTACTAGATAGAGATCTTTCCAGTCCTACTTCAAAGAATAGATGAAAGTAGCCCATAATTAAGCATTGAATGTTGATATGCTAGTAAATTTTACTCTGATGTTGAAGTTGGTTTATTATCTTTAGCAAGTTAAACACTTGTTAAAATGTGGATGATGCTTTAATTGGTCCAAGATGAACACATTTTTCATGGTACTATTTAAAGGTGAATATCCACCAAGCTTCATTTTGGATTATCGCCTCTTTGAAATTGTAGAGTGAATTTTACTGAGGTTTTAAAAATGTTGTGATTTTTGGATTAAATATTTCCAGAAGAGAGATAGCTATTAGCTTGGCCCTAAACTCTTGATGTAGTCCTCAAGCAGTTAAAGGGGCAAAGATGCAGTCGTCACGTGGTTTTAGGATGTAAACCTCAAAATCGCCGAGGCAATTACTTGCTTGATTTGGTTGATACTTAGCCAAAATCTATGAGCTCATATTCACTGGCATTGACTATATTTACTACTACCAGAATGATATTCAAATCATTCAGTGTGTAGCCCTAACAATAATACTGTATGACTAGGGGCTGCTTCTTCAACATTATTTCCACGTAATTTATAATCAAGATGTTCAATTAATAATTTCAGCACTTTATGCAGTGTTAAGTCAGCTGAAAATATGTGATTTTTCCACTTTTCATTTTTCACAATGCTGAGGAATGCATAATAACATGACAAAATAGGGATGCCAGGAAAGCAACGATTATTAACAGACTAATGGGAAAAGGAAAGAATTTGAAGAGAAAAGCTGAAAAGTTGATTGAGTTCCGTAAAAATGTAAAGGCACAAATCTATTGCAAAAATAAAGCAGCCATGTCTGTAACACTTTTTTATAATTATTAAAGATTGCTTTGGAAAAGAAAATTGATCCACGTAGGTAGGACAGTCACCACTTTTGGTGCTTTCTCAGTGGAATCTGACAGAGATTTGCTGAAACCCCTTGATTTGTCTTGACTCAGTCCGTGTTTATTTAGACTATTGTTGTTACTTTCCCCATCCACCTTCTTGGGTGCTATTTTTCTTTATTTTTTTATTTTTATTTTTTTTTTATTTTTCTTTATTTTTAATCTAACCAATTAACAAGTGTTAATCCAGTTTAATTCAACTCATTATTAATTTGACTAATACTTATGTAAAATATTTGTCTCAGTGCTAAAGGGATGAACAGAGAAAATATAACAAGTAGTGTAATAATGGTTACCATTTCACTGTGCTAAGTGCTTTACATTGAATTCTCATAATCCTATAAGGTAGGTACAAATAAAATTCTATGAAAGTGAAGATTCAGAAAAGTTAAATTTAAGCTGTGTTTTAAACCCGAGTATGTGGGAGCAGTGACTAGTCTAGTTTGAGTGGTGGGTAGAGACACTATATGGAATTTTAAGAGATAAACCTTCAAGAGAACTGGAGGGCTATATACCGTATATACTACCACAAGACAAATCAGCACTTGGCTCAAAATAATATATTGACAACACTGTTAGGTCTTTCAACAGCTGAATCATTTGAGCTAAGGTGACACACAACTGCAGTTTTAGCATTTCAGGGAGAGTAAATAAGACTTATTCCAACATTCATCATTTATATTATATTAGGAACATATTTCCATTTACCTAGGATAATTAATCAGGGTTCTTGAGGGAATGGTACACAGAGGCAGTTCCCTTAAGGGAATTGCTCATGTCTTGGCAAACCTAGATGAAACATCATCTGTGGGGGCCACAAGAGTGAGAGTGAGGGCTGGGAGGCATGGAGTGAAGAGTCTCCTTTGCACTAGATACTTGACAGAGGGGTAGTAATAATGAGATAAAGGTCATTGGAAAAAGGAGACATAACAGATTTACTCTGTCACAGTGCATCCACATTCTGTTCTGCTTTCTTGTGGACATCAAGGTCTGTCAGAAGAAGAAGGCCAAAATATACAAAATCTGTTCTTAAAAAAGGACATAAAACCAACTTTCCCAAAAAGGGTGATAGTGTTCACTGCTGGTATACAGGACCACTACAAGATTGGACTGTTTTTGATACTAATACTGAAACGAGTTCGAAGAAGAAGAAAAATGCCAAGCTTTTAAGTTTTAAGGTTGGGATAGGCAAAGTTATCAGATGATGGGATGAAGCACTCTTGACTATGAGTAAAGTAGAAAAA
Organism: Eubalaena glacialis; assembly: GCF_028564815.1. Taxonomy (NCBI): domain Eukaryota; kingdom Metazoa; phylum Chordata; class Mammalia; order Artiodactyla; family Balaenidae; genus Eubalaena; species Eubalaena glacialis. Next base: position 36,924,296 of record NC_083730.1, read on the forward strand.
GCTCCACTGGAGATTGAACCAGAATGGGCTTATGGAAAGAAAGGACAGCTTGATGCCAAGATTCCACCAAATGCAAAACTTATTTTTGAAGTGGAATTAGTGGATATTGACTGAAATAGTAAAGACATCAGCAACAATAAAACACGGCCTTGAAGAAACTTAGGTGTCTAATTAGAACTGGTTACTATTGTAAGGGAAGAGTCAACTGGAAAATTCAAGAAGTTAAGTTAGAACTTGTTTACTTGATCCCCAACTTTTAAGAAATGTAATCCATTATAAATCCTTGAAGTTTAAAATATTTTACTATAGCTGTGTAGAATATCACTTAAAGGGAACTGACTTGTCTTTTACCTCATGTTGTAAACTAAAAGGCTCAATAAAAATTTATCCAGTGTCTTGAAAAAAAAAAAAAAAGCCACTTCAAAGGAGGACTAAATTAGGAACAGTATCCTTACTTCACAGATCTAAGCTGGGAGATTCAGAAGTTATTTCCTTCTTCTGGATCTAGATTTAGAGCAGTGCTAGATTACATAAACTGTTTCTGGGGCACAGGCACTACTTGAGCAAAAGATTAATAAACAAATGAGATAATGGCACGTGATCACCAGAATTAATAAGCTTTCCATTTTTTTTTTTTTTTTAAAGAGGGAGAATTTTAGAACTGCTGGAGTCCAGAGAAGTGACATATCCATGTGGACCAAAGGAAATTTTTGAGATCATTACCCAACTGTCCATTTAGTTTTATATTGAAGAAAATTGTATACTTATAAATGAGGAAATTGAGATGCAAACTTAGTAATTTGCATACAGTAACATCAAATTAGTAACAGTGTTTTCCAATAAATACTCCGTTATGCTATACTACCTCTTAAATAAGTCTAAAGAAAGAATTTTGTTTTTTTTCCTAAAGATATGAAGACAATATGAGAGTTTTAAGTTAAAGCTATAAAACTTTCTGCTGACACTGCATCAGTCTTGTACATGATTAGTTCTTACTGATGAAGCAGGAAATTCCTGATGAAAATTAATTCCCTTGGTATCTAAGAAACCAGAAACTCCTTGGAAGGTGAAACAAGAGATACCATTGACTTTGCTGAATATATGCCAATGCTTACTGTACTAAGTCCAAAACTTTGAATGAGGAGGGACTGCTATGGATTTTTATTTTATTAGAAAGAAAAAAAATCATTTTTAATAGACATTACCAGAGGTGGAAATGACTTTTTATGTAAACTCAGCTAAGCTGTTTGGAGTTAGTTATTGAAAGATGGCCTTAATCGTTTTCAAGGTCAATTGAGAGTGAAATGTAGTTCTCCAAATATTAATAATTTCTATTCTGTTAACAGACTGTTAGGTAGACTTGGAGCACCTATAAGGTATGATCTGGGTTTGTCAAACATCTTCACCATTTCCAAATATTTTCCCCACCATTTTCACCAATGTTTGAGAAGAAGATGTGGCACATATATACACTGAGATTAAATCTTTGCACATTTCCCCTTTGGATCTCAAAGTTTAGTCTCCCTAATTTCCTTCTTGAAATACAAATATCTACTATGAGCTAATACTTTAAACCCTTATCAGCTAAAAATCCCCTGGAATTACTTAAGTGTTAGTTGGAAACACATAAGGAAAGAGGGGCACCAAGTGTAGGAAGGGAAATACTGAAAACCGGGAGCTAGGGCTATCAAAAATGAACCTTCAGGACAGCATTATTTTGCCTGGGCTTATTCTGACCTCAGAAAGGACAATATGGGTTGTTAGGTGTATCATAGTGTTAGAATTTTTTCACATCTGTCCTGAGTGGTATTAAATATCACAAATGTTTTAAATTAATTTCTTCCCCTATGAAAAATATTTAACAATTGCTTATACTATATATGCCTTGACATTTTGAAGGATTATTTTAAATATTTTTGTATTCAGGATAATGACTTCCAAAGCACTTACCATCTTGTGTTAATCAAACAAAAACACTTTGTTCATCACTTGGGGGTATTAAATATTGAATATGTAAAAATCATAGGTAAGTGGTGACATAAAATGAAGAAAAACTTAATATTTAGAATTGAGTAACCCCAATCTCGGTCTCTAATGACTCCTAAGTGGTTAGATGTCCTGAATTTTAAGTGAGATCCTATATCTTTCTTAATTTTTATGAGGCTACCTACCATCTATCTATCTATCTATCTATCTATCTATCTATCTATCTATCTATCTATCTATCTATCTCATCATGGCTTTTGAAGACTCCAGAGAGGTGGGTGGTAGATGCATGCCAAGGCAAACAGAATGATTAATGAGGCCTCTCACATGCTGCTGTATGCTCCATTGCACCCAGGGGTCTGACTTTTGTACCAATCACTTGACTGCTACTGGTTTCACAAAGATCGCTTGTGACTTTTTAGTCACCTAAATACCTGTGGCAAATATATTTACATCTCTCTTCTTTCCTTTATCTCCTTCTCTTCCCTCTTGCATCTTCTATATATGGCTTTGTTCACAATGTTTGGGTCTTGAGTATTCCACTTTTATGAGAAATCATAAAGTCTTAATCCTAAATTTTACATTAAGGAGGTATTATTTTGTAAATGCAACTGAAATCAGGGAGGGGTAAAAGACTTTTTGGAAGTGAAAGAAGAGTAGTTTTCAATTGGTCATCTACCATTCAACCTCATGATTTTAACCACTACATTTATAGTAAAAAGTAACCCCCAAATTGTCTCTTTTTTCCAGATTTCCTTTCCAATTATATCCATGGAACTTTCATCTTGGATGTCCTAAAACGATCTGAAAATTTTGGTTAATATAAGCATACTGTCTTCATAATTCTCCATGAGGCTCAAGCCGTTGAAATGTTCCTTTCTTTCTTTGTCTCCCACATTAATTCACTGAATCTTTTCAATAACTGATTTGTAAGGTTTCTTGTAGCCATATTTTTTCCACTGCCAGAATACTAGTTCCAGTCCTTATATCTTTGTGTCTAGATAAATTATGTGAAAGATATTTATTGAACACTGAAAACATATACCATAGTTCTAGATGACATTGACTTTAATATAGACACAGATTCTATGCTTTAAGGAGCTTGTAGTCTGATAGACATTTGACTCCTTTTTCCACTTACCTTCTTTCTAATACATTTTGCTTACTACTTCCTTGTTTATTTGATCAATATACCTCTTGAATCTTGCTCCTTTCATGCTTTAAACACCTTCAATATTTACCTATTTCAGAGAGGTGGACTTAGGTTTTGAAGGCTTCTACAGTTTTACCCAAATATATCTCTTTAATGTTATCACCTCTTTTTATTTTCCATAAAATCTGAAGTCATCAGGCTTTTTTATTCCTTGTCCCTCAAAGATATCATATGTACTTTGTTCTCCACAGTCCTTCTTGACTGTCTCATCATCACTGTTGTGAGTCTAAAACTCTTGCATCTTCCATGGAGCTCTCCCATCCTACCCTATACAACTTTAATAATCTTCTTCCCAGTAATTCCTTGATCATCCTTCAGACACCACCCAACACTGAGCCTTCTCTTTTATTTATTTATTTTTTGGAATAAGTCACCATTTAAAAATCTATACTTTTCAATTATTTATCTTGTTTATGGTGTATCTCTCCATGAACAAGGTCAGTAGGATGTGAGCTTTAGGAAGGCAGGAAGTTTTTGCTAACTGCTAATCACCAGTGCCTGAAATAGTTTTTATCACATACTGGTCACTCAATAAATTCTTTTTGGAAAGAATTAGTGGATTAATTAATTCAATCTTTCAGGTGTTTGATTTTCTTTTTTCTTTTTTTTTCTTTTTGCCTCTGTAACACAGCCTTTATTTATTTATTTATTGAAAGTCTTTATTGAATTTGTTACAGTATTGTTTCTTTTTTTTTTTTTTTAGGATTTGAACAAATGTTTATTGGAATCAAAAGCATGTAATTTTTAACTACAAAATATTACAAAATGTTAGTTGTCATTGATATTGGTATTACATTTAGACCTCCTGGGTTTTTTTTTTTTTTATTCAAACAGAAAGTCACAAAAATTATAATCATCCTCATCAGTTCACTCATTCCCATGTAGTTAATTTTTTTTTCACCTTGATCTTTTGTTAGCACTTTTATGAATTCATCAGTTTCCATTAGAGTTCTGAAAATGCTTATTCATTCAGTTCAGCAGTATAGTCAGCTACCAGAAACCTGTACTTGTCAGAGTCTTTTCCATGAATTCCTTGAAGATGAAACCCTTTTATAGGAACATTTTTGCAAAAGCATCAGAGTACACTCAGAACTCTCTGTAAATGACAAAAGACTTAAAAATGAACACGGTTAAAGATTTGAAGAAAGTTCATAATAATGCAATTGACAGGGAAATTTAGTTATTTCTGAGATATACATTTTAAAGTAATAACTAGAATTATGGCTTATAACATTATACCAGAACATATAAGATTTTTAGAAATTTCATGTAATGTCTGAAACGTTTATATTAACATATTTCCATGCAAATAACCCAAAGAAAGTTTAGTATTAGTTGTTTTTTTGTTTGTTTTTTTATACTGCAGGTTCTCATTAGTCAACAATTTTATACACATCAGTGTATACATGTCAATCCCAATCGCCCAATTCAGCACACCACCAGCCCCATCCCACTGTGGTTTTCCCACCTTGGTGTACATACGATTGTTCTCTACATTTGTGTCTCAACTTCTGCCCTGCAAACCCGTTCATCTGTACCATTTTCCTAGGTTCCACATACATGCATTACTATACGATACTTGTTTTTCTCTTTCTGACTTACTTCACTCTGTATGACAGTCTCTAGATCCATCCACGTCTCAACAAATGACTCAATTTCATTCCTTTTATGGCTGAGTAATATTCCATTGTATATATGTACCACAACTTCTTTATCCACTCATCTGTTGATGGGCATTTAGGTTGCTTCCATGACCTGGCTACTGTAAATAGTGCAGCAATGAACATTGGGGTGCATATGTCTTTTTGAATTATGGTTTTCTCTGGGTATATGCCCAGTAGTGGGATTGCTGGATCATATGGTAATTCCATTTTTAGTTTTTTAAGGAACCTCCATACTGTTCTCCATAGTGGCTGTATCAATTTACATTCCCACCAACAGTGCAAGAGGGTTCCCTTTTCTCCACACCCTCTCCAGCATTTGTTGTTTGTAGATTTTCTGATGATGCCCATTCTAACTGGTGTGAGGTGATACCTCATTGTAGTTTTGATTTGCATTTCTCTAATAATTAGTGATGTTGAGCAGCTTTTCATTGGCTTCATGGCCATCTGTATGTCTTCTTTGAAGAAATGTCTATTTAAGTCTTCTGCCCATTTTTGGATTAGGTTGTTTTTTTCTTTAATATTGAGCTGAATGAGCTGTTTATATATTTTGGAGATTAATCCTTTGCCCGTTGATTCATTTGCAAATATTTTCTCCCATTCTGAGGGTTGTCTTTTCGTCTTGTTTATGGTTTCCTTTGCTGTGCAAAAGCTTTGAAGTTTCATTAGGTCCCATTTGTTTATTTTTGTTTTTACTTTCATTACTCTAGGAGGTGGATCAAAAAGGATCTTGCTGTGATTTATGTCAAAGAGTGTTATTCCTATGTTTTCCTCTAAGAGTTTTATAGTGTCCGGTCTTACATTTAGGTCTCAAATCCATTTTGAGTTTATTTTTGTGTATGGTGTTAGGGAATGTTCTAATTTCATTCTTTTACATGTAGCTGTCCTGTTTTCCCAGCACCACTTATTGAAGAGACTGTCTTTTCTCCATTGTATATCTTTGCCTCCTTTGTCATAGATTAGTTGACCATAGGTGTGTGGGTTTATCTCTGGGCTTTCTATCTTGTTCCATTGATCTATGTTTCTGTTTTTGTGCCAGTACCATATTGTCTTGATTACTGTAGCTTTGTAGTTTAGTTTGAAGTCAGGGAGTCTGATTCCTCCAGCCCCGTTTTTTTCCCTCACGACTGCTTTGGCTATTCGGGGTCTTTTGTGCCTCCATACAAATTTTAAGGTGATTTGTTCTAGTTCCGTAAAAAATGCCATTGGTAATTTGATAGGGAATGCACTGAATCTGTAGATTGCTTTGGGTAGTATAGTCATTTTCACAATATTGATTCTTCCAATCCAAGAACATGGTATATCTCTCCATCTGTTGGTATCATCTTTAATTTCTTTCATCAGTGTCTTATAGTTTTCTGCATACAGGTCTTTTGTCTCCCTAGGTAGGTTTATCCCTAGGTATTTTATTCTCTTTGTTGCAATGGTAAATGGGAGTGTTTCCATAATTTCTGTTTCAGATTTTTCATCATGAGTGTATAGGAATGCAAGAGATTTGTGTGCATTAATTTTGTACCCTGCAACTTTACCACATTCTTTGATTACCTCTAGTAGTTTTCTGGTGGCATTTTTAGGATTCTCTATGTATAATATCATGTCATCTGGAAACAGTGACAGTTTTACTTCTTCTTTTCCAATTTGTATTCCTTTTATTTCTTTTTCTGCTCTGATTGCCGTAGCTAGGACTTGCAAAACTATGTTGAATAATAGTGGTGATAGTGGACATCCTTTTCTCATTCCTGATCTTAGAGGAAATGCTTTCAGTTTTACACCATTGAGAATGATGTTTGCTCTTGGATTGCCGTATATGATCTTTATTATGTTGAGGTAGGTTCCCTCTATGCCCACTTTCTGGAGAGTTTTTTTCATAAATGGATGTTGAATTTTGTCAAAAGCTTTTTCTGCATCTATTGAGATGATCATATGGTTTTTATTCTTCAATTTGTTAACATGGTGTATCACATTGATTGATTTGCGTGTATTGAAGAATCCTTGCATCCCTGGGATAAATCCCACTTGATCGCGGTGTATGACCCTTTTAATATGTTGTTGGATTCTGTTTGCTAGTATTTCGTTGAGGATTTTTGCATCTTTATTCATCCGTGATATTGGTCTGTAATTTTCTTTTTTTGTAGTATCTTTGTCTGGTTTTGGTATCAGGGTGATGGTGGCCTCATAGAATGAGTTTGGGAGTGTTCCTTCCTCTGCAATTTTTTGGAAGAGTTTGAGAAGGATGGGTGTTAGCTCTTCTCTAAATGTTTGATAGAATTCACTGTGAAACCATCTGGTCCTGGACTTTTGTTTGTTGGAAGATTTATAATCACAGTTTCAATTTCATTACTTGTGATTGGTCTGTTCATATTTTCTATTTCTTCCTGGTTCAGTCTTGGAAGGTTATACCTGTCTAAGAATTTGTCCATTTCTTCCAGGTTGTCCATTTTATTGGCATAGAGTTGCTTGTAGTAGTCTCTTAGGATGCTTTGTATTTCTGTGGTGTCTGTTTTAACTTCTCCTTTTTCATTTCTAATTTTGTTGATTTGAGTCCTCTCCCTCTTTTTCTTGATGAGTCTGGCTAATGGTTTATCAATTTTGTGTATCTTCTCAAAGAACCAGCTTTTAGTTTTATTGATCTTTGCTATTGTTTTCTTTGTTTCTATTTCATTTTTTTCTGCTCTGATTTTATGATTTCTTTCCTTCTGCTAACTTTGGGTTTTGTTTGTTCTCCTTTTCTAGTTCCTTTAGGTGTAAGGTTAGATTGTTTACTTGAGATTTTTCTTGTTTCTTGAGGTAAGCTTGTATAGCTATAATCTTCCCTCTTAGAACTGCTTTTGTTGAATCCCACAGGTTTTGGATCATCGTGTTTTCATTGTCATTTGTCTCTAGGTATTTTTTGATTTCCTCTTTGATTTCTTCAGTGATCTCTTGGTTATTTAGTGACATATTGTTTAACCTCGATGTGTTTGTGTTTTTTACGTTTTTTTCCCTGTAATTCATTTCTAATCTCATAGCATTGTGGCCACAGAAGATGCTTGATATGATTTCAATTTTCTTAAATTTACTGAGGCTTGATTTGTGACCCAAGATGTGATCTATCCTGGAGAATGTTCCATGCACACTTGAGAAGAAAGTGTAAACTGCTGTTTTTGGATGGAATGTCCTATAAATATCAATTCAATCTATCTGGTTTATTGTGTCATTTAAAGCTTCTGTTTCCTTATTTATTTTCATTTTGGATGATCTGTCCATTGGTGTAAGTGAGGTATTAAAGTCCCCCACTATGATTGTTTTACTGTTGATTTCCTCTTTTATAATTGTTAGCAGTTGCCTTATGTATTGAGGTGCTCCTATGTTGGGTGCATATATATTTATAATTGTTACATCTTCTTCTTGGATTGATCCCTTGATCATTATGTAGCGTCCTTCCTTGTCTCTTGTAATATTCTTTATTTTAAAGTCTATTTTATCTGATATGAGTATAGCTACTCCAGCTTTCTTTTGATTTCCATTTGCATGGAATATCTTTTTCCATCCCCTCACTTTCAGTCTGTATGTGTTCCTAGGTCTGAAGTGGGTCTCTTGTAGACAGCATTTATATGGGTCTTGTTTTTGTATCCATTCAGCAAGGCAGTGTCTTTTGGTTGGAGCATTTAATCCATTCACGTTTAAGATAATTATCGATATGTATGTTCCTATGACCATTTTCTTAATTGTTTTGGGTTTGTTTTTGTAAGTCTTTTTCTTCTCTTGTGGTTTCCAGTTAGAGAAGTTCCTTTAGCATTCATTGTAGAGCTGTTTTGGTGGTGCTGAATTCTCTTAGCTTTTGCTTGTCTGTAAAGTTTTTAATTTATCCGTCAAATCTGAATGAGATCCTTGCCGGGTAGAGTAATCTTGGTTGCAGATTCTTCCCTTTCATCACTTTAAGTATATCATGCCACTCCCTTCTGGCTTGTAGAGTTTGTGCTGAGAAATCAGCTGTTTACCTTATGGGAGTTCCCTTGTATGTTATTTGTCATTTTTCCCTTGCTGCTTTCAATAATTTTTCTTTGTCTTTAATTTTTGCCAATTTGATTACTATGTGTCTTGGTGTGTTTCTCCTTGGGTTTATCCTGTATGTGACTCACTGTGCTTCCTGGACTTGGGTGGTTATTTCCTTTCCCATGTTAGGGAAGTTTTCGACTATAATCTCTTCAAATATTTTCTCTGGTCCTTTCTCTCTCTCTTCTCTTTCTGGGACCCCTATAATGTGAATGTTGTTCCATTTAATGTTGTCCCAGAGGTCTCTTATGCTATCTTCATTTCTTTTCATTCTTTTTTCTTTAGTCTGTTCCACAGCAGTGAATTCCACCATTCTGTCTTCCAGGTCACTCATCCGTTCTTCTGCTTCAGTTATTCTGCTATTGATTCCTTCTAGTGTAGTTTTCATTTCAGTTATTGTATTGTTCATCTCTGTTTGTTTGTTCTTTAGTTCTTCCAGGTCTTTGTTAAACATTTCTTGCATCTTCTCAATCTTTGCCTCCATTCTTTTTCCGAGGTCCTGGATCATCTTCACGATCATTATTCTGAATTCTTTTTCTGGAAGATTGCCTATCTCCACTTCATTTAATTGTTTTTCTGGGGTTTTATCTTGTTCCTTCATCTGGTATATAGCCCTCTGCCTTTTCATCTTGTCTATCTTTCTGTGAAAGTGGTTTTTTCCCCACAGGCTGCAGGATTGTAATTCTTCTTGCTTCTGTTGTCTGTCCTCTGGTGGATGAGGCTATCTAAGAGACTTGATGGGAGGGACTGCTGGTGGGTAGAGCTGACTGTTGCTCTGGTGGGCAGATCTCAGTAAAACTTTAATCCACTTGACTGTTGATGGGTGGGTCTGGGTTCCCTCCCTGTTGGTTGTTTGGCCTGAGGCAACCAAACACTGGAGCCTACCTGGGCTCTTTGGTTGAGCTAATGACAGACTCTGTGAGGGCTCATGCCAAGGAGTACTTCCCAGAACTTTTGCTGTCAGTGTCCTTGTCCCCACAGTGAAACAGAGCCACCCCCCGCTTCTGCAGGAGACCCTCCAACAGTAGCAGTTAGGTCTGGTTCAGTCTCCCCCGGGGTCACTGTTCCTCCCCCTGTGTCCGGATGCACACATTACTTTGTGTGTGCCCTCCAGGAGTGGAGTCTCTGTTTTCCCTAGTCCTGTCAAAGTCCTGCAATCAATTCCCACTAGGCTTCAAAGTCTGATTCTCTAAGAATTCTTCCTCCCCTTGCCGGACTCCCAGTTTGGGAAGCCTGACGTGGGGCTCAGAACCTTCACTCAGGTGAGTGGACTTCTGTGGTATAAGTGTTTACCAGTCTGTGAGTCACCCACCCACCAGTTTTGCGATTTGATTTTACTGTGATTGCGCCCCTCCTACCATCTCATTGTGGCTTCTCCTTTGTCTTTGGATGTGGGGTATCTTTTTTGGTGAGTTCCAGTGTCTTCCTGTCGATGACTTTCTGGCAGCTAGTTGTGATTCTGGTGTTCTTGCAAGAGGGAATGAGAGCACGTCCTTCTACTCTGCCATCTTGGTTCCTCCTCTCTGATTTTCTAATCTGGAAAACAAGTTTTAATATATATAATATTTTTATATAGGTATATATTATATATTTATGATTTTTGAAATATATGTAATATAGGCATGTCTTTATTTTGGAATGAATCACCTATTATTAAATAAAATTGATTCTTGGCAGAAATCCAAAACCTAGTATCTTGTTTATGTAATTGGGGAGAGCAGAATTTAGGGATAAAATTGATTTTAAATTAGAGGGTTTCCTTAGATTAGGGATTCTCAATTTTTTTTTTTTTTTCAGTGTTGACCCCCTAAGGAGACTTTCTATATATATTTTTTTCTATTTGCCTCTCTCACTCATAATACTTTAATGCCCCAGATACACTACATCTGTTTGTGTACAGTGGCTCTTTGAGGACAATAGCTATTGTAACATCTAAGATTTTTCCCATCACCCCCTCCCCTTCAAAACAATTTTCCCTCATTAGGGACAAAATCTCCTTTTGTTGAGAGTATATGCCTCAGATAGTAAAATAAATATACATTTTAAAATGAAAGCAAACATAAATCAAATCCTATGTCTAAAAATGTCCCTATGTTGTAGATTAATGGTTCTCATCCTTAAGTGTACCACCTGGAAGATTTGTTAAAGCACAATTTGCTGGGCTCAACTCCCAGAGTTCTTGACTCACTAGGTCTGCATTAGGGCCGAGAACTTGGATTTCTCACAGGTTCCCAAGCGATGCTTATTCTACTCAGGAAGTCACATTCTGAAAACCAATGCTGTACTTAATGGTCGTCAGGGGAGAAAAATGTTACTAAATTTATGTTTGAAATGTTCTGCTGTTATAATAACTAAAATTTCTTCAAGGTTTTAGTGGATTACTAATGGTCATGGCTAAATCTTTTTCTTCAAGACATCATGCTAGTGATTACCCAGTGGTGATTGTAGATCAGAAGCCAGAATGGAGTTTGTTGCCTAACAAGCCAATGACTTCATAAGTAAGAGACATTTGTGTTGGCATTTTAGGCCTAAAACGTCTTTCTGAAGACCTTCCACTTTTATTTTAAGGGTAGCAACTTCTTTTGTACATTTAATACCTACTCTGTTTCCCTTTACTCCCTAAATGAACTTATTATTATTTCTCAAAGAAAATTTAGATGAGTTTGTGTAAAGAAATGCAAAATTTCATGGTTTCTTCTAAGTGGTTTGGATCCTAGGAATGCAAACAGATGATTACAGATCACAAACTGTGTGATCTGCCTTGATGGAGCCACAGGGAACCTTGAAAAGGATAAGAATTCTTAGGTAAGAGATGCAGTGAAACACATCCATCCATTGGAGAATGAGTGCATGATATAAATATGTTCTTCTTTTCAGGATAGTACCCAAAAGAAAGGTGGATTACAGAAGTTATAATGGAAATATTTCCAAAGTCCAAACGTATCTCCAAAGAACACAAAAAAGTCAACTCCTATTTGATACTTAAGGAGTGCTGTACAACTCTATCTCTAACTGCGCTTTTGTGTCTAAAAAAGCCCAGCTACAAATTAGCACTGACTTGCCTTTATTAGGCCGAGGGGTATTTAGCCCAGACTAGAATGTGTGGTCTTTTACTTGCATGACCAGTTTTAAGAAGCAAGACAAAGTGAAATTTTAAAAATAGAGCTTCAAAGCCTAAATAACAAAGCAAACAGAAAGCCCATTTGATTTGGTCACTTCTCTGTCTTAAGGATCATGCTATTGATCTATTGCACATAGATTAACTCTGATGCACTACCACTCATTGTCTGGGATAATCTTGTATTTGCACACAGCACCCCACCTGGTCTCTTGGATAACAATACCCAGGAAATGAGGGAGGCTGTGAAAAACCCTGCATAAAGCAAGACACGGCTCTTTGTTTCTCATACCTCACTGCCTTCTCAGATTTTCCTCCTTCTACCTTTCATTTCTATGTTTGCCAAAGAAAAGAATTAATAGAGTGGAAGTTTTAGATCTGAGGCAGGTTTCATTGGCATCGATGCTTTTTCCCAACCTATTCTCAGCTAATGGCAGGTCACTGGGAGACTGTCTATATGCTAAGTTGCTCTTTTGCTGAAGGCTTTTCTGAGAGGGGAATTATTATTCGTCAACTGTTGGAAAGCAGACATTTTGTGTGTCCTTACTTTAGAAACCCTTTACAGCTATTTATTCCCACGTTGGGACTGAACAACAATTTTAAATGACCAGAAAAATAAGTCATGTTGTGAATGTATACAGCGAGTGTCCTTCACTGTGTGCTCCAATCTTCAGCCTATTTTCAGCCTCCCTCTTCCTTGTGCCTGTAGAATGGGCGTCACTTCACAGCGTGCTTAGGAGGAGGATGTATCACTATTCTTAATACAATTTATGAATCTCTAACATGTTATCACGGTTGTGCAATTCTACCTGAAATGTAGCTAGGCATTCTCATTGGTTACCTCCTTAGTAGTCTATGGACTACAGTTTTTCCAAGTCTTAAATGAGTAGTTAGGTGAGCAAATAAACAATTATGTCTAGACTGCAAATGCAATTTGAACACCTACAACTGGAAATGAGAGATTTGTCACGCCCAACTATTCACAAGGCAGAGTTTCACATTTTTCAATAATCTAAGGCAAATTTTCAGTTTTTGTCATTGTACAACAATCCATAGCTCCAGATTCCTCTGTTCCCCACACCTTGTAAACTCATACCCTCATTCTTCCATCAGACTAGCTCACTTTAGATTTAAACTTTTTTCTTCCCCATCTATTTGAAAACAACAAATGTTTCATTTTTCTCAAAATTCAAGTTTTTAAAAATTATTTGAAGGAAAAGAATATTTTCTTTACTACTTAGTTTTATTTGGCCTGTTTATATGTATGTTTTCTGCAATATAAACTTACTATTTGTCTGGATAAGTATCATATAGATATAGTTGAATACATTCACAGCAGTTAATATATAGATATATATAGGTGATGCACATTCTTAGATATTATATACACGTGTGTATATAGAATAGATTGTATGTATGTATGTTTGCACACTTGTTTTTTTGAAATAATTAGAATATGGTGCTGAATCAGTTTCATTTCTTGGTGGGACATTTCAAAATAAAGAGCAATCAGGTAAATAGCAGGGGCAAGTTCAAAGTTTCAGTTTGAGATTTGTAGACATCTTCAAATTTGTGAAGTCACCATCAGTCAGGGACATCTATTATGTTCATAGGATCAGAAATTAAGTATCAATATCTGGAGATAATAATAAATTAAATTCACATGGGAAAATTTGGCAACTCAAGTGAAACCCTGAGTTAGAGGCTGATCCTCCGTGCTCTTCATCCTGCCTCGTTTCAGGCCCTTTTCTGCTTCCTTCTAGGCCACTGTCCAAGCCTCCTAACCAGTCTCCACTATCCTGAAATTTCAGTTTTTCTCATGATGTCTAACTACCCCAGTTACCTTTGTTATGCTTACAATTTATCATGTTACAGCTCAATGTAAAAAGCTGTGCTTGTTTCTCAGTATGTGAGGGTAAACTGAGGACACCTTAATATATCGCATGATGACTTTTTCAAACTGAGTCGACATTTTCCAAGCTAATCTACCTCACTCCATTTTATGAACTCCCTCTTCAGATCACACTGAAAACTTTATTTTTCACAGAAAATGCCAGACTTTCATATCTCCCTGACTGGTCACCTCTGTTTAAAAGTAATATTATGCCATGTTTTCTCCTTTCCCATTTAGAAGATTTTATGAATTTCCTGATTTCTTGATTTTACACATTTTTTTATAGAAAGCTCTACATTTATTCATCCAGCCCATAGGTGTTGAACTCAAGCCTAGAGTTAGAGTAGTAGAAAAGACCAATTCCATGTCCTAAAGCGGCTTACATCCCAGTGAGAGGAGACAGTTAATGGTTAAACAAAGCTATAGGAGATAAATTTAAATAGTGATAAATAATGAGGGTGTAGAGAGGTTAGCTTGAGGTTACCATTGATTATCTAGTCAGAAAGGGCCATTGTCAGGGGTAATTCATTTAAAGTAAAACCAGACTTAGGAGGAAGCAAGCCTGCAAAGTGCCAGGGGAAGAACATTTCAGGTGGTCATGGGGAGGAAACATGTGAAATTATCCCAAAATATTTGTCTTATCAACAAAGAGAAAGCTTAACTGGAGAGTAGAAAACAAGGATAGTAGGTGATCAAGTCAGGTTGAAGGGCATTTTCCAGGTCATGTCAGACTTTATATGCTGTATAGTCTATGGAAGAACATTTTTGTTTTATTCTAATTGAAATAGTAAGCCACTGGTGGGTCATAAGTGTATGTATGTTGGAGAGGGTCTGATGTATTCAGTTGCATGCTCTCAAAAGATTATTCTGGCTTTTGTGTAAAACCAGTGGAGAAAAGATGATGGAGAGGAGTAAGAGGAGCCAGGTGGGAGGCCATTCTAGTTGTCTTGATGGCAGGTGGTGGTAGTTTGGATTAGAGGTACAGTAAAGATAAGAAGTGAGCAGATTCTAGATATATTCTACAAATAGGATTGATAAGACTTGCTGATGGTGAAGGAAGGGTAAGAGAAAACATCTGAGTCCTAGCAGCATGATGAATGGCAGTGTCAAATACTGAGTTAATAAAAACTGACAGAAAAAAAAATTTTGGAGTATAAAATTAAAGAGTTCTGAATTAGACATATTGATTTTAAGATGCTCATATAGATCCAAAAAGATGTGTCATGTATTCGTTGAACACATGGGTTTTAAACTCAAACAGTTGAGCTGGAAATATATTTTTTATGATTCAACATTATAGAAACAGTATTTAAATTTATTTAATTCATTAATAATATATATTTTTTAATTCAGATGACCTCACCTAGGGATAGACTGTGGTTAGAGGAGAAAGCCAAAACCTCAGCTTAGGACATTCAAAGGTTAATATGTTGAGCAAAAGAGGATGCAGAAATGGAGGTTGATAAGAAATGTTGAAAAAGAATGGAGACATAAGAAAAAAAATAGAATAGAAAAACTTATGGGGAAATGTATTCTAGAAAGAGGGAGTGGTCAGCTGTGTCAAATATGGATACAAAGCCATCTTGATGAGAATAGAAGATTACCACTCAGAAATGTCAAGAGTGTGGTCCTTCAAGGACAATGGTGCTTCAAGGACAAAGGACGACCCTGCCTGGAAAAGTTTCAGTGTTACACCCCCTACCAGACTCTTAATCACCCTCCCCACCATGTTGCGATGGTTACAAAATTCCTGAGCCCACTTGGGTGACTTCCACCTGGGCAACGGGACCTGTCCCAAATAAGGAAAGGCATCTGGCCTGTCCCACTCCCACCCTATAGAAGGAAGGTATATGTGCCTTGACCAATCATTAAACGAAATTTTCACCTCGGACCATTCCTTTGTTTTCTAGCTATAAAAACTGATCTATAACACATGTTCTGGCTAGACTCTCCCAGACTACTAGGAAGTCCACCTGCTGTTCTGGCAGCGACCCTTCCCTCTAATAAATTCTATCTCCTTTACATTCTGCCTTGTGTCTGGAAATTCTTTTCCAACCTGCATTTGGACCACGACAAAGAGGGAGATCACTTGTGACATTGCTAAGAGCTATTTGTAGAGAAGTGGAAATTTAAATGGAATAATAGTGATTGGAGAGAGAATGTGAAGTGAGAAACTGGAGACTGTGAATAAATACTTTATTAGATCCACTCTTAGAAGAAGCAAAAAAATGATGTGAAGGATAGAAAAAGAATGAGATCAAAGGAGGATTCTACAAAACATTATATTAAGGCATGTTTTTATAATTAAGGAAAATATCCTGTTTTAAGGGAAGACTTGATGATGTCAGAGAGGTAGGTGAGGGGAGAATTGTAGTCAATGTTTGGCCTTGAGTACTAGGAAGGTGACAAGGATTCATGGCCCATCTGGAAAGGTTAGCTTCATTATAATGCAGGAGAAGGCAACGTAATTTGGGCAGAGATGTATGTAAAGTGATGGACCACTTGATGGATAGATAGGTCATTTTTCTTTTTGTTTATTTTCTTAATAAAAAATGAGATGATGTCATGAGTTGTGAGTGATAGACTGAAGAAGGGGCTTTAGATATTTGAGAGGAAAGTAGTGTGTATAAAATAGTAGTTTTCTAAAATAAGAAAGAAATTTGCTAAGAAGGTACAGTAAGACTATCTTGGCATGTTGATAAATTCAAAGTGAAATCAGTCAACAGAGTTGTGTGATCTCCTATAACCATATTCAGTTTTTCATGTATACACATAGGGTAAGCAGTTAGTTAGACTTAAAAAGGATTGGACTTTTCAAGGAGCATTTATAGGGCAGAGGACAGGAGTGCAAAGGGTATTTACATGTGTGTGTTTATATTACTGAACCACAAAACCTCCATAGCTTAAAAATGGAGACAAAGATGTGATTGGGATGACAGGGAGTAGAAAAGTTGCAAAGTCAACTGACTGTGTGCAGAGGACTAGAGTAAATAATCTAGGATGAGAGAGGTGATTGTAAGATAATAGGATTTAATATTTAATATGAACTGAATGGCTCATGTGATATGGATGGAAAGCTCATTGGAAGTGAGGCGGTCAAGGAACTGAGAAGCTGGGATTTTGCATGGGTAAGTGGATTTGAGGTATCTCTGAGGTTAAAGGTAAACTATGTTAGTAAGCAGTTTGAAATCAAGCTTTTGGAGGGATATGCTTATTGATTCTGGCATGTTTATTTTACTCTCTTTCCTTTTCTTTTCTCTATATTACTAAGCAGTAAGTTCTCAATGGTGTGAACACCTCCTTCTTCAAAATTGTCTTACAAGGCCAAGGAAAATACTTAGTTTATGCAAAAATATACAAAGAACGATGAAAAAATCCTCAATAACTAATAATTAATAATAACCAAGAATGAATGAATAAACAAATGAATGGGTGGTAATCCTTAGCATTTTTGAGATAAAAGGAGAAGGGGCATGCACTTCAATGAATTTATTTTATGGATAAAATAATTGACACCCATAAGATAATTACTTAAGATTACATGGTTTATTAGTGCATGAAATTAAATGAGATCCAGATATAAAGACCAGCGTGTTTTCTAGAAAAAAACTCTTAAATACATGGTCAGTACTTAAGTTTCAACATTATCAAAAGTAGATAAATAAGCAAGAATAGACTTTGAATCAAAATTTAAATATCATTGATGGGATAGAGTTTATGTGCAAACTAAGAGCCAAGAACAGTTTTGTCCAAAGTTTTGGAAACTCACAATTCCAGTGTATTTCTGCCTGCCCTCTTGTTTATTTGCAAAGCAAATTTGCATTAGAAATCTCATATAATTCTGTGATTGCTCTAAGTAGCAGGCTAGGGAATCTAAGAATTGAATCAAAGTGTTATTTTCACAATGGGATATGAAAATCCCTGGACAGATGTATTTGCTGGTGGAAATGAGAAAGAAACTGGGTACATCAATAAAACATGAGAACAATTTGAGGGCCACAGTAAAATAGCTTATGGTGTCAATACCTAGGGGATTTCACCAGTGGAAGGACCACATCACTAGAGAAAGAGAGAGAGAAAGATGAACAGATTCATCATAAATTCTTATTTTTCCTCACCCCATTATGTTGGTTGCCTTCATGATTGTGTTGATCAATACCTGAGCACCTACCTGTATCATAGCAAGTTGTAAACTTCAGGTTCACAATTCCATTCCCAATTGTTGCAGCAAGGTCTTGGCCTTACTTCTTTCTTCAGTTGGAAAGATGTTTAAATTAGTACATTTAATTAAGACGTTTAACTCCTCCCCTGTGCTCTTCAGCTTAAGAGTTCTCAAGTGTCCTCTGTAGACTTTAAAGGGCTAGTCGGTTATCATCAATAAACATTACTCAGTCTTGTTTTGTTTTTATGGTATGAGTTTTCTTATTTAGTAATGATTCAAATAGCTTCTATTATCAGAAAAATAAAAAGATAAATAAACTGAAGAGAGATTGAGAGGCAGATTAGGTGAAATAACTGACTCTCTTTTCTCATTTCCTCCTTCTTTTCCTAAGAGGTAAATTCTATCTGTTTCTGGTGAGTGTTCTGGTGAATGTGTGAGTGTACACTTGTGAATATATCCATGTGTGTAAAAGAAGAAGAAGGCAGTGGCATATTAATTTTATAGATAACCATGGCACTGGACTCAAACTGGCAAGAGAAAGTGACCTAAGTAAAATTTAAAGTCAAGAAATGTTATTTCGGAAAAAAAATTAATAATGTGTTTAATAGAAAAAATCTATAGCTGTTGGAATCAGACATTTAAGGGGTAAATTCTAGGTCTACCACATTTTACTCCCTTAAGTTTCCTTTCCTATAAAATGGGAACATGTTGTCTACCTTACAGGTGTGCCTGGCCCAGTAAATGTTAAATAAATGTTGGTTCCTTTCTTCCATTCCCTGGACTTGGAGACAACCTATCAATGGGTCAAGAGTTCTAATAAATCAAATGCAATTGAGATATCTATCAGTCATCAATCATGGCACTGAAAAAAATATAAGTACATAATATTAAACCTATCCTTAAAATACTTAACATTTTGCTGAGAAAGTAAGATGTTCATAGAAATAATGATTATAATCATTACAAAGAATAAATGTTCCAAAACTAAATTAGCATATCAAACACTGCATGTGAAATGGTAAGATTACTATTTATATTAATGCATGCAAGATTGATAAAAATAGAGGTTAAAATTACACTTACAAATTCTTAGAGTTGAGGAGGTCATAGTGATTATTTAGTTTAACCCTCCCATTTTAAAATGAAGAGACAGAGTTCATATATATGATGTGATTTGTCCAAATCATGCCTTTATTAAGTATCAGAGAAATTAAACAAAGCAAGAGCAGAAGCAGGATCTATAGATGTAACATCACCAAATTACATTCAGTGGAAGAGTGTATGTTCCAAGTCTGCTTAATTTATTTTTAATTGCTTTAGTATACAAATATATCCCTTTGGTTCAAGTAACATTACTTTTACACTTAGTCCACTTCATTGTGATGAACATTAAAACCATTTAAACAAACAGGAGGCAACATGTTTTGGGTGTTGTATGTGGGAGAATGATTCATCTTTAAAGCTACCTAATGAGAGATATTAACTGCTGTCATCCACTTTGGCTGGGATATTCAATAGATACAAAGGTTCAAAGACACTACTAGTAGTTTCAAAAGGAATTTCCAAATTGATGATTCCTTTATACCAGGAGGGACACAGTGTTTGACATCAAAGCTTGGTATTGTGTGGCTTCAGTTAATCAAAACCTCTTTGGAAAAGGGATGAAAAGTAAAAATATTAGAAGATTTACAAAATAGGTATCCTAGTTATTAAGATGAATTGGAAGCCAACTTTTGTGTTTTTATGGTTAGCAAAAGCTAATACTGTGTGTTAATAAGGAAGAAACAAGATAACATGAGCTTTCTCCAACTGGCAATTTTGGTCACTAGTAGGTGCTATCATGTGAAATACAGAGAAATCTAAGAAGAAACATTTCATGTAACTCATTTCCTCCCAGTGACTTCTACATTTGCAAGTTCTTCCTCTTTCTGTCCTTCTGGACCCTAGGCCAGATACCCACAACCCATCAGAATGGAGTTCAATAAAACATATACAAAAAAAATAAGAAGCTGCAACATCCCTAGTCTTTAAAAATATGTCAGGCAGCTCCCCATCACCCATATATACATATATATATATATATATGTTTTTAAAATTTCATCTTTATTTATGACCGAATACAATGGAAAAAAAAAAATTTCAGATGTTATCCAAGCATATGTTTTAGGGCTCTTTGCAAGCATAGATGCTGGGCTGAATAAGCTTTGTGTCTCACCTAATATATCACCTTCTTCTTTCTGAAGCCCTCCTATGATGCTTAAGTACAATTTAATACTTAAATATATAGTATCTAATTATAACTTGTTATTGAATCCCTTGGGTTAATCCTGTCACTTTAACTGGATTTAAAGCTTCTTAATAACAGAGCTTATATTCTATTTTTCTTCTTATTATGTGTCTTTCATAGTGACTAAGTCAGGCCTTCAAGATATGGTAGGGGCCTGAGGAGCTCCTGTATCTCTGAATTGAATAACATAGTCTTGTCTATACCTTTTTTAATCCACAAGAGACAGTTAACTGATGTTTTAGAGAATGTAGGACCCTTAATAAAGTAATACAAATGAAATGTACCCTCTTACTTTATGGATGGCTTGCAGTAGGTGAGGGAGTTTGGGTAGAATTTGGCAGAGCGCTCCTTCCCTGGCTCACTGACTCCTTCTCCGAGTTTATGTCTTCTTATTTGTGTGATTCTTGATATTTTATTCTGAATGAATTATATGTTCTCACATTTAAGATGTCATTATTGTTGTAGTTCACATCTGTCCAAATAGCCATAAATACCATTGTCACTATTTATTTCCTTCTTGAATAAGTCAGTTATACCAGAAAAGAGAAGGCTCCGCAATACAAGTTTTACATCTGTTCTAGGTAGCTCATAACAAAATACTCACTGAATTTTCTGACTGCAGTCAGAAAATGTTCAGAGCACCTTTATGGAATAGAGACCTTACACTCTTCTGGTCTTAGTGCTAGAGAAGATTTTGGATCACTTAATTTTACAGAAGAGAAAAGCATAGCCCAGAAATGGAAAATAACTTGACCGAGGGCACACAATCAATTCTTCAAAATTACTGTGATTGCAATAGCAATTGAATAGACTTATTTGGGTCCCCTGGAGTGTTTAGACTAGGGGTGGTTTTGACTACCAAGGGACATTTGGCAATGTCTGGAGACAACTTTGGTTTTCACAACTTGGACAGAGGTTCTACTAGCAACTAGTGGATAGAAGCCAAAGATATTCATAAACATCCTACAACACACAGGACAGGCCCCACAGTAAAGAAATATAAGGTCCAGAGTATCAACAGTGCTGAAGTAAAAAAGTCTACAATTGAAGAAAAAAAAAAAAAAAAAAACAAGCAAAACAAAATCCTGTGTGATTTATATGATATCTCTCTCTCAAACTAACTTCCATGTTTTCTTATTCTGTATCTATGGTCAGGTGCATTTCTATCAACTCCTTTTGCCCTACAGTTCACTCTTACACTCTTTAAATTGGGGGCGGTGGTAAGGAAAGATAGGATTTACTGCCAGGAAGAACAAAGGTAAGCTTCATGTCTATATCTATATTCTATTACTTAAAGGAGGTTCAATTAACCCCCAAATCCTGTTAATAACTCTGTTTTCTCTTAGAAAACCAGCTGAGTTCTGGAAACCCTTTTGGGAATATCAGGGAAATTTTCTATTAACATAAAACACTATAAACACCAATGAAATCAAAGGCTTATGTGGAAACATCAAAACGCCTGCCTTAGGCTTCATTTTGACCTTTACAATTTTCAGACTCCATAGCATTTCAGTGTTTTTGATTGTTAAGGATACCATTTGGTCCTAAGTAATAATTCTGGAATCTTAACAAAATTAACATCTGACAGTTCATAAAACCAAATTATGGGTCCCTTAAGACAGTCAGACATAGGGGTCCAAATTGAATGTATATAACTTTTTTTTCTCTATATGATATTGGTATTGCTAGGTCCTGTAGCTGTGTTTACATTTGTAACAGGAAGTGAAGATTAAAGATAAGGATCAAAATTCTATGGTTTAATCAGCATGGTGAGGTGGATCCTCATCACTCCCAAGTTCTGTTGTCTTTTCATCTTTTCTCTCTATTCCTTTTAGATGCATTAATATTCTGAGATTCTAGACAGAAGAAATTAAGCTTTAAATGTAAGTGAGAGGGGTATGCCTAGGTCAGCATGTTGTGAAGTTGGATGAAGTGTGGGATGACAAGTTGGTTTGGTTGAGGAAGAAATCATAGGCAGAGCAATCATTTATTAAGATACTTTCTCTCTTCCCTTACTGCATTCTGTATTTTCTCCAAAAGCCCTTTCTTTCCTTTTCTTCCATTTCCAGTTTTCTTCTCTTAAATATCCTCAACTTATAGACCTGTAATGTAAAGTAGATACTCAGTGACGTTTGTTCGATAGGCTGGTTACATCTTCTTTTGAACCTCCATCTAAACGTTACGTTACTTAGCAGCAAAAGAACAGCTGCGTTTACGTAAGGTGATCCTGGACAATCTTCAGACATTGTAATTGGATTACCTCTCCAAATTATTGCTGTCATCAGTAAACATGAAACAGGTTGACCAGCACCCAAATTCACATGTCTGTCCTGGAAATCAACAGTTACAGCTCATCCAAGGAGGAAAGGGGAAATGGAAATGAGGAAAATCTGACTTTGAACTTTAGATTTACTCATACCATCACTCAGATAAGGTCTACACAGCCTGATTTCCTTAATTACTTCATCTTTTTTTCATTCAATTCCCAATCACCCTGAATAAATTTTTTTTTTTTTTTTTTTTAATATGGCATTCGACTTTTAATTCTTCCTATTCTAACTTTAGATATAGTGGCTGATTTGGTAATTCAAAGATTTTCATTAAATTTTTTTTTAATCCTTAATTAAAAAGAGGTAATTTAACAAGGAAAAGTAACTAAATAATTAAAAATAAGGGGAGATAAGATGGATGTGGTAAACAAAATGCTATTTCTTCTAAGGGTATATATTTCTATTAGTTGAATTGAAAAGTTAAGTGATA
Organism: Eubalaena glacialis; assembly: GCF_028564815.1. Lineage (NCBI taxonomy): Eukaryota > Metazoa > Chordata > Mammalia > Artiodactyla > Balaenidae > Eubalaena > Eubalaena glacialis. The sequence goes on from NC_083730.1 coordinate 36,947,412, forward strand.
AAATATTACAAATGTGTAGAAAGGAAATTCAAACAAATTTTTATTCATGCTTCCAGTTCTTTATAGTACATTACATCAGTTAATGGCAATTTGTATAATTTGTGTAACGACATAAATTGTCACAAACCCTCACTCAGTGAAGTGTTGCAGAGTCATAAATCAGGAAACAGTGAACATTGGGAAGCACAGTCTATCAGCCTTAGGGTGAAAGAGGAATGGGTCATGGTGGTAATCATTCAGTGAGTAACTGTGCAGGATTGAGAAGGAAAATGAATGGAATGGCAGGAGGAAAGTGTGACTGAGCCAGAGTTGATGAGCTAATCCTCCACATCAAATGGAATCATGCTTCATGGCTACGTGTTGTTTTGCTCAACTTCTAAAATTACTTTCCCTGATTTATGATTACTTCTTTACAGGGGTCTAAGGACAATGTTGAGAGTAAATCTTAAATCCTTTCAGGCACTTTCCAAAACAGGCTACTTTTTTTTAAATTAAGACACATATATATGTATATATAAGAAATATATGTATTTCTCAAGAACTGTCAAGGGTTTGAGATTTTATCCTACTATCAGGCTAACAATTTAGCCTGCCACAATGTCATGGATGTTAGCAGAAGACATGAGCTTCCTGGGTCAGAGACAAAGGACTATGTTACTTAGGGCAATAGCAGCAGCCAGATTATCAACATTTTCTTGCACCAGTTCCCTAAGCCTCAATTCCCACTTCATGACACAGAGAGCCCTCTGACACAAAGATATCCAGATGAGTTACATTACAGGAGAGTCACATTACACAGTATCCAAATCTTTCAAAATGGGCAATAAACATGCCTACCCTTTGTTCTAGAAGTAGCTCTATTTTTATGCTCCAAGGTTACAAGCAAACCTGCCCTTGGATCTTGAGGGAGACAAAATCTCTATTTTCCAACGCTGTTGAGTATATAAACATCCTTGTAAAGATAATCCAAAGAAAAGGTAATCAGTGTCTCTGCTTGCAAGAAATGAAAAGCACAAGACACACATGAAAAATTGTTTTCCAACACTTTTTAAGTGGAGAAATGCTCTGATAAAGCCCATGACTTTGACTCCCCTTGGGATGTGAATCTATGTTCTCTTACTCCTGGAGGGAAACTTCCCACCTCCCACCACTCCCATTCTTGGAACTAAGGAACTTGAGCTACCTAGACAGTGGAAAATGAAACAAAACATTAACTTTGGTCTCTTAGCATTGGAAGAGGGTCTAAAGCAATAATCCTTGGCATTTATCCCTTTACCTTTTATTATCTAAGCACTTTGTGAAATTATCTAGTTAGTTAATCTTCCTAACACCTTTGTGAATGAGGTTAAATGATGCAGTTTCTAAAATAGGTATATACAAATTATAACTTGATAGGTCTAGTGTTATCAGTTTGGAGTATAATTGTTCTTGGTGTTTGATGGAATTACAGCCATTTTACAGGCCACTGGTTGTAGTTTCTTCTACACGTCATCTGTTTTTATGGTCTAGCATCTGAAGGAACAACCCAAAATGGCTCAATGAAACTACTGTCTCTTCTAAGTAAGCCAATCTTATAACACATAATTTTTTAAATATTTTGAGGTTTTTTCCTACTATAACTGGTCTCAGTTGTAACTCTATTTCTAATTCCAGAAGTAATTAACTGAACAAAAATTATAAAACCTTAAAATTAGATAAGAAGTTGAAAAGATCACATAAGTTTCTTCAATGAGTAAATTCTTCAGAACTGATAATTTTTTTGAAATAAAGTGTAGATTAAATTCTTTAATCAATCAAGTAATAATATAATTCATGTTTCTTTAACATTTTGTTAATGTAACCTAATATTATTCAGACTTCACAAGGTTGTTAGTACAAAAAGGGTCACAATATCTCAAATTTCACAGGATTATGGGTTTTTTGTCTGTTTTATTTTTCACTGATGAATCCCCAATACCTAACTCAAGAGTTCACAAAGCATGCACTGTAAATATTTGTTGAATGAATGTTAGAATAAGCTTTTAACCTTCCAAAAAGTCACTGTGTCACATCAAGCCAAGTTTACCTCTAAATCCATATTATAAAAAGCGTCTGCCATTATGGATAACATTCCTTGTTCAAACGTTATTCCTGTTTCCTTCATTTTCCATCTTACTCAGCAATTGCTCCCAGGGATCCACATAGAAATCCCAAACCCGTCATGTTGCCAAGTGTAAACTGGGTTCGGGACAAGACAAACAAGGAGGATTTTCTTCCCCACTCAAGGATATATCTTGCCACTCATGGTGTCCAGCAAAAACATTTGGATTGATGTCACATAAATCTTTGTGATTTCAATTTCTTCAGCCCCAGTCTAAAACCCTGTTCTCCAAAGCCCCAGACCTCATTCACACATCCAAGATAAGGATTCTTTGCTATCCTCCCCCACTTACCCTTCTCTCTTCTCTCTACCTTACTGTTTCCACATACCACCATCTCTATGCAGGCTGTCTTACCCATGATCAGATTAACTCTCGCTCCACAGACACTTGTTCTTCACAGGCAGTGATATCTGGATTTTATTTTCACTTAGCTGCAATATCATCTTAAGTTAACAGATATAAGTTAATATATATTCCAAGGAATGCTTTCTCTTTTTAAGTGGTTACCTTGTGCAAAGCAAAACATTTACTTCAACTATACATTGGTCAAAATCTTCCTAGGGATGACACAATTTAGTCTCTTGATGGTGAACCTAAATTTTTGTAAGACCTGCTTATAATTAGGCCTGGTAAAGAATGTTGTTGATTACAACATATAATGCAATCTTTTTTACTTTCTCTCTTCTTTTAACCTCCTTTAAAAATAAATTCATGTAATGAACACATGTTTTCTAGTCGTATCTGAATGATTGAATCTACACAATATTTATTTTATTTTCCTTCATGTCAATGATCACATCTGCTTTAGGTAGATTTTTTAAAAACTTTATATCCATTTCTTCATATTTGCAGTCTCTTCCATTCTTCCAAGTCCAGGTAAATGACGGTGATGTGATTAGCCTCATCACCTAAACATAAATGACTCTGACAAAAAAAGCCTGTGCCCTAAGAAATAAAAGTTCAGCCTGTTTTTGACATAAGTGTCAAGACAATCCAAGAGTTGCCCTTGCAACAGATAATTAGGGAAAACTGTCAAGCTTGCAGCTTAATCCTGTGTACATCTGCTCAAAGTCAGCTCTGAAAACTGTGGGATCTAGGAAGACAATCTTTTGTAATTAGCCAAGGCCACTATAATCCATAACAACATCTGATCAAATTGATTTCCAGTCCATCAAGTGGTATCTGTCAACAGCAAGCTTACCGATCATCCTGGAGCTGTGACTACCTCGTGTAAACCTCTAAGGTCATTTAAAGGTTCCTTTGCCTTGTAAATATAAAATCATTTTCACTTTTTGACAGACTGTCTTTTCATGTCAGGCAGTTGGGTAGAGGGAAAGTAGGAAAAAATGGACTGTCAGTAGCATTCACAAATCATTCACATCAGGGAGGCAGAAATCCACAAAATGTCTTCTGTAAGATTAGTGTTCTAACTAAGTAGCCAACGATATTTGTAATATATGAAGACAGATAATTATATCACATCTACTTCTGCACTTGAGTGAGTCTGTTGCATAAGAGACTTTACTCTTAGGTGTGCATTGCCGAACAGTGCACCCATGCCTATCTCGCTACTTGGATGTACTACTTTCATCTCTATTCCACACCTGTTACTCTTTCCAAGCTCTAGTCTCTAGACAGTCTCAAATACAATCTATATCTTTCTTAAACTCAAGTTTTAAGAATGGATTGAATCATGCTACTTTTCTGCCTCTCTCTTGTCTTCCATGTACATTCTCTTTTTTTTTCCCAGCCTGGTGTCCTAGGCATTTCATGTTCTAAGCTTCGTGACTTTCCCCTTTCTCTTGCTTTCTTGACGGCCATATATAGTGCCTCTCATATATAAAATTAAATTATCCTCATTCATCTAAAAGTGCCAACCTCAGATCAGTTTAAAACCTCCCCCACCTCCTCTGGATCCTAATTAGATATGCTCTTAATTACCCTACAGTGTGTATAACTTAATGAAATAGTCCAACAGTTTGCTTCACTTTGTTTTCCCTCACCCAGACTCTCTGAAAGCTCCTTAGAATGCGCCTCATTCCTTCTTGCAACTTTTCTCTCCTAGCCTATGTGGTAAGACACTTTTCTGCCACCTTTTTCACTTTCTCTTTTCAAAGATCCCTTTGAAAGACCATCCCCTAAGTGAAGGATACTCCTGGAAGAATTCCAGCCCTCAGTTTTCTGTCCTTCTTTCCACATTTCCCCATGTCTCCTAGTGCCTTCTCTAAGTTGATGACTCTCATTTTGTGTCTCCAGCAGCTTGCACTTTCATCCCATACGTTCAATTGCCTAAAGGTATCTCCATGTAAAAAATCATATTTGTGCAAATCTCACCATATTCAAAAGTAAATTAATCTTCTTCTCACACAACTGGATTACTTTTTCAAATTACTTCATTCCAGTAAGGCAATTGTCCTGGCTGGTCTCCTTCCCTTGCTATATTTTCAATTTGTAACCAAGTTGTTTCATTCCTTCTTTCAAATTTTGCCAGATAAATATTACTGCTTGTCTTTTTTTATTTCTGTCACCCTAACAAAGGTTTTCATCACCCTCCTCCCCAAATTAAGAAACCTTATATTAGATTTCCTATTGAGATATAATTCGTTTGTCATAAAGTTCACCATCTTAAAGTGCAAAAATTTATGTTTTTTAGTATATTCACAAAGTTGTGTAACCATCACTATTTTCTAATTCTAGAACATTTCATCACCCCCAAAAGAAACCCTGTACTGATTAGTAAGTAGTCACTCTCCATCCTGCTTCCCCTCTCCTCATCTCTAAGCCCCTCACTAATTTTCCTATCTGTCTCTGTGGATTTTTGACATTTTATATAAATGAAATCATACAATATGTGGTCATTGCGACTGGCTTCTTACACATAGCATAATGTTTTGAAGCTTTATCCATGTGGTAGCATGTATCAGTACTTTATTCCAACAACAAAAAATTTGGTGACAAGTATTCCATTGTATATATTTTGTTTGTTTGTTCTTTCATCAGTTGATGGACATTTGGGTTGTTCATGGCTATTATCCTAAGAAAATACAGTATTTACTATAATAGATAAAAAGACATGGGAATGTATAAATGTGTGAAAGTGGAGATGGAGAGAAAGCTTGGCACATACATATGGAAGTAGGGTCAACTAGATTTGTTGATGGATTAGATGCAAGGGATGAGAGAAAAAAATAATCACAGATGAATCCATAAACTTATGAATTCTATGTCTTCCTTCCCTGGTAGGGGGAAATTATTTAATGACATAGGGAAAATTATGCTTACACTAAGGTTTCTGGAGTCTGATTATCTGTAGGTTGAAGAGAGGACACTTGTTCTATAACTTTTCTTTGGTAGCGATTACCTATGCTTATGAATTTAAGTCCATTTACATATGTATATATATATACATATATATGTATGTGTCTATATATATATACACATATATATGTATGTGTTTATATATATATATATATAATGGTTGGTAGGATTGGTTGCTCCAGGATGGGGCAATTACAAAGTTCTAACTGAATATTTTTATGCGAACCTCTAAATACAAAGTTAATGTCAAACTTATAATAATGTCTCTGAAAGACACTCATCGGGGATGTGATTTTTTATCTTAGTTCTATACATCAACATCCACCCCTGTCACACATACATACCATTTAAACTCATGCTTGGCTGTGACCTTTATCCTAAATCTGCTTATGTCACAATGTGTCATCAAGTCCTGCTCATTTTTTCTCTTAAGTACTTTCTGTGATCCACTTCACTCATCCCCTTGCCCTCATTCTTATCATTTCTTACGTATATTGTCTATGCCATATCCTTCTCTGACTCCAGACTTGTAGCCTTCAATTTATCATCAGAACTGCCAGCAGCATTCAGATAAAGTGCAACTCTGACTTGTCTTGACACTTAGAAATGTTCAGGCATTTCCCATAGCCAAACCTCAGCCTGGGTTAGTGTCCTCTACTTTCCCAAACAAACTGTATAATACTACAGTACAAATGGTACATGTGGTACATTGTATCCATCATATGTATTGCAACTATCCTTTCATATATTGTCTTATTTGTTTTTATCCTAAGACAAAAATTAAAATTCTGGGCTATTGCCTAGAATCTGACTTATAGTAGATCTCGATGAATGCTATGCAAATGAATAAGTTGTATACATTAGGCTAGACTGTTATGGGATAGATTGTTTTTCTAAAATGTTATTCCTATTCCAAAATTTTTCACACTAGTTATAATTAAAACCCTCCTAGTTCTTACAATCTATCTAACAAGAATAAAAATAATAATATTGTCTGGAGTGTTGGAGAATGATACTTCACTTTAAAGATTGAACACCTGAATTTAGGCCCCTTAAAGCTAAACTTGGTAATACTTATTGGAATGTTGTACAACAGGGCAAATTGAAGTATAGGCAATTATAAAAATATTTCATAAATTAGTGCATAATGTGAAAATATTTGCATGTTTTCTCATTTTCATACAGGTTACTAAAAAAAATAAATAAATAAGGAAAAAAAGGTTTTCCAGAAAACTGTCTGCTATAAATATATATAAACATATAGCATACATATTATTAGGAGAAGAAAAATATGTTCTGAGCTCCAAATCACATTTCAATAAAGTGAGCTTTATTGAACATTTCCAGAGAAAAATTCACACTGAGTCATTCAGAACCTTGTTAGAACATACAGACTGATGGTCTCAGGGTTTTCTGATTTTGAATTTAGAAAACCTTTAGGCAATACCTGGTTTGTTGTAAAGTACAGCAAAAACCAAAAATACTCAGAGATAAAAATTTAGACTATATGTTTGTGTATATGGTTCTTTTCAGTTCTGGGACTTTGTAATCTTGTTCATTTGGATTTGGCTGTTTGTTGGGCTTCATACTCCAGCATGGGGCAATTATAAAGGTTCTACCATGCACAAAATTCTCCTCCAGTTTCCAAATTAGTGTGAATATACTAGATTAGTACACTGATCTCATCACTCTACCTCCACCACTCAACCAAGGCTCTGATAATTCATGTTAACACTTTTCAGAGTTGGTAAAATCCTAACCTCTTTCAGGAATCCATCTTTAATTTAATCACTGTTTTAATTAACATCTTCTTCTCTATTCCCTATACATTTGAATTTTCAGTCTATATTTCATCTGTTTGAGCTTTTGTTATGACTATTTTCCCACTATTTCATCCAGACTGTAAATGTAGGGTTTCTGTTGATACCCACTCCATCTTTAAGATCCTCTAAAGCAAAGCTCAAGTCCCAGCACACTTAGTTTGCCAACTCTTTTTTTTTTTCTTGATTGAGGTCTTTGGTACTACAGGCACTTTCTTCACGATTAGCAAGCATAATCCGGAAGGGTAGGGAATTACATGGGCAAAAGTTATCAGTAGAAACATGGCCCAATTTCCCTGTCATTTGAGGGAAGATTCAAAGGTACAATTGACAGTTTCTCAGAAAGTCCCTAAAGGTATTGAACATCAGTTAATTTGCACATTAATGTACATTTTTTATAGTATTTCCATTCCCACTATTATCCTCTACTTTCTTATCTGTGGTTCCTGGAATCACCTCTTAAGTAAATTATCTGCTCCTAATTCCTTGCCATAAAGTCAACTTTTGAGGGGTTTCAGTTTAAGAAAGCTGTAAAACAGTAGGTGTTCAATAAATTCTTATTGAGTAAACCAGCAGAGTATAGTAGGTGACTCAGGTATCAAATAAATGTGAAAGATCTGTATGAGAACAATGGAAGTACTGCCGTCATATCATTATATAGACAACATTTTTCTTCAGAGTTTTTCCACTTCCTTGTTCTGATTTCTGCTCCCTCCCTTTAGACACTCAGTATTGCTTTTTACCCACCTGTTCTCTTGGGCCAAGTTCCCTTCTTCTTTAAATTTCCTTTCCTCAAAAATTTCTTACATTACAGCTGTTTTCTCCAGGATCTCCCTAAATAAACACATCCATGTGCAGTTCCAAGGGATAGCATGTTACCTCTTCACAGTGACTTGCCTTTTAATAGGGATCTGTAAGAGATTCATTTCTATAGCCAATCCATGAATTATATACAAACATAAATTCTAACTGGAGAAATTCCAGGCACTGTGGTAGGTTAGTAGAAGATATAATTTTCAGAAAGCAGGAGATATTTTATATTACCCGCAATATATAGTGGTTTATTCCACCTGCTTACTGGGCTGGATTTGGCTTCAGAAAAAATTCTGTCTATACTAAAGTTAAAATTTCCCCTCCACTATGACTGAGTTGTTCTCTTTGTTCCCTCTGCTGCCTCTCGACGTAAGTATGAAGTAAGACTGGTTGAGCTACAGGGTGGTAGAAAGCAACAGGAGAGACTGTGAACACGCTTGGCCTTGTCTTCCACATTTGACAAGATAGGAATCTATCTCCTCACCCAATAAGTGGGCTCTATAGCTTTTCAACCCAGGTGCAGAAATTGTTGCATTTTTACTGTTGAGAATTTTGAGGTGCTTATGCTTTCACCATTATTATTTGAGAATTCAGTTTATCTTCAATTTCATAATGATCTTAATGTAAGGATAGTACGGTAAAGATTTCAACTTTAGCTTAAAAATGTCTTCACATCCATTTTGTCTTTAAAGGTATTAGATTTTCCCCATGTTGTTAGCAAGGACCTACAGTTAATTTGTTTGTTAACCCTGCCTATAAATTCAGGATATTTGGCTTCTGAAATACCTCACTAGTGAGTTAGTTCTATGCGTCAGAATGGAACACAGGTCTTTGGCCTAATTTCAGCACTTGCCATATCATATCACACCCTATATTCTCAATAAACTCATTAATCAATATACTGCTCTTGTCAACATCTGGACTAGAGCTTTTCAACATGATGATCCATGCCTCCTACTACTTGGCATTATCATAAATCACAACTCTTGAGGTGTAATAATTCAAGACATTAGGAAGACAACCTATTGGACACATTCAGCTCAAAGAGGCTTAATTTTATCTATAAAGATATTTCTTTATAGCATCTTTTTAATACCCTCTTTCAGAAGATAGTCTAATTTAATGTTGTGCTTTACTGTTGAGAGATTTTACTTTTACCACTTTTCCCAGAGATTTGCCATTATTTATGATTTCTTAATGCTCATCAGCTTTGAGAACTCTTTAGAAACTTCACACAGGATCCTGGGATCTAATCTTCTGACTTGGGCAATTTGAGCACATTAAGAAAGCCAGAAAAGTGGAGGGGTTTAACATCTCTGAGTAGAGGCAATGTGTCAAACACCATGCTAAGAACTTTGTACCACTTGTTTAACTTCTGTAATGCCCAGAGTGTTATTATGTTTCCCAGGTAAATAAGCTGCAGATCTGAGTTCCAGTGATCAGCATGAGGTTCAACTGGTAGTAAGGATTCCCACCCATAGCTGTTGGACTGATCCAGGCCTATGCCTTAACAGTGAAGCAATTAGCCTCTCAACTCTGGAGTTCACTTCTCTCTCCCCAATATCTCTGATTTTTTTTTTTCTTTTTATTTATCTGAGGTCAGAAACAGCATCAGGAATTTTACTTTTTATTACCTATTAACATAACTTCATTGGCCTCAAGGGTTGAACCAATCACTTCCTTGAATGTTCGTAGGGGAGGAAAAAAATTATATATATTATATATAAATTATGTATATATATAAATTATATATATGTATACATAATTTATATATATATTTACCTTGTGTCTTTATTTTATTTTTTGTTTGTTTTTCATTAGTGTTTTTCTGTAACCTTTATTTATTTATTTATTTGTGCCTTTGAGGCACAACCTATAAATATAAGATTCTTTTTTATGTTCATTCTATACTATAGTCCTGGTCCTTTCATCTAAGCAAGCTCTTTCTCACCCAAGCTCTTTGAAACGTCCCTGTAAATTGATACCATTGTTATTATTTATTTTAGTTATATTTTAAAGAGATTTATTGTTTAACTGACATATGATACACTGCACATATTTAAAGTGTGCATTTTCATAAGTTTTGATTTATATATAAACAACTGAGAAGACATCACTGCAATCAGGAGAATGAACCCTCAGAATTTTCCTCATGCCCTTTTAATATCCTTCCCTCCTGCAATGTCCTTCCTCTAACACTCCATCCTCAGGCAAACACTGGCCTATTATCTGGTACTATACATCAGTTTTCATCTTCTAGAATTTTATATGAATGGAATAATACAATATGTACATTTTTGCCTGGTTTCTTTTTTCTTTTTCTTTTTTTTTTAAATCATTTGTGCAATTCACAGCACTTTTTTTTTTTATAGCTACTTTTATTTATTTATTTATTTATTTTTGGCTGTGTTGGGTCTTCGTTTCGTGCGACGGCTTTCTCTAGTTGTGGCAAGAGGGGGCCACTCTTCATCGCGGTGCGGGGGGTCACTCTTCATCGCGCTGCGCGGGCCTTTCACTATCGCGGCCCCTCCCGTTGCGGGGCACAGGGTCCAGACGCGCAGGCTCAGTAGTTGTGGCTCACGGGCCCAGTCGCTCCGCGGCATGTGGGATCTTCCCAGACCTGGGCTCGAACCAGTGTCCCCTGCCTTAGCAGGCAGATTCTCAACCACTGCGCCACCAGGGAAGCCCCTGCCTGGCTTCTTTTATTCAACATTGTTACTTTGAAATTCATCCATGTTATAGCATGTATCAACAATTCATTTGTTTTTACTGCTGAGTATTATTCCTTTTTATGAATATACCACATTTGTTTATCCATTACCTATTGTTGGACATTTGTGTTGTTTGCAGTTTTGGACTAATGGAAATAAAGCTGCTATAACCATTCATGTACCAATCTTTGCATTGACGTATGTTTTCATTTATTGTGATTAAGTACCTAAGTATGGAATGGCTGGGTCATATATTACACGTATGTTTAAAAATTGAAGAACTTGCCAAATTATTTTCTAAAGGAGTTGAAACGCTTTACATTTTCACCATTAGGGCATAACATTCTCACCATTAGGGCATAACAGCTTCAGTGTCTCCACATTTAAGCCTAAACTTTGAATTCTAGCCTTTGAAATATGTGCATAGTCATATCTCATATTGGTTATAATTTGAGTTTTCCTCTTGACTAACGACTCTCTTTTTATGTGCTTATTTGCGATGCATATATCTTCTTTGATGTAAGGGAGGGAAGTAACTGTTCAAATATTTTGCACATTAAAAAAAATTGTTATTTTCTTATTAAGTATTTTTTTAACATCTTTATTGGAGTATAATTGCTTTACACTGGTGTGTTACTTTCTGCTTTATAACAAAGTGAATCAGTTATACATATACATATGTTCCCATATCTCTTCCCTCTTGCATCTCCCTCCCTCCCACCCTCCCTATCCCACCCCTCTAGGTGGTCACAAACCACAGAGCTGATCTCCCTGTGCTATGTGGTTGCTTCCCACTAGCTATCTATTTTACGTTTGGTAGTGTATATATGTCCATGCCACTATCTCACTTTGTCACATCTTACCCTTCACCCTCCCCATATTCTCAAGTCCATTCTCTAGTAGGTCTGTGTCTTTATTCCCGTCTTGCCACTAGGTTCTTCATGACCATTTTTTTTTCCCCTTAGATTCCATATATATGTGTTAGCATACTATATTTGTTTTTCTCTTTCTGACTTACTTCACTCTGTTTGACAGACTCTAACTCCATCCACCCCACTACAAGTAACTCTATTTAGTTTCTTTTTTATGGCTGAGTAATATTCCATTGTATATATGTGCCACATCTTCTTTATCCATTCATCCGATGATGGATACTTAGGTTGCTTCCATGGCCTGGCTATTGTAAATAGAGCTGCAATGAACGTTTTGGTACATGACTCTTTTTGAATTATGGTTTTCTCAGGGTATATGCCCAGTAGTGGGATTGCTGGGTCATATGGTAGTTCTATTTTTAGTTTTTTAAGGAACCTCCATATTGTTCTCCATAGTGGCTGTATCAATTTATATTTCCACCAACAGTGCAAGAGGGTTCCCTTTTCTCCACACCCACTCCAGCATTTACTGTTTCTAGATTTTTTGATGATGGCCATTCTGACGGGTGTGAGATGATATCTCATTGTAGTTTTGATTTGCATTTCTCTAATGATTAATGATGTTGAGCATTCTTTCATGTGTTTGTTGGCAATCTGTATGTCTTCTTTGGAGAAAAGTCTATTTAGGTCTTCTGCCGATTTTTGGATTGGGTTATTTGTTTTTTTGTTATTGAGCTGCATGAGCTGCTTGTAAATCTTGGAGATTAATCCTTTGTCAGTTGCTTCATTTGCAACTATTTACTCCAATTCTGAGGGTTGTCTTTTGGTCTTGTTTATGGTTTCCTTTGCTGTGCAAAAGCTTTTAAGTTTCATTAGGTCCCATTTGTTTATTTTTGTTTTTATTTCCATTCCTCTAGGAGCTGGGTCAAAAAGGATCTTGCTGTGATTTATGTCATAGAGTGTTCTGCCTATGTTTTCCACTAAGAGTTTGACAATGTCTGGCCTTACATTTAGGTCCTTAATCCATTTTGAGTTTATTTTTGTGTATGGTGTTAGGGAGTGTTCTAATTTCATACTTTTACATGTACCTGTCCAGTTTTTCCAGCACCACTTAATGAAGAGGCTGTATTTTCTCCACTGTATATGCTTGCTTCCTTTATCAAAAATAAGTTAACCATATGTGCATGGGTTTATCTCTGGGCTTTCTATCCTGTTCCATTGATCTATATTTCTGTTTTTGTGCCAGTACCATACTGTCTTGATTACAGTAGCTTTGTAGTATAGTCTGAAGTCAGGGAGCCTGATTCCTCCAGCTCCATTTTTCATTCTCAAGATTGCTTTGGCTATTCGGGGTCTTTTGTGATTCCACACAAATTGTGAAATTTTTTGTTCTAGTTCTGTGAAAAATGCCAGTGGTAGTTTGATAGGGATTGCATTGAATCTGTAGATTGCTTTGGGTAGTAGAGTCATATTCACAATGTTGATTCTTCCAATTCAAGAACATGGTATATCTCTCCATCTATTTGTATCATCTTTAATTTCTTTCATCAGTGTCTTATAATTTTCTGCATACAGGTCTTTTGTCTCCTTAGGTAGGTTAATTCCTAGATATTTTATTCTTTTTGTTGCAATGGTAAACGGGAGTGTTTTCTTAACTTCACTTTCAGATTTTTCATCATTAGTGTATAGGAATGCAAGAGATTTCTGTGCATTAATTTAGTATCCTGCTACTTTACCAAATTCATTGATTAGCTCTAGTAGTTTTCTGGTAGCATCTTTAGGATTCTCTATGTGTAGTATCATGTCATCTGCAAACAGTGACAGCTTTACTTCTTCTTTTCCGATTTGGATTCCTTTTATTTCTTTTTCTTCTCTGATTGCTGTGGCTAAAACTTCCAAAACTATGTTGAATAATAGTGGTGAGAGTGGGCAACCTTGTCTTGTTCCTGATCTTAGTGGAAATGGTTTCAGTTTTTCACCATTGAGGACAATGTTGGCTGTGGGTTTGTCATATATGGCCTTTATTATGTTGAGGAAAGTTCCCTCTATGCCTACTTTCTGCAGGGCTTTTATCATAAATGGGTGTTGAATTTTGTCAAAAGTTTTCTCTGCATCTATTGAGACGATCATATGGTTTTTCTCCTTTAATTTGTTAATATGGTGTATCACGTTGATTGATTTGTGTATATTGAAGAATCCTTGCATTCCTGTAATAAACCCCACTTGATCATGGTGTATAATCCTTTTAATGTGCTGTTGGATTCTGTTTGCTAATATTTTGTTGAGGATTCTTGCATCTATGTTTATCAGTGATATTGGCCTGTAGTTTTCTTTCTTTGTGACATCTTTGTCTGGTTTTGGTATCTGGGTGATGGTGGCCTTGTAGAATGAGTTGGGGAGTGTTCCTTCCTCTGCAATATTTTGGAAGAGTTTGAGAAGGATAGGTGTTAGCTCTTCTCTAAATGTTTGATACAATTCGCCTGTGAAGCCATCTGGTCCTGGGCTTTTGTTTGTTGGAAGATTTTTAATCACAGTTTCAATTTCAGTGCTTGTGATTGGTCTGTTCATATTTTCTATTTCTTCCTGGTTCAGTCTCGGCAGGTTGTGCATTTCTAAGAATCTTTCCATTTCTTCCAGATTGTCCATTTTATTGGCATAGAGTTGCTTGTAGTAATCTCTCATGATCGTTTGTATTTCTGCAGTGTCAGGTGTTACTTCTCCTTTTTCATTTCTAATTCTATTGATTTGAGTCATCTCCCTTTTTTTCTCGATGAGTTTGGCTAATGGTTTATCAATTTTGTTTATCTTCTCAAAGAACCAGCTTTTAGTTTTATTGACCTTTGCTATTGTTTCCTTCATTTCTTTTTCATTTATTTCTGATCTGATCTTTATGATTTCTTTCCCTCTGCTAACTTTGGGGTTTTTTTGTTCTTCTTTTTCTAATTGCTTTAGGTGCAAGGTTAGGTTGTTTATTCGAGATGTTTCCTGTTTCTTGAGGTAGGCTTGTATTGCTATAAACTTCCCTCTTAGAACTGCTTTTGCTACATCCCATAGGTTTTGGGTCGTCGTGTCTCCATTGTCATTTGTTTCTTGGTATTTTTTGATTTTCCCTTTGATTTCTTCAGTGATCACCTCGTTATTAAGTAGTGTATTGTATAGCCTCCCTGTGTTTGTATTTTTTACAGCTCTTTTCCTGTAATTGATATCTGGTCTTATAGCATTGTAGTCGGAAAAGATGCTTGATACGATTTCAATTTTCTTAAATCTACCAAGGCTTGATTTGTGACCCAAGATATGATCTATCCTGGAGAATGTTCTATGAGCACTTGAGAAAAATGTATATTCTGTTGTTTTTGGATGGAATGTCCTATAAATGTCAATTAAGACCATCTTGTTTAATGTATCATTTAAAGCTTGTGTTTCCTTATTTATTTTCATTTTGGATGATCTGTCCATTGGTGAAAGTGGGGTGTTAAAGTCCCCTACTATGATTGTGTTACTGTCGATTTCCCCTTTTATGGCTGTTAGTATTTTCCTTATGCATTGAGTTGCTCTTATGTTGGGTGCCTAAATATTTACAATTGTTATATCTTCTTCTTGGATTGATCCCTTGATCATTATGTAGTGTCCTTCCTTGTCTCTTGTAACCTTCTTTATTTTAAAGTCTATTTTATCTGATATGAAAATTGCTACTCCAGCTTTCTTTTGATTTCCTTTGCATGGAGTATCTTTTTCCATCCCCTCACTTTCAGTCTGTATGTGTCCCTAGGTCTGAAGTGGGTTTCTTGTAGACAGCATATATACGGGTCTTGTTTTTGTATCCATCCAGCCAGTCTGTGTCTTTTGGTGGGAGCATTTAACCCATTTACATTTAAGGTAATTATCGATATGTATGTTCCTATTCCCATTTTCTTAAATGTTTTGGGTTTGTTATTGTAGGTGTTTTCCTTCTCTTGTGTTTCTTGCCTAGAGAAGTTCCTTTAGCATTTGTTGTAAAGCTGGTTTGGTGGTGCTGAACTCTCTCAGCTTTTGCTTGTCTGTAAAGTTTTTAATTTCTCCATCAAATCTGAATGAGATCCTTGCTGGGTAGAGTAATCTTGGTTGTAGGTTTTTCTCCTTCATCACTTTAAATATGTTCTGCCACTCTCGTCTGGCTTGCAGAGTTTCTGCTGAAAGATCAGCTGTTAACCTCATGGGGATTCCCTTGTGTGTTATTTGTTGTTTTTCTCTTGCTGCTTTTAATATGTTTTCTTTATATTTAATTTTTGATAGTTTGATTAATATGTGTCTTGGCATGTTTCTCCTTGGATTTATCCTGTATGGGACTCTCTGTGCTTCCAGGACTTGATTAACTATTTCCTTTCCCATATTAGGGAAGTTTTCAACTATAATCTCTTGAAATTTTTTCTCAATCCCTTTCTTTTTCTCTTCTTATTCTGGAACACCTATAATTCGAATGTTGGTGCATTTAATGTTGTCCCAGAGGTCTCTGAGACTGTCTTCAGTTCTTTTCATTCTTTTTTCTTTATTCTGCTCTGCAGTAGTTATTTCCACCATTTTATCTTCCAGGTCACTTATCCATTCTTCTGCCTCAGTTATTCTGCTATTGATCCCTTCTAGAGTATTTTTAATTTCATTTATTGTGTTTTTCATCATTGCTTGGTTCCTCTTTAGTTCTTCTAGGTCCTTGTTAAACGTTTCTTGCATTTTGTCTATTCTATTTCCAAGATTTTGGATCATCTTTACTATCATTATTCTGAATTCTTTTTCAGGTAGACTGTCTATTTCCTCTTCATTTTTTAGGTCTGGCCTGTTTTCACCTTGCTCCTTCTTCTGCTGTGTGTTTTTTTGTCTTCTCATTTTGCTTATCTTACTGTGTTTGGGGTCTCCTTTTCGTAGGCTGCAGGTTCGTAGTTCCTGTTGTTTTTGGTATCTGTCCCCAGTGGCTTAGGTTGGTTCAGTGGGTTGTGTAGGGTTCCTGGTAGAGGGGACTAGTGCCTGTGTTCTGGTGGATGAGGCTGGATCTTGTCTTTCTGGTGGGCAGGTCCATGTCTGGTGCTGTGTTTTGGGGTGTCTGTGGCCTAATTATGATTTTAGGCAGCCTCTCTGCTAATAGATGGGGCTGTGTTCCTGTCTTGCTAGTTATTTGGCATAGGGTGTCCAGCACTGTAGCTTGCTGGTCATTGAGTGAAGCTGGGCCTTGGTGTTGAGATGGAGATCTCTGGGAGATTTTCACCATTTGGTATTACATGGAGCTGGGAGGTCTCTTGTGGACCAGTGACCTGAAGTTGGCTCTCCCACCTCAGAGGCACAGCCCTGATGCCTGGCTAGAGCACCAAGAGCCTTTCATCCACATGGCTCAGAATAAAAGGGAGAAAAAATAGAAAGAAAAAAAGAAATAGGATAAAATAAAATAAATTTATTAAAATAAAAAATAATTATTAGGAAAAAAATTAAAAAATTAATAAAAAAATATGGACGGACAGAACCCTAGGACAAATGGTGAAAGCAAAGCTATACACACAAAATCTCACACAGACGCATACACATACACACTCACAAAAAGAGGAAAAGGGGAAAAAATAATATATCTTGCTCACAAAGTCCACCTCCTCAATTTGGGATGATTCATTGTCTATTCAGGTATTCCACAGATGCAGGTACATCAAGTTGTTTGTGGAGCTTTAATCCGCTGCTTCTGAGGCTGCTGGGAGAAATTTCCCTTTCTCTTCTTTGTTCGCACAGCTGCCGGTTTTCAGCTTTGGATTTGGACCCGCCTCTGCGTGTAGGTCGCCTGAGGGCGTCTGTTCTTCACTCAGACTGGACGGGGTTAAAGGAGCAGCTGCTTCGGGGACTCTGGCTCACTCAGGCCGGGGGGAGGGAAGGGTACGGATGCGGGGCGAGCCTGCGGCAGCAGAGGCCTACATGATGTTGCAGCAGCCTGAGGAGCACCGTGCGTTCTCCTGGGGAAGTTGTCCTTCGATCACGGGACCCTGGCAATGGCGGGCTGCACAGGCTCCTGGGAGGGGTGGTGTGGATAGTGACCTGTGCTTGCACACAGGCTTCTTGGTGGCGACAGCAGCAGCCTTAGCGTTTCATGCCCGTCTCTGGGGTCCACGCTGATAGCCGCGGCTCGCACCCGTCTCTGGAGCTCGTTTAGGCGGCGCTCTGAATCCCCTCTCCTTGCGCACCAGGAAACAAAGAGGCAAGAAAAAGTCTCTTGCCTGTTCGGCAGCTCCAGACCTTTTCCCGGACTCCCTCCCGGCTAGCTGTGGTGCGCTAACCCCTTCAGGCTGTGTTCACGCCGCCAACCCCAGTCCTCTCCCTGCAATCCAACGGAAGCCCGAGCCTCAGCTCCCAGCCCCCGCCCACCCCGGTGGGTGAGCAGACAAGCCTCTCGGGCTGGTGAGTGCTCTTCGGCGCTGATCCTCTGTGCGGGAATCTCTCCGCTTTGCCCTCCGCACCACTGTTGCTGCGCTCTCCTCCGTGGCTCTGAAGCTTCCCCCCTCTGCCACTCGCAGTCTCCGCCCGCGAAGGGGCTTCCTAATGTGTTCTTATTAAGTTTTGATAATTTAATTTATTTATTTGGGGTACAAGTCCATTATCAGATATATGATTTGCAAATATTATCTCCATGTCTATTGCTTATCTTTTCTTACAAGGTACCTATTGAAGAAAAGTTCCACAGCCTGGAAATTCTCTCAAGGCAACAAGCTGAGCCAATCACAGAGTTCACCTCACCTGGTTGCTGTTTCTCAGACATCATAGTCCCTTATTGCTTGATACCCAGTGTCTTGAAAACCCGTGTTCCATATATTTTTGTTTGCTCCTTTGGTTGTTTCATTGGGAAGGTAAATCCAGTCCTTGTTTTCTCCTTCTTGAATGGAAACTAAAACTCCCTTGATCCACATGAATATTTTAGAGACTCTTTCTTTTCATCAGGAGGATTTGCAAGTACTTTGTCAGAATTTAACCTCTGTAAGACATTCTGTCTTTTTCAATATATCATTCTTTTTAGGTCCCCCTCCCCAAGCCTAGAGCCTAACCAGAATTCTAATGTCACTTTATGATTCAAGTGAGATTATTACCTCTCCCAAAATGCTACAGCCCACTGACCTTAGAGGACATCTCTACACCAGGAGCCTAGTGCTTGATACTCAAGTTTCACACAGCATCATGAGCTTCTTCTTTCCCAAACTCTCTGAAGCATTTGATATGATTGGGCTCTTTTATAATAAAATATTTTTCTCTATCTACCTATGTCTAAGTCTCTAAATATTTCAGACTTTTTTTTCATCAGACTTTTACTGTTTCTATTCTATGTCTTCCTAAGTTTATTTTATCCAGATTCATCTCTATGTTGGTACTCTAAAATTATTTCTCTCCCTTTGATCTCTCCTTAAAAATCAGTCACGTATCCAATGCTGACTTAATCTTTCCATTTGGCTGTCTATATCTCAACTCAATCTCAGTCCTTAGTCCTTAACATTTCTCTATCTCCTGCCTAATCAACAAATATACAGGGCTCTACCTTTACAGTAGCTCAGGGATCTGACCACTTCTCTCCTTCTCACAAAGTCTAGTTGTAGCCCATGCCACCAGCGACTCTCATCTTGGGTTACTAGAACTATCTCCTTACTGGTTTTCCTTTTCCAATCCTTGCCCATCCTGTACTTACACAATAGTTTTTCTGCTTCCTCTTTGCCTCTCTATTAATTCAGTCTCATAATAACCAAGTATTTTTTTTAAAACCTCCATCATATCATATCGCTGCCCTGAAGACAATGTTTTAATGGATTCCTGTGTTATACTTAGAATAAAATCCAAAAGCCTTTACCTGGTTCACAAGGCCATACCTGTTCTGGCCTTACCCCATTTCTCTACCTTGCTTTGTAAACTATAACCTCACAAAATATTTTCTTTTTGGTGAATGAGTCAAGCTTTTTTCATTTCTAAGTAACATGGTGCTGGCTGATTTCTGCATTTCTTCCATGTGTTCACATGGCTTTCTCATTCTGTCATCTAAATCTCTGCTCATGAGTTACTTCCTTAAAGAGAAATGTCCTGACTCCCTTAGCCAAAGTAGACTCACACACTCTGCAACCCTGGCACCTATCATTCTACTGTCCCGTTTGATTTTCTTTCTAGAACTATCTAAAGTTATATTATCTCTAATTACTGATGTCTTTGTTAATTTTTTTCCCAAAGGAAAATAGAGGAAAAACTTTATTATTACTATGTTTTCCTTATATACCCTGTGTTTAAAACAGTGCCTGACTCTGTTAAATAGAAAATAGATTCATATTTTTTTTTCTACTGCTTGAATGTATTTACTAAATTCTAAGGCATGTCATGACCATTATTATGCTTCTTTCTTTATTACACATTGATGGCATGGTTACTTCTTTCTGGTATTTCTGTCATTTTCTCTTATTCCAGTGTTTCTATGTAAGGTGGATTTACTGAAGAGATAGACCAACTCTCCACACTTCCATCTGAACCTGTTCATTCCTATGTGACTTTCTAGTTCCTTCTATCAAGATATCTTTTTTCCTTATGCTTTGAGTTTGAGCTGAACTTGCGTGGTTTTTGTCAATACTGAGAAGGCAGCAGAACCAACACTTCCAGTTTTGAGCTGGGACTAAAATGCTCTTTCTGTCTCAATCCCTGATCCTGTCGTTTGAACAAGGCTGAGATAACCTGCTAGAGGAAGCGAGACCTAAGGCAAGCATCCAGATGTTCCAGGTGAGCCATCCTGAACCTATGTAGAACCAGCTGATAACTAGACATATACGAGTGTTTAGCCAAATGATGAGAGATGCTTACCTGACCCACAGTTGATAATAAAGGAATAAGCTCACCCATAACAGGAACAATCACTCCTCCCAGTCATAGATTTGTGAGCACTAATTAATGCTTATTGTTCTACACCACTGAGTTTTGGAGCTGTGTGTTAGCAATAGCTAATTTATACACTCTCCTTTCCACTTCCTTCTTCTTGTCAAAATTGAGTCAAGTATCAATTCTTATATAAGCAGTTTAATGGATTTCTATAAGAGGTTATATTTTATTGATATACAATTATTTGAAAATTGTACTTATATATGTTAGAATCTCAAGTTCATTTTGTTTGCTCCCATGCTTTGTGTATTTTCCTCATAAGTTCCATGGTGGCAGGAGCTAGATTTCTTGTTCACTCAACACATAGTTTAGTGCTTGGAACGTGATGAACGTTTAGCTATATATTTATAGAAGGAATAAGCAAATATTGATGTAATGAATAAATAGGGGTTCTTAGTGGTCATCCCAATGACTTTTCCAAATAACCATTCATATTTTCGTGGCAATCTGATGCTTTCTATTATGTCTAGTTTGAAATTTTTTCTCCTTCTGAATTTATTTATTCTGGTACAGAGATTTGTGCTGAGTTTCACTAATGAACAAGATAGGCAAGGTTCCAGCCCTCGTGAAAATTAGACTGGATTGTAGACAATAGATTTTAAGTATATGCATTGAGACTTACTGTAAATAGTACACATTTATTCACTTCCTTTTATAATCTTTACTCTCATATAGTATATTCTTACATGTATTAATTTAAACAGCTTCCTCTACTGGCTTCTGAACATAATGGTTGGTAGTGCTTTTAGAATACCTTCTCCTTTGTCCGCCTCAGTTTTGTATCCCAATATGATATCTCTTTCAGTTATTTTGCTCAAGATTTGGCTTTTTTTTTTTTTTTAATTATTATTATTATTTTTTTTTAAATTTTATTTATTTATTTATTTATGGCTGTGTTGGGTCTTCGTTTCTGTGCGAGGGCTTTCTCTAGTTGTGGCAAGTGGGGGCCATTCTTCATCGCGGTACGCGGGCCTCTCACTATCGCGGCCTCTCTTGTTGCGGAGCACAGGCTCCAGACGCGCAGGCTCAGTAGTTGTGGCTCACGGGCCTAGTTGCTCCGTGGCATGTGGGATCTTCCCAGACCAGGGCTCGAACCCGTGTCCCCTGCATTGGCAGGCAGATTCTCAACCACTGCGCCACCAGGGAAGCCCAGCTTTTTTTTTTTTTTTTAAAGCAAGTATAAGACTCTGTGCTGAATGCTGTCAGATTGTACAGGAGGATGGACTGCCCTTTTCCCTCAATAATGCTTCTTACTTTTATCAATACTTCTGTCTTGAGCTACCTTGAGCTGCACCTGAGCATTCCAGAAGGGAGGAGCTGGATTAACCTCAGGCAGTTGTGAGCACAGAAGATCTTGCCTCTGTGTGTGTGTGCCAAGAGAGGGCTGGGAGTGACAGGCTTCTTCCAGCATCTGTGCTAAGACAACATTGTTCTCTGTATTTATTATATTTGTTTGTTTTATTTTTTAGGTTCCACATAAGTTGTAACATGATGTATTTGTCTCTTTCTGTCTGACATTTCACTAAACATAATACCCTCCAAGTCTATCCATGTTGTCACAAATGGCAAGATTTCATTCGTTTTTATGGCTGACTAATATTCCGTGTGTGTGTGTGTGTCTGTACTACATCTTTATCCATTCATCTGTTGATGGACTATTAGGTTGCATTCATATCTTGGCTGTTGTAAATAATATTGCTATGAACAAAAGGGTGCATATATATTTGCAAATTAGTTTTTTAGTTTTATTTGTTTATATACCCAGGAGTGAAATTGCTAGAACATATGATAGTTCTATTTTTAATTTTTGAGGACCCTCCATACTGTTTTCTATAGTGGATGTACAAATTCACATTCCCACCAACAGCTTACTACAATTCTCTTTTCTCCATATCCTGGCCAACAACTGTTATTTGTTGTCTTTTTGATAATAGTCATTCTGACAGATATGAGGTAATATCTCATTGTAGGTTTGATTTTCATTTCCTTAATGATTAGTGATGCTGAGCATTTTTTCATGTGCCTGTTAGCCATCTGTATGTCTCCTTTGGAAAAATGCCTATTCAGGTCCTCTCTCCATTTTGGGTGTGTGTGTGTGTGTGTGTGTGTCCGTTTAATATTAAGTTGTATGAGTTTTTATATATTTTGGTTATTAACCTTTTATTAGACATATCATTTGCAAATATATTATCCCTTTCAGTTGGTTAGCTCTTTGTTTTATTGATGGTTTCCCATACTGTGCATGAGCTTTTAAGTGTGATAGTTTGATTAGGTCTCACTTTATTTTTGCTTTTGTTTCCTTTGCCAAGAGGCACATGAAAAGGTGCTCATCATCACTAATTATTAGAGAAAGACAAATCAAAACTACAGTGAAGTATCACTTCACACCAGTCAGAATGCCCTTTATCAAAAAATCTGCAAACAATAAATGCTGGAGAGGGTATAGAGAAAAGGGAATCCTCCTACACTGTTGGTGGGAGTGTAAATTTGTACAACCATTATGGAAAACAGTATGAGTGTTCCTTAAAAAACTAAAAAAATGCTACCAAATGATCCAGCAATCCCACTCCTGGACATATATCCAGAGAAAACCATACTTCAAAAAGATACATGAACCCCAATGTTCATTGCAACACTATTTACAATAGCCAGGACATGGAAGCAACCTAAATGTCTATCAACAGAGGAATGGAAAAAGAAGATGTGGTACATATATACAATAGAATATTACTCAGCCATAAAAAAAGAATGAAATAATGTTATTTGCCACAGCATAGAAGAACCTAGAGATTGTCATACTGAGTGAAGTAAGTCAGAGAAAGACAAATATCATATGATATTGTTTATATGTGGAATCTAAAAAGAAATGGTATGAATGAACTTATTTACAGAAGAGAAATAGAGTCACTTATGTAAAAAACAAACTTATGGTTACCAGGGAGGAAAGGGGTGGAAGGATAAATTGGGAGATTGAGATTGATGTATACACACTACTATATATAAAATACATAACTAATAAGGACCTACTGTATAACACAGGGAATTCTCAATACTCTGTAATGACCTATATGGGAAAAAATGTAAAAAAGAGTGGATATATGTATATGTATAACTGATTCACTGCTTTTGTATGGCAGAAACTAACAAACACAACATTGTAAATCATCTATACTCCAATAAAAATTTTTAAAAAGAGAAGGCATATCTAAAAAAATATTGCCAATACCTGTGTCAAAGAGGGTACTGCTTATGTTTTCCTCTAAGAATTTTATGGTTTCAGGTGTTACACTTAGGTCTTTAATCCAATTTTGATTTTATTATTGTATTTGGTGTGAGAAAATGTTCTAATTTCATTCTTCTACACGTAGCTGTCCAGATTCCCAGTACCACTTTTTGAGGAGACTACCTTTTCCTCATTGTATATTTTGGCATTCTTTGTCATAGATTAATGACCATGTGTGTGTGTGTGTATGTTTATTTCTAGGCTCTCTATCCTACTGCATTCATCTATATATAGTTTTGTGCCGGTACTGTTTTGATTATTGTAGCTTTGTAGTATAGTCTGAAGTCAGGCAGCATGGTACCACCAGCTTTGTTCTTTCCTCTCAAGATTGCTTTGGCTATTTGTAGTTTTATGGTTCCTTGCAAATTTTAGGATTATTTGTTTTAGTTCTGTGAAAAATGTCATGGGTATATTAGTAGGGATTACATTAAATCTATAGATTTTTTTGAGTTTTAATAGTATTAATTCTTTCAATCCATGAACGTGGGATACCTTTCCATTTATCTGTATGAACTTCAAGTTTCTTCATCAATGTTTTATAGTTTTCACACTATAGGTCTTTTATCTCCTTGGTGAAATTTAGTCCTAAGTATTTTATTCTTGATGTGATTGTAAATGGGGTTATTTTCTTGATTTCTTTTTGAAGCTCATTAATAGTGTATAGAAATTTAACAGATTTCTATATATTAATATTGTTCCCTGCAACTTCAATGACTTCATTTATTAGGACTAATAATTTTTTGGTGGAGTTTTTGGGGTTTTCTATACATAGTATCATGTCTTCTGCAAATAGTGACAGCTGTACATCTCCCCTTCCAATTTGGATATTTTCTATTTCTTTTTCTTGTCTGGATGCTATGTCTAGGACTTCCAATACTATGTTAAATAGAAGTGGCAAGAGTGGGCATCCTTGTCTTTTTCCTGATCTTAGAGGAAAAGCTTTCAGCTTTTCACCATTGAGTATGATGTTAGCTGTTGGTTTGTCATAAATGGCCATAATTAACTTGAGGTATGTTCTCTCTATACCAGCATTGCTGAGAGATTTTATCACTAATTGATGTTGAATTTTACCAAAAGCTCTTTCTGAATTTATTGAGATTATGTGATTTTTATCCCTTGTTTTGTTAATGTAGTGTATGACTTTGATTGCTTTGTGGATCTTGAAGCATCCTTGCGTCCCTGCAATAAATGTCACTTGATCATGGTATATGAATCTTTTTACGTATTGTTGAATTCAGTTTGCTAAAGTTTTGCTGAGGATTTTTGCATCTATGTTCATCAGAGATATTGGCCTGTAATTTTCTTTTTTTGTAGTGTCTTTATCTTGTTTTTGAATGAGGGTAATGTTGGCCTTGTTGAATCAGTTTGAAAGTGTTCTTTCCTCTTAAAGTTTTTCAAATAGTTTTAGAAGGATATCATTAGCTCTTTAAATGTTTGGTAGAATTTATCTGTGAAGCCATTTGGTCCTGGACTTTTGTTTATTGGAAGTTTTCTGATTACTGATTCAATTTTGATACTAGTAATCAATCTACTCAGATTTTTCTATTTCTTCCTGATTCAATCTTAGAAGATTATATGATTCTTGGAATTTATCCATTTTTTCTAGATTGTCTGGTTTGTTGGTGTATAACTATTCTTAGTATTCTCTTATGATTGTTTGTATTTCTGTGATATTGGTTGGAACTTCTCCTCTTTAGTTTCTGATTTTGTTTATTTGGGCCCTCTGTCTTTTTCCTGATGAGTCTGGCTGAAAGTTTATCTATTATTTTTCTTTTCAAAAAATCAGATCCTTGTTTCATCGATCTTTTCTATTTTTTTCTTTTTTGGTCTCTATTTTATTTATGTATACACTGATCTTTATTATTTCCTTCCTTTTACTGACTTTGGACTTTTGTTTTGTTCCTCTTTTTCTAATTCTTTTAGACGAAAACTTAATCTCTTTGTGATTTTTCTTGTTTCTTGAGGTAGGCCTGAATTGCTATAAACTTCCCTCTTAGAACTGTTCTTTGCTGTGTCCTGTAGATTTTTTTTTTTTTTTTACCATAGCTTTTGGAAAGTTGTGTTGTGTTTCTGTTTTCATTCATCTCAAGTTATTTGTGATTTTGTCTTTGATTTCTTTATTGGCCCATTGGTTAGTCCCCATGTGCTTGTTTTTTCTATTTAATTTCCTGTAAATTGATTTCTAGTTTCATATCATTGTGGTTGGAAAGATTCTTGGCTTAGCATGTTATCTATCATGGAGAAAGTTTGCCATGTACTTGAAAAGAATGTTTATTCTGATGTTTTTGGATGGAATGTCCTGTAGCTATCTATTAAGTACATCTGGTCTGATGTGTCATTAAGGCCACTGTTTCCATATCGATTTTCTGTCTGAATTATCTTTCTATTAATACAAGTGGGGTATTAAAGTCTCCTGATATTATTGTATTACTGTCAATTTCTCCCTTTATGTCTGCTAATATTTGCTTTATATATTTAGGTGCTCATAAAATACTTGCATATAGTATTACAAATGCTATATCCTCTTCTTGGTTAGATCCCTTCATCATTATATACTGGCATTCTTTGTTTTTGTTCTAAAGTTTACTTTGTCTTATGTGAGTATTGTTACCCAGTTTTCTTTTCATTTCCATTTGTGTGGAATATGTTTTTCTATCATTTTACTTTCAGTCTGTGTGTGTCTTTAGCTCTAAAGTGAGTTTCTTGGAGACAGCATACAGATGGGTCTTGTTTTTTTATTCTAAAAATCTTTTGATTGGATCATTTAGTCCATTTGCATCTAAAGTGATTATTGATAGGCATGTTATTGCCATTGTGTTGCTTGTTTTCAGTTGATCTCTTCTTCTTTTAGTCTCTTCCTTTGTGGTTTGGTAATTTTTTTTAGCATTATGTTTGGGTTATTTCTCTTTGTATTTTGTGTATCTGTTGTAAGTTCATGATTTGTGGTTACCATGATATTTATATATATTGACCTATAACTATATCTACTTGTTTTCAATGTATAGTTATTTAAGTTCAAATACCTTCTAAAATCTGTACTTTTTACCTCCCCCCAACATTCAATGTTTTTTATGTCATATTTTATATCTTCATGTCTATCCCTGAAATGTTTATTATAGTCATAGTTGATGTTACAATTTTTATCTTTTAACCTTTATACTAGCTTAAGTGATTGATCCACTGCTTTTACTATATATTTACCTTTCCCAGTGAGATTTTTCCTTTCATATATTTTCTATTTTTTTTAGGTTTTAAAAAAATATTTATTGAAATATAGTTGATTTACAATGCTATGTTAGTTTCACGTGTACAGCAAAGTGATTTATATATATATAGGGTTGGCCAAAAAGTGCCTTTGGTTTTTAAGTAAAAATGAGACATTTTTTATTTTCACCAAAAACTTTATTGAACAACATATTCACCCTTTTGTTCCACTACCTTCTGCTATTTTTCAGGCAACTTCATACTTCCACCTTCCCAAAACTTTTAATATTTTTAAGCAAAGAACTGTTCCAGGTACCTTACACAGTCTTCCAGGGAATTGAAATTTTTTCCATTAAGATAATTTTGGAAAGACTTAAATAAGAGGAAATCCGAAGGTGCAATGTCTTCTGAATATGGTGGATGAAGCAGAAATTCCCAGCCAAGCTGTAACCATTTTTGCCTGGTCATCAAAGAAACATGTAGTCATGCATTATCCTGATGTAATATTATGCGTTTTCTGTTGACTAATTCTGGACGCATTTCATCAAATGCTGCTTTCAGCTGGTCTAATTGGGAGCAGTACTTGTTGGAATTAATCATTTGGTTTTCCAGATGGTGCTCATCATAGTGGACTCCCTTCCAATCCAACCATATACACAACATCACCTTCCTTGGATGAAGACTGGCCTTTGGTGTGGTTGGTGGTGGTTCATTTTGCTTGCCCCATAATCTCTTCCATTCCACATTATTGTACAGTATTCACTTTTCATCACTTGTCACATTGTTTTAAAAATGGAACATTTTCTTTATGTTTAAGTAGAGAATTGCATGCAGAAATAAGGTCAAGAAGGTTTTTTTTCTTGCTTAATTTATGTGGGACACAAACATCAAAGTGATTAACATAAGCAAGCTGGTGCAAATGATTTTCAATGCTTGATTTGGATATTTTGAGTATGTCTGCCATCTCCCGTGTGGTATAAACTGATTGTTCTCAGTGTCTCGATTTGACTGCTATCAACTTCAACTGGTCTACCCAACCATGGAACATCGTCCAACAAGAAATCTCCAGCACAAAACCTCGCAAACTACTTTTGACACTTTTGATCAGTTACAGCAACTTCTCTGTACACTGCACAAATCGTTTCTTGCTTTTCAGTTGCATTTTTATCTTTCTTGAAATAATAAAGCATAATAATGCCAAAAATGTTGCTTTTTTCCTTCCATCTTCAATATTAAAATGGCTACAAAAAATTAACCAATTTTGATAAGTCTTTTTTTAAATGCACGTTGATATGACAGCTATCACATACAATCTAACAAAATTATTTCCAATGAAGTTAAAGACAACTGCTACTAGAGCCATCTTATGGAAAAAAAACAAACAAACCTTTTGCCTAACCCTATATGTATACACATACACACATATAGGTTATTACAAGATATTGAGTATTGTTCCCTGTGATATACAGTAGGTCATTGTTGGTTATCTATTTTATATATAGTAAATATTTTTAAACAAACTTATTAGAGTGCAATTGCTTTACAATGGTGTGTTAGTTTCTGCTTTGTAGCAAAGTGAATCAGCTTTACATATACATATATCCCCATATCTCCTCTCTCTTGCGTCTCCCTCCCATCTTCCCTACCCCACCCTTCTAGGTGATCACAAAACACCGAGCTGATCTCCCTGTGCTCTGTGGCTGCTTCCCACTAGCTATCTATTTTACATTTGGTAGTGTATGCCACTCTCTAACTTTGTCTCAGCTTCCCTTCCCCCTCCCCGTGTCCTCAAGTCCATTTTCTATGTCTGTGTCTTTATTCCTGTCCTGCCCCTAGGTTCTTCAGAACCTTTTTTTTTTCTTTAGATTCCATATACATGTGTTAACATGTGGTATTTGTTTTTCTCTTTCTGACTTACTTCACTCTGCATGACAGACTCTAGGAGGTCCACCCTCCTCAGCACAAATAACTCAATTTCATTTCTTTTTATGGCTGGTAATATTCCATTGTTTATATGTGCCACATCTTCTTTATCCATTCATCTGTCAATGGACACTTAGGTAGCATTCATGTCTTGGCTATTGTAAATAGAGTTGCAGTGAACATTGTGGTACATGACTCTTTTTGAATTATGGTTTTCTCAGGGTATATGCCCAGTAGTGGTATTGCTGGGTCGTATGGTAGTTCTATTTTTAGCTTTTTAAAAACCTCCATACTGTTCTCCATATGACTGTATCAGTTAATATTCCTACCAACAGTGCAGGAGGGTTCCCTTTTCTCCACACCCTCTCTAGCATTTATTGTTTGTAGATTTTTTGATGATGGTCATTATGAATGGTGCAAAGTGATACCTCATTGTAGTTTTGATTTGCATTTCTCTAATGATTGGTGATGCTGAGCATCCTTTCATGAGTTTGTTGGCAATATGTATATCTTCTATGGAGAAATATCTATTTAGGTATTCTGCCCATTTTGGATTGGGTTGTTTGTTTTTATGATATTGAGCTGCATGAACTGCTTGCAAATTTTGGAGATTAATCCTTTGTCAGTTTCTTAATTTGCAAATATTTTCTCCCATTCTGAGAATTGTCTTTTCGTCTTGTTTATGGTTTCCTTTGCTGTGCAAAACTTTTAAGTTTCATTAGGTCCCATTTGTTTATTTTGTTTTTATTTCCATTTCTGTAGGAGGTGGGTCAAAAAGGATCTTTCTGTGATTTATGTCACAGAGTGTTCTGCCTATGTTTTGCTCTAAGAGTTTTACAGTGTCTGGCCTTACATTTAGGTATTTAATACATTTTGAGTTTATTTCTGTGTATGGTGTTAGGGAGTGTTCTAATTTCATTCTTTTACATGTAGCTGTCCAGTTTTCCCAGCACCACTTATTGAAGAGGCTGTCTTTTCTCCATTGTATATTCTTGCCTCCTTTATCAAACATAAGGTGACCATATGTGTGTGGGTTTATCTCTGGGCTTTCTATCCTGTCCCATTGATCTATATTTCTGTTTTTGTACCAGTACCATACTGTCTTGATTACTGTAGCTTTGTAGCATAGTTTGATGTCCAGGATCCTGATTTCTCCAGCTCCATTTTTCTTTCTCAAGATTGCTTTGGCTATTTGGGGTCTTTGTGTTTCTATACAATTTGTAAAATTTTTGGTTCTAGTTCTGTGAAAAATGCCACTGGTAGTTTGATAGGGATTGAAATGAATTTGTAGATTGCTTTGGGTAGTATAGTCATTTCACAATGTTGATTCTTCCAATCCAAGAACATGGCATATCTCTCCATCTATTTGTATCATTTTTAATTTCTTTCATCAGTGTCTTATAATTTTCTGCATACAAGTCTTTTGTCTCCTTAGGTAGATTTATTCCTAGGTATTTTATTCTTTTTGTTGCAATGGTAAATGGGTGTGTTTCCTTAATTTCTCTTTCAGATTTTTCATCATTAGTGTATAGGAATGCAAGAGATTTCTGTGCATTAATTTGTATCATGCTATATAACCAAATTCATTGATTACCTCTAGTGTTTTTCCAGTAACATCTTTAGGATTCTTTATGTATAGTATCATGTCAATTGCAAACACTGACAGCTTTACTTCTTATCTGATTTGGATTCCTTTTACTTCTTTTTCTTCTCTGATTGCTGTGGCTAAAATTTCCAAAACTATGTTGAATAGCAGTGGTGAGAGTGGACAACCTTGTCTTGTTCTTGATCTTAGAAGAAATGGTTTCTGTTTTTCACCACTGAGGATGATATTGGCTCTGGGTTTGTCATATATAGCCTTTATTATGTTGAGGTAAGTTCCCTCCATGTCTACTTTCTGGAGAGCTTTTATCATCAGTGGGTGTTGAATTTGTCAAAAGCTTTTTCTTCATCTATTGAGATGATCATTTGTTTTTAATCCTTCAATTTGTTAATATGGTTTATCACATTGATTGATTTGCATATATTGAACTATCCTTGCATTCCTGGACCACTTGATCATGGTGTGTGATCCTTTTAATGTGCTGTTGGATTCTGTTTGCTAGTGTTTTTGTTGAGGATTTTTGCATCTATATTCATCAGTGATATTGGCCTGTAGTTTTCTTTCTTTGTGACATCTTTGTCTGGTTTTGGTATCAGGGTGATGGTGGCCTCCTAGAATGATTTTGGGAGTGTTCCTCCCTCTGCTATATTTTGGAAGAGTTTGGGAAGGATAGGTGTTAACTCTTCTCTAAATGTTTGATAGAATTCGCCTGTGAAGCCATCTGTTCCTAGGCTTTTGTTTGTTTGAAGATTTTTACACAGTATCAAATTCAGTGCTTGTGATTAGTTTGTTTATATTTTCTATTTCTTCCTGGTCAGTCTCGGAAGGTTGTGCTTTTCTAAGAATTTGTCCATTTCTTCCAGGTTGTCCAATTTATTGGCATATTGTTGTTGTAGTAATCTCTCATGATCCTTTGTATTTCTGCAGTGTCAGTTGTTACTTCTCTTTTTCATTTCTATCTATTGATTTGAGTCTTCTTCATTTTTTTCCTGATGAGTCTGGCTAATGGTTTGTCAATTTTGCTTACCCTCTCAAAGAACCAGCTTTTAGTTTTATTGATCTTTGCTATTGTTTCCTTCATATTTTAAAAATTTATTTCTGATCTGATCTTTATGATTTCTTTCCTTCTGCTAACTTTGCAGTTTTTCGTTCTTCTTTCTCTAATTGCTTTACTTGTAATGTTAGGTTGTTTATCTGAGACATTTCTTGTTTCTTGAGGTAGGCTTGTATTGCTATAAACGTCCCTCTTAGAACTGCTTTTGCTGCATCCCATAGATTTTGGGTCATCATGTTTTCATTGTCATAAGTTTCTACGTATTTTTTTTTCCTCTTTGATTTCTTCAGTGGTCTCTTGGTTATTTAGTAGTGTATTATTTAGCCTCCATGCATATTTATTTTTCACAGATTTTTTTCCTGTAATTGATATCTATTCTCATAGTGTTGTGATCAGAAAAGATACTTGATATGATTTCAATTTTCTTAAATTAACCAAGGCTTGATTTGTGAGCCAAGATGTGATCTATCCTGGGGAATGTTCCATGAGCACTTGAGAAGAAAGTGTATTCTGTTGTTTTTGCATGGAATGTCCTATAAATATCAATTAAGTCCATCTTGTTTAATGTATAATTTAAAGCTTGTACTTCCTTATTTATTTTCATTTTGGATGATCTGTCCATTGGTGAAAGTGGGGTGTTAAAATACCCTACTATGATTATGTTACTGTTGATATCCCCTTTTGTGGCTGTTAGCATTTGCCATATGTATTGAGTTGCTCCTATTTACAATTGTTATATCTTCTTCTTGGATTGATCCCTTGATCATTATGTAGTGTCCTTCTTTGTCTCTTATAATAGTCTTTGTTTTAAAGCCTATTTTGTCTGATTTGAGAATTGCTACTCCAGCTTTCTTTTGATTTCAATTTGCATGGAATATCTTTTTTCATCTCCTCACTTTCAGTCTGTATGTGTCCCTAGGTCTGAAGTGTGTCTGTTGTAGACAGCATATATACAAGTCTTGTTTTTGTATCCATTCAGCGAGTCTATGTCTTTTGGTTGGAGCATTTAATCCATTTACATTTAAGGTAGTTATTGATATATATGTCCCTATTATCATTTTCTTAATTGTTTTGGGTTTGTTATTGTAGGTCTTTTCCTTCCCTTGTGTTTCCTGCCTAGAGAAGTTCCTTTAGCATTTGTTTTAAAGCTCGTTTGGTGTTTTTGGTGCTGAATTCTCTTAGCTTTGCTTCTCTGTAAAGGATTTAATTTCTCTGTCGAATCTAAATGAGATCCTTGCTGAGTAGAGTAATCTTGATTGTAGGTTATTCCATTTCATCACTTTAAATTTGTCCTGCCACTCCCTTCTGGCTTACAGAGTTTCTGCTGAAAGATCAGCTGTTAACCTTATGGTGATTCCCTTGTATATTTTTTGTTGTTTTTCCCTTCCTGTTGTTAATATTTTTTCTTTGTATTTAATTTTTGATAGTTTGATTAATATGTGTCTTGGCCTGTTTCTCCTTGGATATATTCTGGATGGAACTCTCTGCAGTTCCTCTACTTGATTGACTATTTCCTTTCCCATATTAGGGAATTTTTCAGCTATAATCTCTTCAAATATTTTCTCAGTCCCTTTCTTTCTCTCTTCGTCTTCTGGGACCCTTATAATTTGAATGTTGGTGCATTTAATGTTGTCCCAGAGGTCTCTAAGACTGTTATCAATTCTTTTCATTCTTTTTTCTTTATTCTGTTCTGTGGTAATTACTACCACTATTTTGTCTTCCAGGTCACTTATCCATTCTTCTGCCTCTGTTATTCTGCTATTGATTCCTTCCAGAGCATTTTTAATTTCATATATTGTGTTATTCATGATTGTTTGTTTGCTCTTTAGTTCTTCTAAGTCCTTGTTAAACATTTTTGTATTTTCTTCGTTCTTTTTCCGAGATTTTGAATCATCTTTACTCTCATTACTCTGAATTCTTTTTCTGGTAGACTGCCTATTTCCTGTTTATTTGTTTGGTCTGGTGTGTTTTTACCTTGCTCCTTCATCTGCTGTGTGTTTCTCTGTCTTCTCAGTTTGCTTAACTTACTGTGTTTTGGGCCTCCTTTTCACAGTCTGCAGATTCATAGTTCCCGTTTTTTTTGGTGTCTGCCCCCAGTGGCTAAGTTTGATTCAGTGGATTGTGTAGGCTTCCTCATAGAGGGGACTGGTGCCTGTATTCTGGTGGATGAGGCTGGATCTTGTCTTTCTGGTGGGCAGGACCAAGTCTGGTGGTGTGTTTTGGGGTGTCTGTGGCCTTATTATGATTTTAGGCAGCCTCTCTGCTAATAGGTGCGGTTGTGTTCCTGTCTTGCTAGTTGTTTGGCATAGGGTGTCCAGCACTGTAGCTTGCTGGTCGTTGAGTGTAGCTGGGTCTTAGCGTTGAGATGGAGATCTCTGGGAGAGCTTTCTCTGTTTGATATTACATGGAACCAGAGGTCTCTGGTGGACAAATGTCCTGAACTCGGCTCTCCCACCTCAGACGCTCAGGCCTGACATCCGGCGAGAACAGCAAGACCCTGTCAACCACACGGTATCTAAAAAACTTCTGGTAGAAACCACTGCACGGCTGGCTTCTTAGCAGTTGTGGTCATAACAGGAAGCTTATTCCTCCCTACGGATGGGGCAACAAGTTGTCCTGCAGGTGCGAGGGCACCTCCTTTGTCCTAAGGAAACTAACCTCTTGTCCCCCTCACTGTGGACTAGGCGCCGACATTCTGTAAATATTTTTGAATTTTTAAAAAATGCAGAGAGTGGGGTTGAACACAGATTTAGGAACAAAATGGATAATTACTGTTACTGGATTTTTTTTTCTTTTTTCTAAATTTGATTTGAGTATAGTTGATTTACAATGTTGTGTTAGTTTCAGGTGTACAGCAAAGTGATTCAGCTATACATATACATATATTCATTTCTTTCCAGATTCTTTTCTCATATAGGTTATCACAGAATATTGAGTAGAGTTCCCTGTGTTATACAGTAGGTTCTTGTTGGTTATCCATCTTATATGTAAATATTTTGTGTATGCCAATCCCAAGCACCTGATTTATCCCCCTCACCATGTTTCCCCTTTGGTAACCATAAGTTTGTTTTAAATATCTGTAAGTCTATTTCTGTTTCATAAACAAGTTCATCTGTATCATTTTTAAATTAGATTCCACATATGAGTGATATCATATGATTTTGGTTTTCTTGGACTTACTTCACTTAGTATGATAATCTCTAGGTCTGTTGCTGCAAATGGCATTATTTCATTCTTTTTTATGATTGATTAATATTTCATTATATGTATATATGTACCACATCTTCTTTATCCATTCCTCTGACAATGGACATTTTGGTTTCTTCCATGTCCTGGCTATTGTAAATAGTGCTGCAATGAACATTGGAGTGTATGTATCTTTTTGAAGTATGTTTTTCTCGAGATATATGCCCAAGAGTGGGATTGCTGGATCATATGGTAGTTCTGCTTTTAGGTTTTAAGGAACCTCCATGTAGTTCTCAATAATGGCTGTACCAGTTTATATTCCCACCAACAGTGCAAGAGGGTTCCCTTTTCTCCACACCCTCTCCAGGATTTATTGTTTGTAGATTTTTTGATGATGGCCACTCTGACTGGTGTGAGGTTATACCTCACTGTAGCTTTGATTTACATTTCTCTGATAATTAGCGATGTTGAGCATCTTTTCATGTGATTTTTGACCAACTGTATGTCTTCTTTGGAGAAATGTCTATTTAGATCTTCTCCCCATTTTTGATTAGGTTGTTTGTTTGTTTTTATAGAGAGCTGCATGAGCTGTTGGTATATTTTGGTGATTAGTTCCTTGTCCATCACTATGTTTGCAAATATTTTCTCCCATTCTGTGGGTTGTCTTTTCATATTGTTTATAGTTTCCTTTGCTGTTCAGAAGCTTTTAAGTTAATTATTTCCCATTTGTTTATTTTTGTTTTTATTTTCTTTACTGTAGGAGGTGCATCAAAGAAGGTATTGTTGCAATTTATGTCAGAGTGTTCTGCCTATGTTTTCCTCTAAGAGTTTTATATTATCCAGCCTTACATTTAGGTCTTTAATCCATTTTGTGTTTATTTTTGTGTATGGGGTTACGGAGTGTTCTAATTTCATTCTTTTACATGTAGCTGTCCAGTTTCCCCAGCACCATTTATTGAAGAGACTGTCTTCTCCATTGTATGTTCTTGCCTCCTTTGTCATGGATTAATTTACCATAGGTGCATGGGTTTATTTCTGGGTTTTCTATCCTGTTCCATTGATCTATATTTCTGTCCTTGTGCCAGTACCATACTGCTTTGATTACTGTAGCTTTGTAGTATAGTCTGAAATCAGGGAGTGTGATTCCTCCAGCTCCGTTTTTCTTTCTAAGTATTGCTTTGGCTATTCAGGATCTTTTGTCTTTCCATACAAATTTAAAATTTTTTTGTTCTAGTTCTGTGAAAAATACCATTGGTAATTTGATAGGGAATGCATTGAATCTGTAGATTCCTTGGGTAGTATAGTCATTTTGACATTATTGATTCTTCCAGTATATATTTTCTTATTTCTTGTTATAATCTTTTCTTTTTTGGTTAAAGAAGATGCTTTAACATTTCTTGTAAGGTCCATTTACTGGTGATGAACTCTTTTAGTTTCTACTATCTGGGAAATGCGTTACCTCTCCTTCAATTTTGAATGACAAACTTGTTGTGTAGAGTATCCTACTTTGTATATGTTTTCCTTACGTCACTTAAATATATCATGTTACTCCCTTTTGGCCTGCAAAATCTCTGCTGAAAAATAAGCTGATAGCCTTATGGGGCTTCCTTTGTCTGTGATTCTTTGTTCCTCTCTTACTGCCTTTAAAATTCCCTATTTATCTTTAACTTTTGCTATTTCAATTATTATGTGTCTTGGTGTGGGTCTCTTTGTGTTTACCTTGTTTGGGACTCTCTTTGCTTCTTGGACCCAGATATCTGTTCTTTCTTCAGGTTAGGGATAAGCCATAATTTTATCAAATACATTTTCTGCTCCTTTCTCTTCTCCTTCTGGGACCCCTATAATGTCAAAGTTAGTATACTTGATACTGTTTCAGAGGTACCTTAAATTATCCTTATTTTTTAATTAATTAATTAATTAATTAATTAATTAATTAATTAATTTTACTTTTTGCTATTTTTATTGGGTTCTTCCCACTAGTCTGTCTTCCAGGTCAATTATGTATTCTTCTGTATCACCGAATCAGCTCTTAATTCCTTCTAACATATTTTTCATCTCAGTTATCATATTCTTCAGTTAAAACTAGTTCTTTTTTATATCTTCTCATTTATTATTGAAGTTCTCATTGTATTCTTCTATTCTTTTCCTGTGTTCATTGACCATTTTTATTACTACTGTTTTGAGCTTTTTATCAGGTAAATTATCCCTATTTCATTAGGGTTTTCTTCTGTGGTTTTATCTTGTTTCATTTGAAATATATTCCTCTGTCTTCTCATTTTGTTTGACTTTCTCTGTTTGTGTCTATAAAATTAGGTGAAACTGGTACCTATCTCAGTCATGAGAGAGTGTCTTTGCATAGGGAGCATCCCTGTGCAATCTGTGTGTTCCCAGTGGTTTTTGGTGGAAGAACTGGATCTGAAGTGAATGCATGTTGCCTCTTCCCTGGTTATACTGGCAGCCATTTCCTTTGAGGGAGGTGGGGCTGGCACTGGGGTGACTAGAGCCAGAGTCGTTTGCAAGCTGAGACTTCTCCCAGGCTCAAAGATGGCTGCTATTCTACTGGAGGATGGTGCCAAAGATTGAGGGGTTAGAGCAGGAGCCTTGAGGGAGTTGGGCTTTTCCTCACTGTGATGGCAGGTTCCACCTTGGATGGGACATGGCCAGGACCTGAGGGCTTGGACCTGCATTTCAGAGCTTGCTCTGCTTTTCCCCTGCTGTGTGCATGTGCAATGGTGATGATGGTTCCCATCTTGGTTAGAAATGTGGTTGGGTCCTGAAGAGATAGAGCTACACTTCTGAGCTGGCTCTGCTTTTTTTCTGGTGTGCGTACCTACACACAATGGCAATGGCAGTCTCTGCCTTAGCAAGGAGCCGTGCTAAATCATGTGCCTGGTGTGGGCTGGGGGTGTACTGGGGAAGTCCTGGAAGGCCAGCCATAGCACCAGGCACTTTTCTATCTGCTGCTTCTAAACTGGGACTGAGAGCAAGCAAGTCTGTGCATGTGCTCTTTAAGAATGGAGACTCAGTTTCTTACAGACTTCTAGTAAGCCCCACTGGTTTTCAAACCAGCTAAGGAGGCTCATCTTCCTGGTGCTGGAACTCAGGGATGGGGTGCCTAATATGGAGCTTGAATCCCTCACTCCATAGGGATGATCCCTGAGCCTGTGATATCTCATCTAGGTCACCCAATTGGAGTGTGGGTCCTGACTAGATTGCTCTCCTTCCCTCCTACCAGTTTTCATGTGGTTCTTTCTTTACAGCTACTGTAGAAAAGCCATTCTGCTAGTCTTCAGGTTGTTCTCAGTGACAGTGGCTGTATATGCAGTTGCAGTTTTGATGTATTTGTGTGGGGTCCTCCTACTCCATTATCTTGATCCCTCCTTTCTCTCTTTCTTTCTTCTTTCTTTTCTTTTCTTTCTTTCTTTCTTTCTTTCTTTCTTTCTTTCTTTCTTTCTTTCTTTCTTTCTTTCTTTCTTTCTTCCTTTCTTTCTTCCTTTCTTTCTTCCCTTCTTCCTTTTCTTCCTTTCTTTTTTTCTTGGTATGGGTCAGGCTCTGTGCAAAATATCATAGGAGTATACTGAATAGATAAAGCAGTTGCTTGTCTTTTTATAATTGACAATTATTTGGAAATTTTAGGTTCCTTAGGCCTATTGATTCCTATCAAATGACAGTACACAAGGATCTACTATTTATGCTTATGGCTAGTTATACTCAATATAACTACACAGGTGAAACAATGATCGGATCATTGTAAAGAAACTTTGTGGAAATAATACTACCCTTTATCACTTTTGTGCTTTAAAGTCTTTAAAATGATTTTATATGCATTTTTGTTCCAAAAACCAACACTCTGAGAAGACAGGATGTTGTGATGGCTTTGCATTGTCATCTTAGCCAAGTTGAGTCTACATTTCCTTGAGTTTCTTCCATGTGCAGTTCTGAGTTAATGTGTCTGCATTT
This sequence comes from Eubalaena glacialis, assembly GCF_028564815.1. Classification (NCBI taxonomy): domain Eukaryota; kingdom Metazoa; phylum Chordata; class Mammalia; order Artiodactyla; family Balaenidae; genus Eubalaena; species Eubalaena glacialis. Next base: position 36,986,201 of record NC_083730.1, read on the forward strand.
TCTTGACCTTCCCTCCTTGTGCAGTTCTGTGTTAATGTGAGATACAAGAGACGGTTTGCATTAGAGTTAAAAGGTTGAAGTGAATGGCCCTATTCCTTTAACAATCACATGGTTGATGCAAGGCTCTTGTACTACTTGAGCTCACAAATGTTGCTTATCTGCTGGCTCATCTCACTGGCATGGGGCATCAGCCAGCTCTGCAGCTCCTTTAATGACTGTCAGGTCTTGCTTCAACATGTCTAACTAACTCCTAGATCTGATGCATATTAAAGTCTGTGAAAAAGGGTACCAGCTTCTTCTGTACATACCCTGCATCATCAATGTTGGAGGCTTGGAAGTGGTGGTGAGACATCAACATGAGTTCCATTATACCCTGTGGTCCCAGTTTGTCCTTGTTCTTCCCCATTTTGTGTCCTTCCTTTCCAACTGCTGACATCAAACCCCAGAACCATAAGCACAGATAACACTCTTACATAGACTGTATAACCTGCTCCCAAGTTGTGCAAGGTTACATTCCTATAATACATCATTTATTCTATATCACTTATGGTAGTTCTTCTTTTCTGACTGAAACTAAGAGATAGATATGACTAGGCTACATTTGTAGATGAGGAAATGAAATATCATAAAAAATTACATAGTTAGTAAGTGACAGACATTGACACAACCAAGGTTGATGTAAGATAATGCACAATAATAACTTAATGAATTAAGAGATTATGGTGAAATGGAATGGTTTGGGAAATTACCTGAGGTACTGGAATCATTACTTATATTATCAAAAATAGAATGAGAATGTATACATGAAGAAGAAGAATTTGATCATGAATATAATCTAAACTTTAGGGCTTCCATGTTTAATATCTCCAATGAATTCTCTTTTCTTCTCTTAGATTGCTGTTACCATTCTTGCTTTACTAAGCCTATACTTCAGGTTACTTCTAGAATCTATCAGCCTTTGAATTGAATTTCTACTTTGAACAACAATTCTTCCTTGCAATATATTCTCAGAAACAACTCTCTCCTTTATAACTCTATAAATATAGAGTTATTGCTGAGATCTATACTTATATAGGCAATATATAAATATAAGATATATATATATTCTTGTTTTAATTTTAGATCATTGTTTTGGACATGACAGTCAAGGTTAGGAAGTTTCATTAAATAAGAAGAACTAAGAGATTAACTAAGCAATTCTTGTATTGCATGTTGGTAGACAAGAGTTTCCAATGGAACATCTCATCTTCATTTCAAGTAGTTCAAATAGAGACAAAAGCAATTTCTTGAAAAAAGAGAGAGAAAACAATATATTTCTTTGAAAACAGTACGTTAACTTTTCAATATAATTCCCATTTAATTTAATCCCAAATTATTAGTCTTGGATAATAAATGTTTCTAAATACATTTTTATAGTTTGACATAAAATTTAGTATAACTGGTTCAATTTCTCACTTTATTCTAATTGTTAAATTAAATATATAAATATTAAAAGTACTGAATAATAATCAATCTCCATCACAGGGTGAAAAATTAACAAATGCATTAATCAGAGTTTGGTAACATAATTTTATAATGGATATTCTGTTACCTTTAATATAGTACAGAAATATATGGAATGTAAGTTTAAGATTAGGACATATATTTTCTTAAATAAGCAAATATGCCTTTCTGAAAACAATTTTTGCAAGCAAATGATTATTTTGGGAAAGACAAATAGGTACAAGTTCTACATTCATTCACTTGGCAAACATAGTCCCTGCTCCTCACCCCTTAAGTAGGAGAAGGCTACATAAACACTTGCATTGTTCAGTGTGTACAGATTATGATTGATAGAAGAGTCCTCAGATAAGGTGAAGAACTCAAGGAGAGACCAATTCACGCCTCTCGAATGAACCAGAAAAGGTGAATAGAGAGAAGTTTGTTCTGGGCCTTGAAGCATAGAGGTTACTTGTGCTTTCAGCCAAATGGGATTACAATATGAGAAAAGTCAATCTATGAAGAAAAAGAAAGATGGAAAACTGTATGTCTTTCCACGTGCCTAGAACACAGAAGAGCATAAGGAAGAAAAGCAGAATGTACCTTTAGAGAAAAGGGTGAGGGTCAAAACATGGTTTATCTTTTCAAATAATTATTTTACAGTAAATTGTTAGAAAAGTAAATTGCAGAGAATTAGTCTTATCAATTAATTCATATTTTCACCTTAACTTTTTATTTAGTATTAAATAAACCAGAATATAGGCCTGAAGATGATATTAGTGTGTGCATGAAATGCATTTGCTTTCTTGAAAAGAAAACCATGTTTTTAAAATTATCATTATTAAGTCAAACCACCAGATTAATTTTGTCCTTTGATCTTGAAACTAAAATAGTAAGTTTTGTAAAAAGTGTAGCTTTCCAATATTTAAGCAAAGGTTACATTTTTATAAGTAAGTACTTAGTTTCTCAGAATCTAATATCATATGTACTAAGGTGGAATATAAATTCTAATAGTGGGTGATGGTTCCTGAACTGCAAAACTGACAAGATGCTCTTGGTGAATATTAGCTCACATTCCTAGTTCTTTCACCTCCCACCCACTAAAAGCAGAATGCCACAAATCTGTGCTAATTGAGATCCAAGTTACATGAGCAGATCAGAGAGGAGTTGGTATACTCATCAAAAGAGAAGAAATGAAGCCTATATCCCAAAGGACTCTGCCATTCTAGTGGTATGGGTTGTAGGGAAGCGTATTGAATACTAAGGCTCTCTGGTACACACTGTTAATTGCAAAAAATAAAAAGAGTTTGAAAATTCCCTGTCAGTGGCAGTAGAGCCAATGCACAGCAAATCCTTTGGGATTCATTTTTCATCAGTGAAGATCTAGACAACAGACAGCACATATCTTTTCAAACTCAAGTGCTCATGCTCACCTTCTCCCACCCCAACACACATGCTCGTAACAAGGAACCATATATAAATCCTATGAATTTCACGGTAGAAATAACAGTAAAAAGGCATCCAAATCTTTGCCAATAAAAACTCTGGTTAGATACAGGAGTTTCTTTAAAGAAATCAAATGTGTTTTTTAGATAACCCCCCAATCTCCTAGCTTTGCCACAGTATAAACCTCTGAAAGAGAGAGAGATTCTCTCCTTGCTGTTTGACCTTGTCGAGTTGCAGAAGTTAAATGGAACATAGGTTGGGAACATCCATTGTTCTCATCCCAGCTGCTCTGAACTCAAAGAGCACATTGTCAGTGAAATGGAAAAGAAATTAACAGCTTATTTTGTGCAACATGAACTTTCTCTCTCTGTCTCACTCATGCTTGATAGGCACACTCTCTTTTATAAATCAGTCCTTATGTCTTATTGCCATGCAAGAACTGGAAGTATGAAATGTCAACAGCACTCCCCTGCTTCCATTAGAACTAATCAAGTTTTTCATCTGCCAAGGTAGTAGTTAACTTTTACTCAGATGCCCCCTGTTTTGGGGGAGAGGATCAGGTTTAGAGGGCAATTACAAACACAATGGAGGACAGATCACTCAAATGCCCCAAACTCTGAGTCATTGAAATAGTTATTTGCTCTGTATGTTAGCAGCAACTGTGGTAAAGGGCTGATTCTGCACGCTGTTGTGAGGGAACTGTATCTCACTGCACACCTCTGGCCTCCTTGCACACAGAGTTCAATTATCAGTTAAGGATGAGTGCAAATAGATTTAAAGAATTAGTCCTTTTTGAGACCTTTATTGGGAAATTTAACTTGGTTGTCTTTTCAACCAGCCAAAATAAGAAAAGAAAAGAAAGAAAGCAGGAGCTAGCAGAATGTACAGATGTGGCATCATCAGAGCATCTAGAGATGAGGGCAGGCTGAGTATCTGCTGAGTAGCCAGCAGTTCCAGGACAGTAAAGTCTGTTTCAAGGTCATAGGAATCACTGTCGAAATGCAGTGCCTTGGCAATAACAAATATTCAGGGAAAATTGGTACTCAACAAAGACTGAAGGTCAGCATATCTAGGAAATATTTTAAGTGACTATGTTTCTTTATAAATTTTCATTCCATGAATAATGCCTTGGAAAAGGTAACCTCCTCTGGCAATACTGTATAAGGCCACTAGTCTTAACCACTCTCTTCTGGGTCTCCAAGTGCACAGCCTTTAAATGATAAAAACTTTAAGTTTTCTACAGCTATGTCAGAATCTGTTCTGGGCCCATTAACAAGAGAGTGAGTGTTTGGAGAGAAATAAATAGACCACTGGTTTGGATGATTCCAGAACCTGAGAGATCTGGGATATTACATATTTCACTTCTTTTGTACTGGGTAACAGTTTAGGTAGACCTGGACAGGAGCTTGTTCATCAGCAGCAGCATCATAGTGGTCATCTGTATCAGTTAGAAATTGAATGTGGGTTCATGATACAGAGACCTCAATAGAAAATCAGAAGTTAGGTCTTAACATAAAGATATCAAGAATCCAAGTTCCTTATACCTTTATGCCTCACATCCTTTGGCATACATATTTTTCCATTTGCAGACTCACAAGAGAATAATCACATTCATATTCCAGGCAGAAAATAGGAAGTACCCTGTTAGGGACCCTAAGTTAGAATTCAACCTGGCAACTTATGATTACATCTCATTAGCCAGAATTTTGTCACATGGCCACACTTAGCTATAAGGGAGGCTAGAAAGTGTAGTCTTTTACCAGAGTTCATAGTTAACTCAATAAAACAAGGGTTGCTGGGACATTGGATATTAGTTAATCAAGTCAAAGTTTCTGATATATCATCATTCATTAAAAAATAGTGAGACTTAAACCAAACAGCAAAGAACTTAAAATATCATAGAATGTTATGGAGATATACACCATAGTAAATAAATCCACATAGAACAGCACCTGTACATAAATAAAGGTATAAAATATCAGTAACAAGGCCAGTATTGAATAATAGTAAATATTCTAATGCCTAGTGATAAATAATTATTAAATAAGTGCATCAACACATTTATTTATTTACTGTTTATAGAATGTCTACTAAATGCCAGGAGCAATGCTAAGGTCTTTTTTGAGATAAAGACTCAAAGATTATTATGACAGAGAGAAATATTCATAATGAAGAAAGTATTCATTCATAAGGAAGATAAAACAATTATAAATTGATGTAATTAAAAACAGAGGCCCAAAATATACAGAGGAAAAACTGGTAGAATTAAAAAGAGAAATAAACCATTAAATAATAGTAGTTGGAGAATTCAATATATTGTTTTTAATGATTGATAGAAAAAAAATTAAGAAAATTAGCAAAGACATAAATATTTGAACAATATTGTCAATCAACTAGACCTACCTGTCATCTATAAAATACTCCATCAACAAGAGCAAAATATACATACTTTTCAAATGCATGTGGTATATTCTCCATGTCTTAGACCAGATAACCAGTCTCAACAAATATATGAGTTGAAATCATGCAAATTAAGTTCTACTACCAAATTATAATCAAATTAGAAATCAATAACAAAGAAATTGAAAAGTTCCCGAACATTTGGAAAAATAAACAAAGTACCTCTATGTAGCCAATGGGTAAAATAAAAAATCACAGAGGAAATTAGAAAATATTTGGAAGTGAATGTATATGAAGTCAAATTATATTATAATTTCTGGGATGCAGTCAAATAGTTATTAGAAGAAAATTTAAAACTTTAAAGGTCGACAATAGAAAAAAATGTCAAATCAATTCAGAAGTTTTCATCTTATTAAACCAGAAAAAGAAGAAGGAACTAAACCCAATGAAAGAAGGACAGAAATGATAAATATTAGAAGAGAAATCAATTAAATAGAAAATAGAAAAACAATAGAGAAAATTTGTGAAATCATAAGTTGGTTCTTTGTAAAAAAAAAAAAAACTACAAAATTTTTATTAGAATGAATAAGAAAAAAAGGAAAAGGAACAAATACAAAAATTAGTAATGAAAAGGGAACATCGTTAAGGATCCTACAGAAATTAAAATAATTTTCAGGAAATAACATGAACAACTTTATGTCAACAAATTAAACAATTTGGGTAAAAAGATAATTGTCTAGAGACACATTATAGAATTGACTCAAGAAGAAATAGAAAACTGGAATAGACCAATAGCAAAGCAATTTGATTGAAATTAAACATTTCTCCACAGAGAGAAGTCCAGACCAAAATGCATAATAAATTCTACCAAATATTAAAGAACAAATAATATCAATTATTCACAAACTCTTCCAGAAGATAGAGAAAGATGGAAGATTTCCCAACACATTCTAAAAGGTCAGTATTAACCCCCAAAAGCTATATAAAGACTTTAAAAGGAAATAATAGATAAATATACCTAATGAATTTAAACACAAAAGGCTTCAACAAAATATTAGCAAACATATAAAAGAGACTATATACCATTGACCAACTACGATTTATACCAGAAATGTAAGACTGATTTAATATCTAAAAATCAATGTGATACACCATATTAAAAAACACAGCTCAAAAAGTACTTTATCCCCTCAGTAGATGCATAAAAAGGCATTTGAGAAAAATCCAATAACCATTCATGATTAAAGCTCTCAAAAAATTAGAAATAAAAAGGAACATCCTTAACAGTTGAAAGACACTTATGAAAAACCTACAGCTAAGTTTATAGTTAATGGTAAAAAAAAAAAAAAAAAATTGTTTCATCTAAGATTAGAAAAAAATGCAAGAATGTCCACTCTTGCCACATCTACTTAACGTATTACTGGCTGTTCTTGCCTGTGCTAGAAAATAAGTAAATAATTATAGATTAACAGGACTTTGCAAAAATAGCACACAAAGGTACTACTTGTTACCCAATGGTAACATCTTACATGTCTATAGTACAATATTAAAACAAAGGAAATTGATACTAGTATAACCCACAGAACTTATTCAGATTTTGCCATTTGTACTTGCACTCATTTGTGTGTGTGTGTTTCTATGAAATTTCATCAGATGTGGATTTGTTTAATCGTGACCACCATTAAGACACAAAACTGTTTCCTTACCATAAAGATCTCCCTTGTGCTATACTTTTATAGTCAATAGTCTGATCTCACTGTCCCAACATCCTTAACCTCTTGTGACCACTAATCCATTCTTCATTTCTATGATTTTATCATTTGGATAATTTGTATAAATGGAATCATGGATTATGTAATTTTTTGAGATTGGCCTTTTTGCTTTTTGTTTTTTTCTCAAATTAATTCCCTTAAAATGTATTTGTTGTGTATATTAGCAGTCTGTTCCTTTTTTTATTGCTGAGTCTTATTCTATGATATGGATGTAACAGTTTGTTTAATCATTCCCCCATTGAATGACATTTGGGTCACTTCCAATGTTTGGCTATTACAGATGAAGCAGCTATGAACATTCATGTATAGGTTTTTATGTTGACATAAGCTTTCATTTCCCTGTGATAAATGTCCAGGAGTGCAATTGCTGGGTCATATACTGAACAGTGAACATGTGTTTGGTGTGAACATGCTAAACTATTTATAATCTACATATGAGTCATTTGCCAGTTATGAAGTTTGCAAATATTGCTCCCAATCTGCATCTTGACTTTTTATTTCCTTAACCAGAGCTTTTGCAAAATTTTTAATTTTGATGAAGTCCAATTTATTATATTTTATGGCTCATAATTTTTATGTTGTGTCTAAGAACTCTTTACCTAGCCCTAGGGCCCAAGGATTTTTTCTATGTTTTATTTTCTAAAAGTTTATAATTTTATATTTACATATAAACCTATTATACATTCTGAGTTAAATTATGTATAAGATGTGAGGTTTAGGTGAAGGTTCAATTTTATTTTATTTTTTATTTATTTTTTAATCTATTTTTGCTTGTGGATGTCTGATTTTCTAAGCTCTATTTATTGAAAATATTTTATTTTCTATATCATTGAGCTTTCTGTGATCTCTCCACTAACACCACCCTGCCTTGAATACTGTAGCTTCCACTGTAAGTCTTAAAAATCTGGTTGATTTATTCCTTCACTTTATTCCTTTTTTTATTTAATCAAAATTGTTTTAGCTATTGTAGTTCCTTTGCCTTTACATACAACTATTAGAATATGCTTATCTACATGAAAAATCTTGCTGGGATTTTGATAAGAATTACAGTAAACTTATAGGTTAAGTTGTCAAGAATTGTCATATTTACTGTTTAGTTTTCCAATCATAGTACATCTCCATTTATTTGATTTCTTTCTTCAGGGTTTTTTAGTTTTAAGCATAAGTACTGATTACATTTTGTTAAATCTGTGTTTTATTTGGAGTAATTAAAGTGGAATTTTATTTTATTTTGGTTTCCACATTTTCATTGCTAGTTTATAGAAATATGGTTGATTTTTCTGTGTTAATCTAGTATCCTATGAACTTGCAGCACTCATTTACTAGTTCTAGAGTTGATATTGATTTTTTAAAATATTTTGGGTTATTCTATACAAACCATCATGTCAACTGTAAATAGTGTAGTTTATTTCTTCCTCTACAATCTATATGATTTTATTTGTTTTTCTTGCTTTATTGCAATGGCTACGGCTTCTGGTATATATATATATACATATATGTATTTTTTAATTTAGTTTATTGATAAGCTAAACTGTCTTTTGAATATTGACTCAGTCTTGCATCCCTGAAACAAATCCCATTTGGTTCTGATTTTTCACTGCATTAAATATAATAATATTTTGTTAAGGATTTTTGTACCTATGTTCATGAGGGATAATGAGCTGTAGTTGTCTTATTTTTTAATTTTCTTTTTTTCATTTTGGTGTCAGAATGATAAAATTCTGTTTGACAATCATAAAGTTAAGTTTGATAGTCTCCCCTCTATTCCTTTTTCTGGAAGAGATTGTGTACAATTACTGTTGATTCTTCCTTAAAAGTTTGGTAGAATTCTCCAGTGAAAAACTCTGGGCCTTGAGATTTCCCTTTTAAGAGTGGTTTAATTGTAATTTCTACTTCTTTAATAGTTATAGAATTACCTATTTTATATTAGATGAGTTCTGGTAGTTTGTGCTTTTCATGGAATTGGTCTATTTCATTTAAATTGTTAAATTTATGTGATTAGCCTTATTCATAATATTCTTTTCTTAACTTTTTTATGCCTTTGTGTTCTATAGAGATGACCATTACTTAATTCATGATATTGGTAATTTGTATTTACTCTCTTTTGTTAGTCTTGCTAGAGGTTTGTCAATTTTATTGATTTTTTCAAAGAATGAGCTTTTAATTTTATTTATTTTCTCTATTGTTTTTGTTTTTAATGTCATTGATTTGTGTTCTTTATTATTTCTTTTTCTTTTGCTTTCTCTGGGTTCATATTGTTCTTCTTTTTAAAAATTATTAATGTAGGAGCTTATATTATTGATTTAAGCACTGATTTATAAATTAAGCACTTCATCATAAATGTTTGTTTTATCTGCATTCTACATGTTTTGATTCTACATAATATATTTTCATTTTTAATCTGTTTCATGTTTTTAAAAATGTTTTAAAAATTTTTAAAAATTTCACCTACGACTGCTATTCTCCACTGTTTGTAATTTAATTAGCTTTATTTTTCTTAATATGTAGTTTAATAAAAGAACAGTACAGTGACTAAGTTTTAGTCATCTTGCCAGATAATTTGAATCCCAAGAAAAATCATGGAAAGTTTGGGGAATGACTCGAGGTAATTCATGTCTGAAGGATCTTTAGTTGATGATTTCTTACCAACCTATTCCAGTAGTTAAACAATTGTCTTAATTGTGTGTTTTTTTTGTTTGTTTGTTTTTTGGTTCCAGTTCTTGCTTAGTGTTCTTTCAGAATTTTTTGATTCTTAACCATTCCAAAGAATGGACATTCAACTTCCCACTTATTCTGTGGAACTGTACTCCCACACCAATCATCTCTCATCAAAGTCCATGTTTAGAGAGGAGTAATGATTTATAGTTATCACAAACAAAACCTGATTGTGATGATAAAAGGATTTTTCTTATTTAGAGTGTGGAGCTGCTAGAAAAATAGTGTATTCTAGTGTTTAAAAGTTCAGGCTGTCACATACTACCTGTGAAACCTTGGGAAAGTTACTTAGCCTTCTTATTTTTCAACTGGGATTAATAATACTCCCTACTTCAATGAGCTATATTCTGAGGATGAAATGAGCTAATACTGCTAAAGAGCTTGGAACATTGTCTAAATTTTATTAAACATTCAGAAAATACCAGAAACCCATTTCTATCAGTTACTTATGAAAAACTTCACAAAAGATACCAAATTTTAGAAAAATTTTGAATATAGGAAAGGGTAAAAAACTTTTAATTATTATCTTGGGAGATGTTTTGAGTAAGAAAAGATGAAAAATATCAAATCATTAAGAAATTAAATTTCTTAGACAGACATTTAAGAAACTGAGTTAAATTTGAAGATAATCAGCAAGTCTCTTCAGGTAATAAGAAGACAAGGTCAGTGAAAATAGGGGAAAACAAACTTTACTTCTGGTGCCAAGGAAATACTGAGGAAGATCATAAAAGATCCCACACATCTGCCTGAGGCATCATTCAAAACCAAGCTTAAGTCTGACTTCATTCCAGACCTTTCCCAACAACTCTACCTTCTTCTTGACCTCATGAAGCACAATTTACCTGGCAATTCATTATTGCCTGAAGGAAATCTTTGGTGAATTTTGGTTCTCTTTGTCCTCTCTCTTCGCATTTATTTACCTCTGAATTATCTGTCCATTCATTAGCTTTTCTTTAATCCCGTTACTATTCCTATAATTTAGGCCCCATTCATTCTCATCTTGACTTCACAATAGCTTCTTAACTCATCTTCCCGCTCTAGACTTGACAACCCTTCCCCAATGACTTATCTTTATTTCTATTCCTTTTCCTATCTATCTGTAGTTTGTCACCAGAATAATGTCACAAAGTCCACCATTGCCACCTTTTCTCCAAAACCTTTTCAGATGTCTGTCTCTTACTAAACAGAGCCGTTACGTTTTATGTGCCCTCTTTAGCATTTAAATAAGAAGATCTATTACAAACTGAAAAAATATTCCAGTTTTCCTACTATTTTTTGGCACATTTTGAGTACTTCCAAGCAAAGAATCTATCCTAGCACTATTTATTTCACAGAGTAGTATTGCCTAAGTTTACCCTAAATTAAAATAAATTGCTGTCTAATTGTTACTTATCTGTGTATCTTATCTTCTTACTTTTTCTTCCTTGAGGTAGGAGATCAGACCGTATTTTCTCATTCCTTCCACAGCACCTAACAAAATACTATGTCTAAAGACTCATTACATTGTTAAATTGAATTAAGTTGAATTGGAAATTTTAGGAGCTGGAAGAAGAGATAGTCAAGTTCTTTTTCTTTGATTTTGTTTCTTACTTATAGTAAATTTTTGGATCATTCACCTAAATACACAGAACTTCATTTTCCTCATCTCTTAAATGTCAGTGATGATATTTTTTTTCCTTCCTGGGCCCTTTTGGAAATAATTAATGTATTTTGTAAGGGTTTGTAAAATGCTGAAGAAGAACACTATTAATCATCATCAGTAGCAACAGGAGAAAATACTTGCTAAGTACTAATATATGAATGATTCTCTGCAGAGCAAGATAAGTAGGCAAGCTTCTTGTCTTCTGTGAGCCCAAAATTAAAAATGCACAACAAATCCAGGTGTAATATATTCAAAGAAAAATGTACTCGAGGGCACCCAAAGACAAACGCTAAAACCAGACTGTGAACTTCCTGAAGTCAGGAATTAATACACAACACATTAAGAAAATTATTAAACTAACCATATCTTGAGATAGTAATTTCATCATTGGCATATATTAGATAGACTTGGAACCAACTCATACAGACACCTTAGCAACGAAAGTTAAATGAAGTTAGAATCAAGGCAGGGAAAGAAGTTTCAGATTCATAAACAATCCTGAATTGACTAGGCTGCTGGAGTGGAACCAGAATGGGGTGTGTGTATATGTGTATATGTGTATGTGTGTGTGCCCTGAAGAGTGATGGTGGTGGGGGTGGTGATGAAGAGGGCAAGGATTTAGAACAAACATCAGGAGGAAGCAGGTTCCCTATATAAATGTGGACCATTAATGATTCTTAAAACACAATAAACTTGTTAAAGGAAAGAGGAATGCCCACATGGGTTAAATCTTGGCAGAAGAAGTTCTTTTGCAATAGTGATGTCATAAAGGATTTGGGTTTGAACAAGACTGTAGAGTTGGGGTAATAGGTATTAGATCCTAACCTCCTATTAGCTAAACAGTGAGTCTGTCATTCTAGTTCCATGCTTTGGACAGATCTCTGGCACCTTTAGGAGAATAAGGAATAATCAAGAAAGGGAATCTTTTACTGAAATTATCACATAATTAATTAGTTGCATAAAAGGAAAACAATAATGAAAGGCCAGACTGAATAATTTGATAGAACCTTCAGTTTCTGACCAGTCATGCTAGCCATGTGTCAACATGTGGCCACTGCACTGTTTCCTATTAATCCTGGGTTTAAAATGGTTCATAACGGTGTTAGTCCCAGAAAAATTGAGTAGGACTACTTAGCCCCTGGCTACAATGGGCAGCTCAGGTCCAAAGTGACTGCTTTTTGAGTCTATTCCAAGGGGCTGGCAGGACCCCAGGCATTTCACAACTGAATCACTTTGACCCAAAGTCATTTGTTCAATCATGGTTGACAAAAGGTAACAGAGACTTTCTACTGTTCAGAAAACAAATGGATCTCTTGGCTGTTTTCATGAAGATCGACGGGGACTTAAAGTAGCCTGAGGTTAATATTATAAATCTTTCTAAAAGAGATTTTCAGAACATATTCTTTATCTCAGATTGGATCAATCTCAGAAAATGACATATTTTCAAACTACAGTGAAGCAAAACAAGTTATTCTTGAAAAAGTTGAAAATATTGAGAAAGCTTTTCCTTTCCTGGTTTTTTTTGTTTATTTAACCTTTTATTCTTGAACATCAACTAAAGCAAGAACTCAAACAGAAATGCATGTTGAATATGGATTGACCTTTTCAATAGCTTTGTGCCTATTCATCTAATCTTTTTTTGTTTTTTAATTATTATTTATTTATTTATTTATTTTTGGCTGTGTTGGGTCTTCGTTTCTGTGCGAGGGCTTTCTCCAGTTGCGGCAAGCGGGGGCCGCTCTTCATCGCGGTGCGCAGGCCTCTCACTATCGCGGCCTCTCTTGTTGCAGAGCACAGGCTCCAGACGCGCAGGCTCAGTAGTTGTGGCTCACGGGCCTAGTTGCTCCGCGGCATGTGGGATCTTCCCAGACCAGGGCTTGAACCCGTGTCCCCTGCATCAGCAGGCAGATTCTCAACCACTGTGCCGCCAGGGAAGCCCTATTCATCTAATCTTTATTGGTGTCCATAGATTCCTTGGATGCTCACAGTGGGTATAACTCTATGGTAGCTGGCATGAAGTGTAGGCTTTTAAAACTGTATGGGATAAGAAAAACAAAAACAAAACATGATAAAAGAATCCAATCCTAATTCATGTAATCATAAGCACCTACTGTAAAATTAAAATTCACTGGGAATGTTGACAAGTAAATATTTTGGCAGTATCCTATACATGTCACTTAAATAAGAGGAGAGTTAATAATAAAAATTAACTTTGAGCTTTGGATTAAAGGATATTTTGAGGAGACATGAGGGAATCTAAATTAAAATTGTAAGAGTGAGCATAAGGACAAGACTTCAGGAAAGAATAAACACTGTAGACAAACAGAGCAGACTATATCATATGTATACCACTTCCTGATAGGTCTTACAGTTTTATTTTGTAAAATACTAAACATTTGCCCCATTTTCCCTCTTGTATTTTCTATTCAAAATTGTTGGCATCTCCTCTTACACTGGAAAATTTTGGAAGCAGAATGATCTGACTTTCAGCTGTAGCAGCAGCACTTACTGGTATAACCAAAATGAATGAACGTTCAAATTGTCCTCTGAATAATATGAAGCCATGTTTACAGCCCTGACTCTGTTCCCCTCCTTACATGGCTCACAGTCTCAGCTTGCTCATTACTCCTGACCATGTCCTTGTGTGTTCAGAGATATGTGAGAATTGTTCCTATCCCACCTTAAATCTAATTTAGGGCTGAAAGCAAGTTTCAGTTTCATTCCCTTTGAGGTTGGAGGACACCATAGTAGCTACAATCATCAGTTGTTTAAGAATGCTTTGTCTTTTAGCCAGATTGTCTGGCTAGGGAACTGTACCATGAAAGAAGTCTGGAGAGTATCTTCATCAGCCACTATCATCTGGCCATAAGAACTTTGTTAGGAGTTCTTCTTATTTTGCAAAAGAAAACTTGGTCAAGAAAGCTCTCTATGAAACAGATTAAATAAAGCTGTTTTTAGTGATGGTGACAAAATAAAGAGCCAGTGAAGAGGTCTACTAAGAAGGTGGTTTTTATACAGAAAATATAAATTTTAGAATTTTTTTAAAAACTGGAATCAGTTTGACGGTATTTTGGATTTTTGATACAAAATGAGTCCTCTGTATATGAGTGTGTATATGTAAGTGTGTATGTGTTTATGCACACACATACTTATGTGTGTGCGTATGTGTCAAAAATAACCTGACCAGTATAAAAATTCTTAACAAATAAGAGATAAAGGTTGATGAAAGTTGGAGAGTCAATCTATCTATAGTATAAAGACATGCATAGGAAACTCTTGTATCTCAATGAAAATGTAATTCAAGAGAAATTTATTTTAATGTCTTTAGTCTTGTATTTATAGAGTCACTAAGGGTGTGAAGGGGTCCCTTAAATGTGTAGTATACAGATGGGGGAATTTCCATGACAATAATATTATCTAATTTGGAAATTAAAGAATGATTCCCCTTTCCAAATATCTATAGGGGATGGTCTTTCTTTTTTGAAAACCTGCTGCATTTCTATAGTGTCTATTATAGGATGAAAGGAATGAGTTTTTTTAATCAAAATATTATTGACTCTAACAGAGCCTGAAGAGATGTTGCTCTGACCCTCCTCCGATACTTTGAGGTGAAAGTTGTCTTTAAGTTTTGGTTTCCAATCTGGCTCTCTTCTGCCACTTCCTAGCCATTCTGAGTCTCAATTTTCTCATCTGCAAAATGAGGTAATCGAGTGTAATCATCTCTAAAATCATTCCTAATATCAAAAGAGAAAAATAAAAAAGAGAATAAGAAGAAGAAAGAGGACACTTAGAAATACTTGTATACTTTTGCTTCATGGTCTGGTAGAGAGAGACACCATTTGTCATCCACAGATCGTGCACTGCAGTAAATGTAGCGAGGTAGCAAGTGCAACTCATAGCTCTGAGGCTGAATGCATGCCCATTGTTATGTAATTTTTCTTTGGGGCCAGGTGGGTGCACTGCTTGCCAGGAATTAATACTTCAGGAATACAACAGTGCGTACCCAGACAAAGAGCTTGGTTGGGATGTGTTTGCTCAGGAAACAATTAAAATGTATTTGTACTGAGTGATAAAAACCTTCCCCAAATGTTAGGCACTGCAGCAAAGTACAATGTTTGGTTGTACTTTTCAGGTAACAATATAAATGCTATTCCTTTTCACATGTCGGTTATTATAGGACTAATGTATTGACATTCAAAAAAAATGAAAAGTTTTAGAAGAACAATTCATCAAGTGCCCAAATGTCCAAATGTTTAATATATTATGATTTTTAACTCCACATGGAATTAGAGACTTATGAAACTATATGAGATAAAAGGAAGGGACATAGGATTGATCATTTGAGAAGAGTTCTTGATCCTAGAAGTTGTCAATTGGAATATCACTCTCCTTTGACAGAATAGGAACTCTTAGTCCATTTCAAAAGGGTTTTTGCAAAAGCAAAGGCCTTGCAAAACTCAGGGGCCAAAATAGTCCTTTGACCATGTGTCTTGTTTCCTTTGGCAACTTTACTACTGAGACACAGGAAAGCTTAGCCCCAGATCCTAGAGCTAATGAGAACAGAAGAAAGAACTGCACCTCCTACAGATGAGTCATCCTGTTAGCAGTAAGGTAGGTTTTCTTCACTGTAGACGTCAGTCACCATTTTCAATGTTGGCTTATGTTGTTCTAAAGTTTTCCAGGGCTTTCTTGCCTATTGCAGTCTGAAAACAAGAGTTTTGGAAAAACTTTCTTGGATCTACAAAGCAAACCCTTCCAACATGATTAGTTTGTCAGAGGTTGTACACTTTGTACAATGCTTGACAAATTATCTCAGTCATAGCCACCCTTTGTTTTCTTCAGAGCAAATTTTGCAGCATCACTTGTGATAGGAGCCACTGTGTGCTCACCCAAGCCAAATAGTCTCTCATCTAGAAGGAGAAAATCAATTTCAATTCTTCAAAGAAGAGCAGTAAGTGGTATTTGTTATTTATATTTAAAGAAGAGTCATTAAGCATATTTTTTCTCTCCACCTAGGGGCTTAAAGAGGGAATTTACAGGAAACAAATAGATGTGGGTTAGATTAAATGTAAGACCAATTTAGATATAAAGGCCAAGTATCAGACAGATGACTTTAACATTCTGAGAATAATCTTAAACCCAGGGTTGAATATAAAGGGAGAGTCTATCAGAATATCTACTGTTATTTTAGTGGCAAATTCAGTAGGTCAGACCACTAAACTCAGATCTGGATTGTGGTTTATATTTTTATGTGACAAAGTTTAGCTTTCAAGCAGATGAAAATTTTGTTCACAATGGAATGCCACTTTCAGCAATGAAAATTCACGTATGTTACAACATAGTTACATTCAGTTACAGAAAATAGTAGGAAGTAGGCACTCAATATTTGTTCGAATGAATGCTTACACAATGCATGTTCTAGGGAATGTGGAATCTCAGGTGCCTTATTTTATGCTGAAGACAGTATATGTTATTTTCAGCTTTAGTTAACGTTCCATTCTTGATCTTAATTTTTTTTTCTTGGAGAGGCTATTTAATTCATCATCTAATGAACATGTGATAGTACATAAAATATGAAAACGTACTTATAGGCCTAAAAGTACTAACAGAGTTATGCCTTCATTCTGGGACCAGGCATTCCATGAACATATCCCAGAAATATGATGAGAGTTTCAGATAAATATGTTCTGTTGGTGTCAAGAAGTAAAATCCGTGAAAAACAAGCAGTATAACAACACAGAGAATAGTATAAACATATCTATAGGTGACAGAGAGCAAGATGAGTGGATCAATAATTAGGCAGATGTTTATGTTGAACACTTAGAATATGCTTGGCTTGTAGTAGGAATATAGTTAATATTTTTAAAGAATGAATAGGTATTTCAATAAATAGATTGATGACTGTCATATAGCATAGCACAATGCATGAGAACACAATTTAGTATCAGACCTAAATGAGTCTGAGCTCAGGTATTTCATACTTTTGCAATCTAGGGCAAGTGACCTTGAACTTTAGTAGTTCACTAACAGCATCTCCTATGAACAGAGTTCTTACCTATATGCTCACTGGGTTTCTGAAGAAATGTCCCAGTTTAATTGAGGAGATAAAATCTAAACACATTAAACCTGTGAGACTCAACCTGGAGTCCAAAAACCTCCTAAAAGATTCATGTGTAAATTTCAGTGGGTTATGAATTTGGATGGGGAAAAAAATTGCATCTTTCTCTTCATTAACTTCTAAATAAGATTTAGTGTTTACTTCAATTGTGAATGTAGGCTACAAACCACAGTATTATTAACAGTTCCTCAGTCTGTCAACAATAGGTACCACAGATATTTTCACATTGCATTACTGTTGCCACAGATACCTTGAGATTTCACTCAAAATTATAGTAGTTATTTGAATTGTTGCTGAATTTTGTTCTATGTGAGACAATCATACACAGAACTCATCACAATTTTAGATTTTATAATATATTGTAACTGAATTTTAATGTAATTGGTTTCTTGTATAATCTTATATATTTTATTTTATCACTTAAAACTATTATTCTGGGAATGAGTCATAGCCTTCACTCAGCTGTTAATGGAATTCATGGCATAAAAAGGTTAAAAATCTCAGGAATAAAGAGACGAGTTGGAGGAGAAAGAAACATGATTATTGTCTAATGATTGAATTATACTATACAAATAAATTAGTATGCTAGGTAGCTCCAGAAGAAAACCAGACTTCCTGAATGTTGAAAAATAATGGTTACCTATGAGTGTTAGGGTGACCTAAAAGCGATGGAATAAACTTAGCATAATTGGTAATGTGTTCTGGCAAAGTGAGGTTCACATTAATTTGGTTATGTACTCCTTAAAAGAATACTTTAAGTTGGCTTCTAAATTTTTTATTATAAATGTAGTTAAAATGAGTATAAATTCTGGTGCACTGTGAGTAAAAATACTTTTAAATAAAACTATTAAAGATTTCCAATGAAATACAATGACAAAGTAGTTTAATACCCACCAGATTTTATTTAACATGGTTTACAAATTAGTTATGTTTCTATAGTTGGAAACTTTATATCCATCCTTTACTTTTTAAAATCACATTTCCATTCCTCTTCCCTTGCAGAATTGTATTTTTTTAAAAATAGTACATATGTTATTATTGATTGATATTTTATTGATCGACAACATATTTTTGAAACAAATTATGTACATAAATTGAATTTTTAAAATATTTCTTTAACCAAAGGGCTCTAAGTGTTAAAATAATACTTACAGAACATGTTACAATGATTATTATTAGACACTATCAAAGCATAAATGTAATATAATTTTATTTTCATACAAAGATGTGTTTTTATTTACATTATATGCTGGAGTAATAGAACTTTCTAAAAATACACTTACACAAAATTTTAAACTTTTTCTTTTTTTGGTAATTATTGCTGTTGCTATCATTCAAAGTGTCTGATGTATTAGTTTCTCATGGTTGCTGTAACAAGTTTACACAAAACTTTTGGTTTAAAACACAGATTTATTCTCTTGTAGCTCTGGAGGCCAGGAGCCAAAAATCAGTATCACTGAGCTGAAATCAAGGCATCAATAGGGTTGCATGCTCTCTGAGGTCTTATTGGAGAACCTGTTCCTTGACTGTTCCAGCTTCTGGTGGCTGCCAGCATTCACTTTGCTGTACAAATGTAACATAATTTTTATAAATACATTTTCATTAAAAAAGTAATACACTATTTGAAATGCATCGTTTAATGAGATGGTTGGAGGCATGTGGTGAATGGTTTGAAATGATGATCACAATCTTCCTTCCCATCCTGCAGCCCCTCTGCAGTGTGACTTTGTATCTCATCCCATTAAAAGGTAGAGTCTAATTTCCTCCCCTTGGGTATATGCTGGCTTGGTGACTTGCATTGACCATGAAATGCAGGTGAAGTGTAGGCAACTTCCAGGACTAAATCTTGAAAGGACTTAGATCTTCTATCATTGCCTTTTTCAAACACTTCCATCACCAAGTTAAGAATCCCCAATTAGACTACTGATTTCTTAGGAGAATAGGGGGAAAGAAACTCTGAAACTACATGAGAGGGTGAGCCCAGCCCTCCTAGGATCTACGCTGAGCACCACCCTTGCCAACCCATCAGCTGATTATAGCACCATGAGTGAGCTCAACCAAGACAGGCAGAAAGACAATGAATAAATGATCATAAGAAGTAAAAAAAATTATTGTTGGTTTTAACAACTAGGTTTGGGGATAATATGCTACATGGCATTAGACAACTAAAATAAAAGAGCAATTACAGTTTCAATTACATTACTTGTGATAGGTCAGTTTATATTTTCTAATTCTTCCTGGTTCAGTCTTGGAAAATTGTACCTTTCCAAGAATTTGTCCATTTCTTCGTGGTTGTCCATTTTATTGGCGTATAGTTGTTTGTAGTAGTCTCTTATAATCCTTTGTATTTCTGCAGTGTCAGTTGTGATTTCTCCTATTTAATTTCTAATTTTACTGATTTATGTCCTCTCTTGTTTTCCTGATGAGTCCAGCTAAAGGTTTATCAAAATTGTTTATCTTCTCAAAGGACCAACTTTTAGTTTTATTGATCTTTGCCATTGTTTTCTTCATTTCTATTTCATTTATTTCTGCTCTGATCTTTATGATTTCTTTCCTTCTACCATCTTTGGGTTTTCTTTGTTCTTCTTCTTCTAGTTGCTTTAGGTGTAAGGTTGGATTGTGTACTTGAGACTTTTCTTGTTTCTTGAGGTGAGATTGAATTGCTATAAACTTCTCTTGCTCATCCCACATGTTTTGGGTCATCATGTTTTCATTGTGATTTGTTTCTATGAATTTTTTTTTATTTCTTCTTTGATTTCTTCAGTGATCTCTTGATTATTTAGTAGTGCACTGTTTAGCCTCCATGTATTTCTGTTTTTTACAGTTTTTTTCCTGTAATTTATTTCCAATCTCATAGTGTTGTGGTCAGAAAAGATGCTTGAAACGATTTCAATTTTCTTAAATTTTCCAAGGCTTGATTTGTGACCTAAGATGTGATCTATTCTGGAGAATGTTCCATGTGCACTTGAGAAGAAACTGTATTCTGCCACTTTCTGGTGGAATGTCCTAAAAATATCAATTAAATCTATTTGGTCTATTGTGTCATTTAAAGCTTGTGTTTCAGGAGAGACCTTCAAGATGGTGGAGGAGTAAGACGTGGAGATCACCTTCCTCCCCACAAATACATCAGAAATACATCTTCATGTGGAACAACTCCTACAGAACACCTACAGAACGCTGGCAGAAGACCTCAGACTTCCCAAAAGGCAAGAAACACCCCAAGTACCTGGGTAGGGCAAAAGAAAAAAGAAAAAACAGAAACAAAAGAATAGGGACAGGACCTGCACCTCTGGGAGGGAGCTGTGAAGGAGGAAAAGTTTCCACAACTAGGAAACCCCTTCACTGGTGGAGACAGGGGGTGGCGGGGAGGAAGCTTCAGAGCCATGGAGGAGAGGGCAGTAACGGGTGCAGAGGGCAAAGCAGAGAGATTCCCATACAGACGATCGCTGCCGACCAGTATTCACCAGCCTGAGAGGCTTGTCTGCTCACCCACTGGGGTGGGTGAGGGCTGGGAGCTGAGGCTCCGACTTCGGAGGTCAGATCCCAGGGAGAGGACTGGGGTTGGCTGTGTGAACACAGCCTGAAGGGTGCTAGTGCACCACAACTAGCCAGGAGGGAGTCTGGGGAAAAGTCTGGAACTGCCTAAGAGCAATAGACCATTGTTTCCAGATGCATGAGGAGAGGGGATTCAGAGCACCACCTAAATGAGCTCCAGAGACAGGCATGAGTCACAGCTATCAGTGCAGACACCAGAGACGGGTATGAGATGCTAAGGCTGCTGCTGCAGCCACCAAGAAGCCTGTGTGCAAGCACAGGTAACTATCCACACCACTCCTCCCGAGAGCCTATGCAGCCTGCCACTGCAAGTGTCCCATGATTCAGGGACAACTTCCACAGGAGAACACACAGCACAACTCAGGCCTTTACAATGTCATGCCGGCCTCTGCCACTGCAGGCTTGCCCCACATTCCATACCCCTCCCTCCCACCTGCCTGAGTGAGCCAGAGCCCCCTAATAAGCTGTTACTTTAACCCTGTCCTGTCTGAGTGAAGAGCAGACACCGTCAGGTGACCTACATGCACAGGCCAGGCCAAATCCAAAGCTGAACTCCAGGAGCTGTGCAAACAAAGAAGAGAAAGGGAAATTTCTCCCAGCAGCCTCAGGAGCAACGGATTAAATTTCCACAATCAACTTGATATACCTCACATCTACGGAATCTATGCAATACCTGACTAGACAACGAATCATCCCAAAATTGAGGCAGTGGATTTTGGGAGCATCTGTAGACTTGGGGTTTGCTTTCTGCATCTAATTTGTTTCTGGTTTTATCATTATCTTAGCTTAGTATTTAGAATATATTATCAATGATATGTTTGCT
Source organism: Eubalaena glacialis (assembly GCF_028564815.1). Classification (NCBI taxonomy): domain Eukaryota; kingdom Metazoa; phylum Chordata; class Mammalia; order Artiodactyla; family Balaenidae; genus Eubalaena; species Eubalaena glacialis. Next base: position 37,008,151 of record NC_083730.1, read on the forward strand.
TATTGATTTGGTTGCTCTCTTCCTTTTATATATATATATATATTCATTTCCTTTTTCTCTTTTTGTGAGTGTGTATGCGTATGTTTCTTTGTGTAATTTTGTCTGTATAGCTTTGTTTTTACCATTTGTCCTAGGGTTCTGACTGTCCGTTTTTTTTTTTTTTTTTTCCAGTAGTTTTTAGCACTTGTTATCATTGGTGGGTTTGTTTTTTGTTTGGTTGCTCTCGTCTTTCTTTCCTTTTTTGTTTTTTTTTGACTACTTTTTTTTTTTTAATTTTTAATAATATTTTTTATTTTTTTATATTAATAACTTTATTATATTTTATTATTTTATTCTTTCTTTCTTTCTTTCTTTCTTTCTTTCTTTCTTTCTTTCTTTCCTTCCTTCCTTCCTTCCTTCCTTCCTTCCTTCCTTCCTTCCTTCCTTCCTTCTTTCTTTCTTTCTTTCTTTCTTTCTTTCTTTCTTTCTTTCTTTCTTTCTTTCTTTCTTTCTTTCTTTCTTTCTTTCTTTCTTTTATTTTCTCCCTTTTCTTCTGAGCCCTGTGGCTGACAGGGTCGTGGTGCTCCAGCCAGGTGTCAGGCCGGAGCCTCTGAGGTGGGAGAACAGCATTCAAGACATTGGTCCACCTGAGACCTCCCAGCCCCACGTAATATCAAATGGCAGAAGCTCTCCAACAGATCTCCGTCTCAACTCTAAGAACCAGCTCCACTCAATAACCAGCAAGCTACAGTGCTAGACACCCTATGCCAAACAACTAACAAGACAAGAACACAACACCACCCATTAGCAAAGAAGCTGCCTAAAATCATAATAAGTTCACAGACATGCAAAAACACACAACCAGACGTGGTCATGCCCACCAGAAAGACATGATCCAGCCTCATCCACCAGAACACAGGCACCAGTCCCCTCCACCAAGAAGCCTACGCAACTCACTGAACCAAACTGTAAGAAACTGATGAAAGAAATTAAAGATGACACAAACAGATGGAGAGATATACCATGTTCTCGAATTGGAAAACTCAATTTTGTGAAAATGATTATACTACCCAAAGCAATCTACAGATTCAATGCAATCACAATCAAAGTACCAATGGCATTTTTCACAGAACTAGAACAAAAAGTTTCAAAATTTGTATGGAAACACGAAAGACCCCGAATACCCAAAGCAACCTTGAGAAAGAAAAACAGAGCTGGAGGAATCAGACTCCCTGAATTCAGACTATACTACAAAGCTACAGCAACCAAGACAGTATGGTACTGGCACAAAAACAGAAATATAGATCAATGGAACAGATAGAAAGTCCAGAGATAAACCCACACACATATGGGCACCTTGTTTTTGATAAAGGAGGGCAGAATATACAATGGAGAAAAGGCAGCCTCTTCAATACGTGGTGCTGGGAATACTGGACAGCTACATGTAAAAGAATGAAATTAGAACACTCCTTAACACCATACACAAAAATAAACTCAAAATGGATTAAAGACCTAAATGTAAGGCCAGACACTATAAAACTCTTAGCAGAAAACATAGGCAGAACACTCTATGACATAAATCACAGAAAGATCCTTTTTGACCCACCTCCTAGAGAAATGGAAATAAAAACACAAATAAACAAATGGGACCTAATGAAACTTAAAAGCTTTTGCACAGCAAAGGAAACATAAACAAGATGAAAAGACAACCCTCAGAATGGGAGAAACTATTTGCAAATGAAGCAACTGACAAAGGATTAATCTCTAAATTTTACAAGCAGCTTCATGCAGCTCAATATCTAAAAAACAAACAACCCAATCCAAAAATGGGCAGAGGACCTAAATAGACATTTCCCCATAGAAGATATACAGATTGCCAACAAACACATGAAAGGATGCTCAACATCACTAATCATTAGAGAAATACAAATCAAAACTACAATGAGGTATCACCTCACACCAATCAGAAGGCCATCATCAAAAAATCTACAAACAATAAATGCTGGAGAGGGTGTAGAGAAAAGGCAACCCTCTTGCCTGTTGGTGGTACTGTAATTTCATACAGCCACTATGGAGAACAGTATGGAGGTTCCTTAAAAAACTAAAAATAGAAATACCATATGACCCATTAATCCCACTATTGGGCATATACCCTGAGAAAACCATAATTCAAAAAGAGTCATTTACCACAATGTTCATTGCAGCAATATTTATAATAGCCAGGACATGGAAGCAACCTAAGTGTCCATCGACAGATGAATGGATAATGAAGATGTGGCACATATATACAATGGAATATTACTCAACCATAGAAAGAAACGAAACTGAGTTATTTATAGTGAGGTGGATGAGCCTAGAGACTGTCATATAGAGTTAAGTAAGTCAGAAAAAGAAAAATAAATATCGTATGCTAACATATATATATATATGGAATCTAAAAAAAAAAAAAAAAAGTTCTGAAAAACCTAGGGGGAAGACAGGAATAAAGATGCAGACTATAGAATGGACTTGAGGACATGGGGAGGGGGAAGGGTAAGCTGGGATGAAGTGAGAGAGTGGCATGGACTTATATATACTACCAAATGTAAAATAGATATCTAGTAGGAAGCAGCCGCATAGCACAGGGAGATCAGCTCAGTGCTTTGTGACCACCTAGATGGGTGAGATAGGGAGCGTGAGAGGGAGACGCAAGATGGAGGAGATATGGAGATATATGTATATGTATAACTGATTCACTTTGTTATAAAGCAGAAACTAACATACCATTGTAAAGCAATTGTACTCCAAAAAAGATGTTTAAATAAATGAATAAATAAATAAATAAATAAATAAAGCTGTGTTTCCTTATTTACTTTCTGTTTGGATGATCTGTCCACTGGTGTAAGTGGGGTGTTAAATCCACACTAGTATGGTGTTCCTGTCGATTTTCCCTTTTATGTTTGTGAGCATTTGCCTTATGTATTGAGGTGCTACTATGTTGGGTGCATAAATATTTATAATTGTTATATCTTCTTCTTGTATTGATCCCTTGATCATTAAGTAATGTCCTTCCTTATCTCTTCTAACAGTCTTTATATTTTAAAGTCTATTTTATCTGATATGAGTATTGCTACTCCAGCTTTCTTTGGATTTCCTTTTGCATGGAATATCTTTTTCTATCCCTTCACTTTCAGTCTGTATGTGTCCCTAGGTCTGAAGTGGGTCTCTTATAGACCGCATATATATGAGCCTTGTTTTTGTATCCATTCAGCCAGTGTGTGTCTTTTGATTGGAGCACTTAATCCATTTACATTCAAAGTTATTATTAATATGTATGTTCCTATTACCACTTTCTTAATTGTTTTGGGTTTGTTTTTTGTGGCTCTTTTTCTTCTCTTGTGTTTCCCGCCTAGAGAAGTTCCTTCAGCATTTGTTGTAAAGCTGGTTTGGTGCTGCTGAATTCTCTTAGCTTTTGCCTGCCTGAAAAGCTTTTGATTTCTCCCTCAAATCTGAATGAGATCCTTGCTGGGTAGAGTAATCTTGGTTGTAGTTTTTCTCTTTCATCACTTTAAGTATATCCTGCCACTCCCTTCTGGCCTGCAGAGTTTCTGCAAAAAATTCAGCTGGTAACCTTATGGGGATTCCTTTGTATGTTGTTTCTTGATTTTCCCTTGCTGCTTTTAATATTTTGTCTTTGAATTTAATTTTTGTTAGTTTGATTAATATGTGTCTTGGTGTGTTTCTACTAGGGTTTATCCTGTGTGGGACTCTCTGTGCTTCCTGGACTTGGGTGAGTGTTTCCTTTCTCGTGTTAGGAAAGTTTTCCACTATAATCACTTCAAATATTTTCTCAGACGCTTTCTGTTTCTCTTCTTCTGAGACCCCTATAATTAGAATGTTGGTGCACTTAGTGTTGTCCCAGAGGTCTCTGAGATTGCCTTCAATTCTTTTCATTCTTTTTTCTTTATTCTGCTCCTTGGCAGTTATTTCCAGCATTCGGTCTTCCAGCTCACTTATTTGTTCTGCTGCCTCAGTTATTCTGTTATTGGTTGCTTCTGGTGTATTTTTCATTTCATTTACTGTGTTGTTGATCTCTGTTTGTTTGCTCTCTAGTTCTTCTATATCGTTGTTCAACATATCTTTTATTACCAACAAACAAAAGTCCAGGACCAGATGGCTTCACAGGCAAATTCTATCAAAGATTTAGATAAAACACTGATCCTTCTGAAACTCTTCCAACAAATTGCAGATGGAGGAATACTCCCAAATTCATTCTTTGAAGCCACCATCACCCTGATACCAAAACCAGACAAAGATATCACTAAAAAAGAAAAATACAGACCAATATCACTGATGAACATAGATGCAAAAATCCTCAAAAAATACTAGCAAACAGAATCCAACAACACATTAAAAGGATCATAAACTGTGATCAAGTGGAATTTATCCCAGGAATGTAAGGATTCTTCAATATGCACCAATCAATCAATGTGATACACCATATTAAATAATTAAAGGAATTAAAAGCATATGATGAGGGCTTCCCTGGTGGTGCAGTGGTTGAGAATCTGTCTGCAATGCAGGGGACACGGGTTCGAGCTCTGGTCTGGGAAGATCCTACATGCCGTGGAGCAACTAGGCCCGTGAGCCACAACTACTGAGCCTGCGCATCTGGAGCCTGTGCTCAGCAACAAGAGAGGCCACGATAGTGAGAGGCCCATGCACCACAATGAAGAGTGACTCCGCTTGCCACAACTAGAGAAAGCCCTCACACAGAAATTAAGACCCAACACAGCCATAAATAATAAATAAAAATTTTAAAAAAAGCATATGATGATCTCAATAAATGCAGAAAAGGCTTTTGACAAAATTCAACACTCTTTTATGATAAACACTCTTCAGAAAATGGAAATAGAGGGAACCTACCTCAACATAATAAAGGCCATATATGACAAATGCACAGCAAACGTCGTACTCAATATTGAAAAACTGAAAACATTTCCACTAAGATCAGGAACAAGACATGGATGTCCACTCTCACCACTCTTATGCAACATAGTTTTGGAAGTCTTAGCCATGGCAATCAGAGAAAAAAAAAGAAATAGAAGGAATACAAATTAGAAAATAAGGAGTAAAACTGTCACTGTTTTCAGATGACATGATACTATACATAGAAAATCCTAAAGATGCTACCAGAAAATTACTAGAGCTAATCAATGAATTTTGTAAGGTTGCAGGATAAAAATTAGTGCACAGAAATCTCTGGCATTCCTATACACTAACAATGAAAAATCAGATAGAGAAATCAAGGAAACAATCCCATTTACCATTGCAACTAAAGAATAAAATACATAGGAATAAACCTACCTAAGTAGGCAAAAGACTTATACTTAGAAAACTATACAACACTGATGAAAGAAATCAATGATGACATAAACAGATGGAGAAATATACCATATTTTTGATTGGAAATATCAGCATTGTGAAAATGACTACACCACTCAAAGCAATCTACTGATTCAATGCAATCCCTATCAAATTACCAATGGCTTTCTTCACAAAATTAGAACAAAATTTTACAATTTGTATGGAAACACATAAGACTCCAAATAGCCAAAGCAATCTTGAGAAAGAAAAACAGAGCTGGAGGAATCAGGCTCCCTGACTTCATACTATACTACAAAGCTACAGTAATCAAGACAGTATGGTACTGGCACAAAAACAGAAGTATAGATCAATGGAAGAGGATAGAAAGCCCAGAGATAAACCCACGCACATATGGTGACCTTATGTTTGATAAAGGAGGAAAGAATATACAATGGAGAAAAGACAGCCTCTTCAATACGTGGTGCTGGGAAAACTGGACAGCTACATGTAAAAGAATGAAATTAGTATACTTCCTAACACCCACATAAAAATAAACTCAATATGGATTAAAGACCTAAATGTAAGGCCAGACACTATAAAACCATTAGCAGAAAACATAGGCAGAACACTCTATGACATAAAGCACAGCAAGATCCTTTTTGACCCACCTCCTAGAGAAATGGAAATAAAAACAAAAATAAACAAATGGGACTTAATGAAACTTAAAAGCTTTTGCACAGCAAGGGAAACCATAAACAAGATGCAAAGACAACCCTCAGAATGGGAGAAAATATTTTCAAGCAAAGCAACTGACAAAGGGTTAATCTCCAAAATATACAAGCAGCCCATGCAGCTCAATATCAAAAAAACAAACAACCCAATCCAAAAATGGGCAGAAGACCTAAATAGACATTTCTCCATAGAAGATATACAGATTGGCAACAAACACATGAAAGGATGCTCAACATCACTAATCATTAGAGAAATGCAAATCAAAACTACACTGAGGTATCACCTCACACCGGTTAGAATGGCCATCATCAAAAAATCTACAAACAATAAATGCTGGAGAGGGTTCCCTTTTCTGCACTGTTTGTGGGAATATAAATTGATACAGCAACTATGGAGAACAGTATGGAGGTTCCTCAAAGAACTAAAAATAGGACTACCAGAGGACCCAGAAATCCCACTACTAGGCATATACTCTGAGAAAACCATAATACAAAAGGACACATGTACCCCAATGTTCACTGCAGCCCTATTTACAATAGCCAGGACATGGACACAACCTAAATGTCCAAGAATAGATGAATGGATAAAGAAGATGTGGTACATATATACAATGGAATGTTACTCAGTCATAAAAAGGAATGAAACTGGGTCATTTGTAGAGATGTGGATGGACCTAGAGTCTGTCATGCAGAGTGAAGTAAGCCAGAAAGAGGAAAACAAATATGATGAATTAATGCATATATATATATGTGGAATTTAGAAAAATGGTACAGATGAACTTATTTGTAGGGCAGGAATAGAGACAGGCGTAGAGAATGGATATGTGGACACATGGGGTGGGACAAATTGGGGGATTAGGTTTGACATAAATACGCTACCATGTGTAAAATAAGTAGCTAGTGGGAAACTGCTGTATCAACAGGGAGCTCAGCTTTGTGTTCTATGATGACCTAGATGGGGTGGGAGGTGGGACGGGGCAAGGAGGTCCATGAGGAAGGGGATATATGTATGCATATAGTTGATTCACTTCATTGTACAGCCGAAACTAACACAACATTATAAAGCACTTTTACTCCAATAAAAAAATAGAATAATAAATAAATAAATAAATAAATAAAATTGTAAAATAGCTAAAATACCGTTTAATAGGTGATGGTTAAACAAATTGCAGTACATACATACTATGGAATATAAAACAATACAAAAAGAATGAAGTATTCATACATGCAACAACTTGGATGGATCTTATACATTATTATCCTGAAATGACAAAGTTTTTGAGATGAAAATCAGATTAGTAGTGGTGAAGGGGTTAGGGATGGTTGGGCAGGAGGTGAGTATAAAAGGGTAGCATGTGGGAGATCTTTGTGGTAATGGAAAAGTTCTGTATCTTGGTTTCAGAGGTGGTTTTAAGAATCTACACCTGTGACAAATTGATAAAGAACTATACACACATTGTACCAAAAAAAAAAAAGCAATTACAGTACCCAATTAAAGACATGATCTAATTGTCCTTTTTTTGGTGCTCTGCTGGTTTTCCTTTTGTCAATGAACCAGATTATGACTGAAATGGAGATAGGAAAGGAGTAGCTACATCACAAGTAGTTGAGGTTCTGGATACCACAGTGAGGATCTGGAAATTAATTCTCTTAAATCTATCCATGTCTTTTACCTCTTAGAATTTTTTTATACATCCCCAAGTTGAGGACCACTCTTTCAGCCTGATGGGCTAGATAAAACAGGCTGTATAATAATGATAAGGCATTTCTGTTGGAAGAGTAGTAGAAAAGCAGCAGGGCTTGTTCCATTGAGGGGCTACCCTGAACTATTCAAGAGAAAGTTCAGAAGCATGAACTACATTTGGGCAAAGTATAAGAAACAGAGGGGTAGAAGCAACAGAGTATTCGATTTTACCCAAAGATTTACTCTGTATTGGCTAGCTTATATCAGACAACACCATGAGTACAATGGATACCTTTCTTAGGGTAATGTTGCAGACACCATGGGGCCTCAAATTGCAAGTATATTGATATAAAGCATTGTCATTTCTTGATCAACTACTTGAGCACAAAATGTATATTATTTCTATATTTCAAGACAATTCTGTCTTATGGTGTTATTACCATTCCATAAGTGAGAAGAATCAGAAAACTTTAAATGACTTATCCAAGAAAACAGTCAGTGGCCGAGATGGACTCAATTCCAATTTTTTATGATGCCAGTGTCATGCTTATGCTACTGTGAGTAGGAGATTGGATTCACTCACTTCTAGCTTCTTATCAGATAGAAAACCTATCTTTATGCCAAAGCAGATAATATGCCAGTGTAAGGGAATCATCATGAGCATATGGTTCTGTGTGAGGTCAGTTAAGGACAAGTAACTGTAGGCTGGCTGTCCTGGAGAAGGTTTCTGGAGGCTGTGTGACCTGAAGTACAGTGTGTAAAATGTATAAGAGTGGGTAAATGGAAACCCATAAGGACAATTCAGAAAAAAAGTAATACATTAAGGATAGGCATAAAACAGAAATTAACCTTGCTTTCTAGAGGATTCATTGAGAATACTGGCCTGACTAAAAAAGAAGGAATGCATAAGGGAAAGAGTGAGGTTACTTATGACAAACTAAGATTACAGAGGATCTTGACAGCTAGGTACTTATAATCACATAAATGAAAGGGGGAATTTGACTATTGAAACATTAATGATATTAGTTCAGCAGGCAGATTTTTTATTTTTTATTTTTTAATTTTTGCCAAAGACCTCAAGGAATATTTCATTCAAAAATTTTGTTTTCACATCGAATCTAAGGGTAATGCATAGTGTATAACACCATCAGTTTCCAACATTTTATACATACACACACACACACATACATATATTTGATTTCTGTTCTTGGAGCAGTGGGTTTGCTCCTGTACCTTTAAGCCATTGAACAAATGAAATCAGCTAAGGGAATTTTTTTTTTTTTTAATTAGTTAATTAATTAATTTATTTATTTTTGGCTGTGTTGGGTCTTCGTTTCTGTGAGGGCTTTCTCTAGTTGCGGCAAGCGGGGGCCACTCTTCATCGCGGTGCGCGGGCCCCTCACTATCGCGGCCTCTCTTGTTGCGGAGCACAGGCTCCAGACGCGCAGGCTCAGCAATTGTGGCTCACGGGCCTAGTCGCTCCGCGGCATGTGGGATCTTCCCAGACCAGGGCTCGAACCCGTGTCCCCTGCATTAGCAGGCAGATTCTCAACCACTGCGCCACCAGGGAAGCCCCAGCTAAGGTAATTTAAGGTAAAGTAAACATAGAATATCTGCAGTCCAAAAGAAATCAGGGATTGAAGAGAAAGAAGCCAAGTAAGATTGTGGGAGGTCTCAGACAAATGCCAGGATATGGAGAAGAAAGAACTGCAACAAAAGGCAAGAAAGAGCCAACAGGTAGTAGTGCTGGGAGCAGCTAAGGAGAGCTCAGGAGAAGGCCAAAATGATTACTGCTCTAAAGCAAAGCAATATATTGATGATTTTTTTCTTTTCTTTTTTTTTTTTTTTAATTTGAATCTTCCAAGATTAATATGAGAAAAAAAATCATGCTGGTTTGACTTTTGTGGGTAAAGCTTTAGGTCTTAAATGATGAAGATATTTTCTTTTGTTGTTCTATGTTTTGAAAGACCTAAAAAATCCTATTTTAAAGTATGCATTACTTTGTCTTTGTAAAGGGAAAAATAGGTTCCTTTTGGCCTGCCTTTCTGAAAAACAGAGGATCACAGAGCTGAAAGTAACCTCAGAAAGTTATTGTCTCCTGCAGAAACAACATGGAAGGCCCTAAAATTTGTCTTTCTGCACACACGTTCATTATTTCACACTATGTATTAGCTTCCATTAACTGAACAATTTTCTAGATACCTTGCTTATCCTTTAATTCTCACCATTGCACTGCAATGGGTATATCATTCCCATTTAAGGTATCTCATACCTTAAATTCCCTTAGCTGATTTCACTTGTTCAATGGCTTAAAGGTACAGGAGAAAACCCACTGCTCCAAGAACAGAAATCAAATATATGTATATGTGTGTGTGTGTGTGTGTGTGTGTGTGTATGTACAAAATGTTGGAAATTGATTGTGTTATACACTATGCACTACCCTTAGATTCGACGTGAAAACAAAATTTTTGAATGAAATATTCCTTGAGGTCTTTGGCAAAAATTAAAAAATAATTAACTTCAGAGAATTAATAAGGCAAAATAAATAGCCACAGTTTGTAGCAGAGCTGAGATTGGATTCAATGACAGCAAACTTTCCACCTGTCGTGTTGATACCACATGGGGTGACCCATCTTTGTGGTCCCTTGAAATTTCCTGTGCCCTCATGTTCTGGTATTCCTATCCTCCTCAACTCTCCTCTCCTCTCTTGCAGGGATGAAAGATCCATTTTGCATACATTTCACTGAATGTGGTTACCTCTATGAATGTTGCCTGTTGTTTTAATACTGTGTAATACAAGACTTGACTCTATGCTTTAATCTTAAAATTTCCTAAACCATCCCTGTTTTGAAAGATCCTCAGGGATGGGGTTGCTATATACTCCCTCGGTTACCTTTCCAGTCTTTAATTACTCTTCAGACCAAAGCTAACAAAGCTGTTTTAAGCCACATTCATTTGGACCTAGGGTTGTTCCTGCAGGCATAAGCCTGTCCTTGAAGTGCTATTGTCAGCCCATCCATCTGGCTGACAGCATCTTCAAGCTGGTATAGTTCCAGGGTCTGCTTTCTTTTCTATCAAAATTTCTTTCTATTGTCAAAGTTGATCTAGGAAAAGGGGGTAGGTATTCTTGTTAGTATTTGGGCCCCCTTCTGTTCACCAGTATGTAGAACTTACTACATTCTGCCTTGTTTGGAAGTTAGCAGTTAGTTGTTTATTAGTTGATCAGGTGTTTTCTTGCCTGGCAATAATCTCAACACTCTTAAGATGTCTGAGCCCTCCCTGAATAATTTAGGTAATAGCTATCTGGGTATACAGCAATCTTTTAATCCCATCCTATGAACTATGGAAATCCCTATGCTTTCTTTAACTCTCAGGGGACTGTGGTCCTAAGGTCTTCTTTCATTCACATCTCTGTTTCTGATGAACTCTCCTCACTCAAGTCACCATCTCCCATAACAGTGTATTCACTTTGTGTCTACACTTCTCTAAGATGAACCCAAACCATCCTTGGCACAAGATACTTATTGTATTCAGGCAAATACTTCTGCAAGCATGCACGCAGAGAAAGAGAATTCAATCCATGAATAACAGGGCATATTGCAGGACATTTTGTAACACAAATTCTGCTTCAAAAGCCTCATTGCCTCCCACCAACACAGGCCTCGTCCTTGGTCTTCATCTGTGGGGATGCTGTTTCTGCCATATTGCTTAGACTTCAAATGCTTCCTTCCTTCCTCTCAATTTTTTCAGGTGTTCCTTCTTAACCTTCCTTCTAAGGCATAATCACTCTTCTCTCCCAGGGCATCTTAAGGATATGTCTAATTTTAAAAAGTGGCAATAATAAATAAATACACACATACATAACAAAACTTTGCAAAAATAATTGTCTAGAACAGTTTTCTTTCCCTTCACTTCACTTTTCTGCCTTTTCTACCCTTTCTCTGACTGGCTTCCCACAAACAAAACAATCCTTCAAGGTCTTTTATTCTTTCCTCGGTAGCATTACGCTGATGATGGAATTTTGGAATCATACTAAAATGGACAACAAAATAATTGTGGTTACATATATTCTATTGATAATATACCCATACTATAAAATATTTTGTAGCTATTAAAATTTGTTCTCTCAAGTAATAGTCAATTATATTGAAAAATATTATGTATATATATATATATATATATATATATAAGCCATACATATGTATTCCACAAAGATATAGGTATATAGTTTTTTTTTAATTTTTCAAATGAATTAAATATTCTATTAAAGAAACATTTAAACTATTAATAAAAGGAAATGTGCAAGTAAGAAAATATATCATTCACCAGAACATACTTACCAATTTATATGTCTATCTGTATCTTTTAAAAGTACAATTTACCTAAGTACTTACCACAGTTGTTTTTGTAACTTGGAAATGTAAATATTTGCCAAACTGATTGCTGGAACTTATTTGTTCTCATAACTTAATTCTTTGATTACCAGTGAACATCCTGAAGATTGAATAATCCTTCAAGAATATTAAAAGTTTATATTCCTTCTTTTGTATTTTGTCTACTCTTTTCCTTGAATCTTTTAAGTGGATATTCAAATTTTTTAATTGATTACTAAGTTTTCTATGTTGAAGAATGTTAACTCACTGGCAGCCATGTATATTTACTCATTGCTTGCAAGTTAGTTTTCTCTGTGTGGGCATATAGTCAAATGTATCCAGTGTTTCAGTTATAAATGTAATGGTAATGATATTTACAAGGGTTTTCTGTTAGCCAAACACTCTGTGAAGTGCTTTACACTCATTGTCTCCTAAGAACTTTATGATGGAAGTCCTGTTATTCCCAGGTAGCTGCAGGTAGATGGTTTAGAAAGGTTAAGTAGTTTGTCCAAAGTTATATAGTTTGTCAGTAATAGAGACAGAATTAGAATGAATTAGAATGGTTTGACCTCTGAGAGTATTTTTTAAATACTATACAATCCTATCTTTACAGTATCTATTTTTGTGTCATTGCTTAAATAAGTTCTTCTTCATCCTAAGATTGTATACACAGATATATTCATTTCTTTCTAGCTTTCTATGGTTTGTGTTTTGTATATCAATATTTAAAATATTTTGTCTAATGTTGGTATAAGCTGTAAAGTGTATATTCAAGTTTATTCAAAAAAATATTTTGGGCAAACCAACTGACCTTTTAGAAGAAAAAATATCTATCATTTTTGCATTGAAAAAAATGGGAATTCAGTAGAGACGATGCATTAAAATAGAGATAGATATATGTGATAGGATACTTTGCAGTTAGGGCTTTGTGTAAGCTGAAGCACATGATAAATATGATACTATGAATGAGAAAACTGTAGAAGCCAGCTTAAGTGACATACAGAATTGCACATTAATATTGGAGAGTTAAATTGTAGCCTGGTGTTAAATGCAGCCTTTGCTATGGCATTCTGATTAACTGAGCCTGCTACTTGGAATCCATGAATTAACAATTATTCCATGTGTATGCCTACATCCTTAAAGCAAAGTTAGAGGTACATGTATAATGTTTTTGATATCTCCTCTCTCAATAACTCTGGGAAATGTCTGTTCCTATTTGACTAGTCTCAGGCAGAAAATAGGGTAAAGAGTGACCTCCCAAGAGAAACAATTTCTTTGGTAACATGAAACAAAAATGGAACTATAGATTGAATGAAAACATTGGCCTAATATCATTTATTCAGGGAAATAAATATGTAATTTTTATGTATAATCATGGCTTATATTTAACATTGATTTTTGGTTTATTTTTTTCTTGAGAGCTCTACCAGCATAGTGAAATATGGTAAGAAGCTTTTCTAGTTCTCTATTCCTTTCCTCCTCTTCTTTCCTAGACAAATAAATAAAGGTAATTTTGCTTCTGTGATCCTGAAAAGTTTGGTTGCTGCTTTAAGTACTGAGCTTACCTCTCTGTCAGAATCTAAAATACACCTCACTAATTCTAGAGAAATTCTTGCCTCTGGTTATATTTTTAAATATGGTCCTACAAAGTCACAACAGGCCCTCGCAGATGCAGTGACAGCTTCCAAATTCATGGCAACCATAAGAAACACAAATCTGCATTCATGGCTTTATAGACCGAGAAAAGGAAACTATTTCAAGTCAAAAATGACTCAGTAAGGCAATTTTTGTTGGGCTGGCTGAAAGGAGGACATAATTTCTATTAGTCACCATTTCTTGAGGATCTTTTCATTTCACCTAGTGCTCTATTTCTATTATAAGTGGATTGTTTGTTTTTAATTGGCTCAGGATATAAAGGCATTTAATTAACACATCAGAATAACTCTGAACAACTCACCTACTATGATGTACGATTTTAGGAAACCTGTGCTGTCATCTTAGGCTGTCCATGCACTATTGCCACATCATCAGTGAGAACAAGTTTTACAATGAGTTATCTCTTGTAGCTATTTAGGAGCATTGTGACAGGACAACAGAAAGACAAATTATTTTTATTGAGAGAGAGGGGATTAAATGAAAGAAAAAGAAAAAAAATATGAGGAAAATATTTACTCTACTTTAGTGGGCTGATTCTCACTCAAGAAAAATTCTTGGTTGAAATGTTTAAACCAGAAGTTGACATGACAATAAAGCAGAAAACTCAAATCTTATTTATTTCCATTTGGGTTAACTTTAACTATGTTTGTATAGAAAGGGACAGTACAAAGCAGAATGTGGATCTTAACCTCAAGTGTTTGTTAATGTAATTGGCCAATACGGAGAAGGCAGATAATCCCAAATGAGCTCTGTGAAGCTACAGAGGCAGTTTCTTTAGAGAAATATGCCATTTGCATGTAATTTTTTTTTGGATTATAGTTGCTTTACAGTGTTGTATTAGTTTCTGCTGTACAGTGAAGTGAATCGGCTGTATGTATTTGGCTTCAAGAACAATATTATTTTTTCAAGAACAAAAATTTTTCTAAGAAGAAAAAAGCCCTTTCTAAACTTCCTCCTCTGTAACCCAAATTAGACTTATTAGAAGTTTTAGACTCTGAGTTGGCCTTCAGTAAATATGTGAGATTGAATGGACTGTGCTGAATCCCCAGTTTTCTAGAACTGGAATGGAGGATGCTCTTATCTCTAACTTTCACCTAATTCTTTGTTTCCTTAAAAATTTTTTTCCTAGTTTAATTTATCATGTGAAGACAAGCTAATTTCCAGCAAGAGGGCTAATGTTTGTCACCCATATGTAGGTAATCAACAGGAAGGGAAACAGACACACTTGACAGCCTCATGTTTTTATTAAAACTTTTTTTTCCTAGAGATTTTCTTGAGGTGTCTGGAATCATAGTAAAATAAAATAAACACATGAACTTAGGCTACTAAGTAATTAACTGAGATATAATTACAATAATAAAACTCACAGAGTTCTCAAAGAATTAAAGAGAAAATTGTGTGATTTTTTTTCTATCTGGGGGATCATTTCTATGTGAGTATAGAAAAACTGTAACCTCCACTGGGTATGTCAGTATAAAATGGTGCTGACAGGATGGAATCTCAGAGCAGGCAAACCACCACGGAGCGTATTCTGATACAGTATAGAAAAGTCCTTTTATAGAGGCAATGGAGTGTATTTCTTTTGAAGTCCAGAAGATGGCCTGCAGTGGACTTTTACAGTTAAGTAGTCTAAGACTTTGCATAGATAATGAAAAATGGCCTGCAGTGCAAGAGTAGCAATAAAATGTGCGTGTGCATGTGTGTGTGTGTCTTTTGGAGTCAGAAAAGACTGGAATGACTAAGGAAAACATCCTTGAACAAAATTGATTGAACAAAATTAATACATATTTTTATCACCCTCAATTTCTAACAGATTGCAAGAAATGACTAGATGAAAAGTCAGTGCATCTCTAAAGAACAGAGAAAAGTAATACTAGGCCCTGGTGAGTTATTAGGTATAGTTGAGTAGAACTGATTTTATACAGCCCTTAATATATACATCTATGTCACAGGATTTCTAGCAGATTCGATAAATGTAATGCATAAAGTGAGCCAAGAAGATTTGTCCAAAATAAGATAAGGTACGGGGTGGAGAATAGTTAGATCCATTTGAAAGTGTATTTAGATCAAACATATATCATCTGGCTCCAAATTAAAAAACAAACAAACAAACAAAAACCTAGAGAGTACTGTTTTGCTGACAATAGTTTATAAGTGATATTAGAATCTGTCCATGTCACAACTGTACTTAGTACAGTTCTAGTCAGGTCAATGTGCTGCTCTTACCTTCACCTACAGAATAGGGGTTTAAATATATATTTTTTTGAGTAGGTGACTTATTCTTGAACTCTTAAACTTAAAATGACTTATTCTTAAACTCTTTTCATTGTGGCAAATTTCCATCAGATTCCCGACCACCCTTCACCCACTTGCACTGGCTTGACCTCTGAGACTTTAGTATTTCTAATCAATAAGAATAGATTCTGATATGATTATTTACTTTGAATCTTGAAACCTACCTGTTTCTAACTGCTGCCTGCCTGCCTGCAGCTCCCGATTCTGTTCTTAAATCAAATTCTAAGAACTCCTTGGGTGTGGTTTATTCTCATGATAGGTCCCTTCATTTTATTTTCATCTTTGCCTGGCAATCTTCAACTGGTAATTGAGATCACAGATGTGCCACTTTTATAAAGCAGGATATATAAATAATTTTAGCTAAATTGATATCCTATAATAGACATTCTTGTTGTGCTGCTAATTTTTATCCAAAACAAAGCATTATCATTCCCCATCTAATCTTTTGCTTACACTGCCCCACCTACCTGAAATAATTCTCTTTTAACTCCTTTTATATAACTTCTTTATCTTCTCTTTTTATTTCTTCTCCCCCAGTCTTCCTACCTTCCTTACTCCATTCTCCTCCACCACTTTTGGCGATTTACTATTTCATGCCCTTATTACCTCACTCTACCTTGATTGCAGATTTACTACCCAGAGCTATAGCGATATCGAGTAAAGGAGAGGTAGTAGTTATGGAGCAGAAGCCAACACACTTAGAATGCGACAACTGATAAAAATGATCTGTGTCCTTGATGGCATAGCTAGACCTACCATTTGTTCTTATTATGGGAGAATAACAACAACAACAACAACAACAGTGAAAACTATTTATTTTAGCCAATCTTACATTTTCCATTAATTTCAGACAAATATATTTCTAACCGATAAAATAAAACATTGTTGAGCAGATGAATAAATGAATGAATGTAGGCTTGTCCATTGTTCTCTTTAGCTCCCAATGATGTTTCTTCCATAAACTCCTGTGTATTTTGTTTGATACCATTCTATATAGAATCATTACTGGGTCTTCTATGCATATGTGCTATCCCTTCAAAATGACTTTTCAGAGGCAGAGGATGTGACTTAACTCTTCTTTCTATCTCTACTAGCTCAGTGTGTAGCAAGAACTTGACGATTATGATGAGAATGATGGTGATGAGGCTGATAAAGATAATACCAATAAAACGTCTGCAGTGAAAATAATTCTACTGTCAATTACTTCAAACCATGATCGACTCTATTCTATTATTTCCAAACAAAGCCATTATGATACACATTGGAGTTTGTTGTAACTATAACAACAGCAGTTGACCTTAAATTTGCTTCTTCAGTCCCATGTTGAAGAGATCTTAAAACAAGGTCTCTGATGGAAACCAGCTTTGGCATGACCCTCAAGCCTGCAAATGTGCCTGTACAGGCTTACAGATAGTCTGGTGATCTTCAGGCAGAAGAACACTTAGTCTGGCTAAATTTATTACCAGCACAGCCTATTCTTTTAATTAAAGGGTTTTTACTCTCAGTTTTGCTAGCAAAAATATGGTACTTTTTTCCACTCTATTTAGGGTCTTTCTGCCTTGCATAGAATAAAAATGAATAATGATGGATCCAGAAATATAGAAAAATGAGAAGACTTCTTCACTGAAATATGCCAGAGAAATCAGAATTGTTTTACAGTCAGTGTCTGTTGAAAGTTATTCTATACTTTCCTCATCTCCCAGTCTACCACACATTATGTCACAGTTCCATTACCCACAAATAGTTCTTAACTAGGTTAGGTTAAAGAGTTAGCACAGCTTTCAGTGGACATTCTTAAGTCTGAGCCTTTTCATGAAACCTACTCTACAAATACCAATTTAGAAAAAATTGGAACCTTCTAAAGTCACTACTTAAAGTCATTTAGAGGGAAAGATTGTGGGTTATTGATTCCCTTTCACCTTTTCTGTTAGTTGTTTTTGTAAAGTATACATTAGGCCTTATTAACTTTAGACCAGACATAGTCATCATAAGTTCTGTTCTTGACCAGATAATTTTACCCCAAGTGACTATTAAACTCTAGAAATAAAGCTATTTAAGGACAAGAGGTTGTTGGGTTGCTTAGAAAAGACTGAGGATGAGGTTTTGAAAGTTTGTCAATTTGGAGCAAGATTTAATCTTGCTAATCAACTCAAACTGTTATCTTAAGCACGAAGCAGATGTTTCTCCTTGCATTTACTGGTTTACCACATTCACATAGTACAAATACAGGCAGTTTTTCTCCAGCTGCCAGAAGAGCTTGGCCACCTCCTATTCTACCCCATCACATGTCTATTTTCTTGTGACTTCTAAGAGTTATGCCTTTTCTAGTTCCTGAAAATAAGCAATTTCTGAGCTATTGTAAATGGCTCAATATAAATTTTGAACTTTTAAGAGACCAAAAGACAAACAAATGAATCTAAGATATTATGAAGCAAAGCACATGTGCATTGAGGATAATAATGCTTTACTCTGTTCTGTCTTTTAATAAGTCCCCCAAAAAATAGTTTCTTTTTTTTTTTTGATCCTCAAAACAACTCGGGGTGATAGGTAAAGAAGAAAAGCTCTTCTGAGACTCTAGATGAGGAAGGTGAGATTCATAGAGGGCCTTTTCAAAGCCTCACAAATATTAAGTGGTGCAGCTGGAACATCACCTTTGTCCTTCTGATGCTGAAACTGCTGCCTGTGCCACAACCTGTGCTGCCACTCAACCTCCATGAGACACTGGGGTGTTTGCTCCCAAACATCTTGAAAAACCAACTGCATTTTAACTACTCTTCCATGATTCATAAAAGCCAATAGTGGTTCTTTTCAGTCCTTCACAAATAGCAGGTGTTGAGAGTATACAACCGTCCCAAATACTTAGTAAGACACTTACATTAAAGTAGTTTGAATATGCAAAATTGTGCACCACAGAATTCAAATTCATCAGCATGCTTTTTGTGCCAGATCATAGCAGGTTGCTGATGCCCCCTTTTCTGTTTCTTCTTAATTTTTTCTAGGCAGAAAACAAGGCCACACCAATTCTGAGTTGTCAATATGGTAATTTCCAGAGTGACAAACCAGTTGGAAAAATGGCCCTTAATAAAAACCGTAACAGTCAATCTCTCTTCTACTATGTGTATGTGGGGATACGTGTGTATAATTATTACTATTCATGTAGGTGATATGAATGATAACTAATGTTCCATTAAATTAATTTAAAATTTTTAATTGTTTAATAAATGAAGATAGAGGTCAATTTTGTTTTTAAAGAAGAAAAGAGTATTAACTCTGTCAATGCAATTTCTATAAATGTAAAAATGGTTTATTTGATGAATAATTACATAAAATCAATTAGCATTACCTATAGAAAGGTTATTTTCTTTAAGTCAGTTTATCACAGTGTGTTAGAAAGAGTATATAAATGGTGGGACAAAAATACTGAAGGCAGGGGCTTCCCTGGTGGTGCAGTGGTTGAGAATCTTCCTGCCAATGCAGGGGACACGGGTTCGAGCCCTGGTCTGGGAAGATCCCACATGCCGCGGAGCAACTAGGCCCGTGAGCCACAATTACTGATCCTGCGCGTCTGGAGCCTGTGCTCCGCAACAAGAGAGGCCGCGATAATGAGAGGCCCGCGCACCGCGATGAAGAGTGGCCCCCACTTGCCGCAACTAGAGAAAAAAAAAAAACCCTCGCACAGAAACGAAGACCCAACACAGCCATAAATAAATAAATAAATAAATAAAAATTAAAAAAAAAAATACTGAAGGCAGAGGGCCATTTTCCATTTTTCCTGATATCTGGGGTACTTCTTCAGCACCTGTTCACAACAAGCATGTACTATTTATGTTCAATGCATAGGTAGAATCATATAATTTTGAACTAAACAGGACCATGGAAGTCTTCTCATACAACCCTTCACCAGAGCAACATTCCTCATAACTCTTTCCACACACACACACACACATATATATATATATATATTCTATCTTTGCTTGAATATCTCAGTAAGAGTAGTTCTGTGCTGCATCATACAGAGGACAAACTCTTCAATTGTTGAAAACTCATTTGAGTCAAATCCAGAATCCTTGTAACTTCCTTGCAATGGTTTAAGTTAAGTTGTTTGGAAGAGAAGAAATAAAACATTTTGCCTTTCTTTTTGTCAGTGTTTTTTTATATTAATGACCCTTAGTTTAATCTTCAGGCTGAATATACCCAGTTTCTTTGATAGTAATTAGAGCAATATAACTTCTAGACAGTTTGCAATATTGAGCAACTTCCTCTGACTCCGACTCTTCATTTTGCCAGTGCTTCCCTAAAATGCAGAACCACTAGTGAGGCATGAGCTTCAGAGGTGATATGATCTATGCAAAATGCATCAGAACAATGACTTCTCATTACATCAACAAAATCCATACATTAATGAAGTCTAAGTTCAATTGCATTGCAATATGGCTTCCTATTAGTTGGCCGTGAGCTAAAAATCTCAGATCTTTCTACATGACAGCTTTTAAACCAGTTTTTCACTACCCAAAACTTTAAAAATTAACCTTTTTGGAGCTAAATTAAAAACTATGAAATTTATTCCAATTTTATGGTATCCTATTGATGATGCACTAATATCTCAGTCAGGAGAACAATTTTGAATCTAAAATCACCTATGGCATTATTTATTTTTCTTATAGTTTGTATAACCACAATTTTGATAAATAAACCTTTGATATTTTTATTTAAATTTTTGATGTATCTTTGTTTTGCAAGGCCAAGGGCAGAAATGTAGTAACTCTTAGGTTGGTAAAGACCTATTTATGACATTTTAAATGGGAGAGCAGCCGGAGTAAATTTTTCACTAATTATAAATCTACATATTGGCACTATCATATAACTCACATTTTCCCACTTAACAATAAGGACGTTATGTGAGACATTGGGAGAAGTTATACAAAAGCAATACAACCTAGATCTAAGGAATTCACTGTTTCTAACAATGTACCTTAGAAAATGTTTGCAAGGACAGTTTGCCATAACAGATCCAAATGAATTAATCAATTATCTATTTAATAATATACTATAGAATTTCAATATAATAAAACAACAATATAACCTTTCTTATTCCCAATATCCACTTTTTTTGGTTTCTTTATATTTTGTTTCGACAGGGGATAAATTTGTATAAAGTGGAAGTGATATAATTGTTTGTTGTTTGACATTTTCTGTTCTTCAGTTATTAATCTTTTTTAAGAAAAATATCTTTCTCTTCAGGATTTAAAAACTTTTTGTCAATTATCCTATACTACAGTATTGTCAACATTTATTTTTTATGTTTATTTTTTTAATTTGGAGAGTTTAAGCTGATTAGATGCTGAACAACTTTCCATTTCCTGGTCTCAAGTTTTTCCTACAGCGTAAAATGTGAATAAAAACTTCGTTGTGGGAGAGCTCCATATGACTCTGCTTTCTCTCTAACATGTTTTGAAGTTACCTTGTTTTCTTCAAGTATTAGAAGAGATTTTCTTCTTCTTCCCTCTAGTACAGGCTTGTTTGGCTTTAACCAACTAACCAACTGTAAAAACAACACCATCTCAGCATTACCACGCTTATTAAGTCTTGCTCAAAATAGTCAAAAATAGTCCCTTAATCTTCATATATATATATATGTATATGTAAATATATGTAAATATACATATATATATTCGTATCAGATTACTTGAGCATGAAATATGAAACAGGGAAAAAAATATCCTCTGCACCTTTGAAGTTCATTTTTGTATCCATAAAGATAAGAGTAGAAGTAAAGGAGAAAAAGCATGTATACTTACATGCACAGATTAGGTGACCAGGTTAATAATATAAAACTGCTTAGAAAATGTGAATGATGGGTGTGGACAGCATTACTAGAAAGTACAAGGGAGAGGTCTCTTTTGGATATGTATTGGCAGGTGAGCATTTCCTCTCCACTTTATGCCCTGGTCTTGTGATGAAGTGTAGTTTTGCAGAAAAGGCAGCAGGGCCATGGAGGAAAGTAACAGAAGAGGAGAATCAGAAATGTGTCCATGTGTCTTTGTGTCTCCACTTTCCAACCATTATTAGGTCCAAGTTTATGCTGTGGGGCAAATGGATAAGGCTTTAGAGTCCACACTCTAAACAAACTGCTGTGGTTTGGATGCAGAACTCTAGTTTTTCAATAATTAGGACAGCATCCAAAGAGAATGTAAATGACTCATCCACTAGTTTTACTGATATGCAGCTGCAAAAACATTGAAAAAGACATGGTGAAGAGGAGGAAGAAAGATGACTGCATAGATCTAATTAAGAAGCAGAACTGAGTGTCATCTACTGAAATACTACAAACCTATACAACACTTCAAATATTTTTGGACTAGATTTCTTTAGGGGTTAAACTTCTTGGCTTTGTGTAAAACTTGGCTACTTATAATGGCATTGCAAATGGATTTATCTGTGTTATTATCTTGATTTGAACTCACTCATTCTTCTCTTTCATTGTGCCCCCCATTTTGCCAAGAAAATTCACTTTCAATTACACATATATCATAACACTTAAACATTAGTTTCACTTGCCCTGGTTAATAACTCACCTTATATTCAAACATCCATCAATATAATATCAGCATAACAACTTTTATGAATCCCTTTATCATCAGCACATTCTAAATGCTTATACAATTCGTTCTCTGGATTCATATAGGAACTTGCTTAATAGCCCTTAAAGTTACTATAAACCTTGGTTGCTTTCAATCATAGGAATATTATTCATGTTTTCAGAGTGAGCACAGTTTTGGTAATTGTTAAAGTTTAAAACCATTGGGATATAGACACAGTTATCCTTATAATACAAAAAAAAAAAAAATCTTTTTTTCAAATGGTTATAGAGTCTCTAGAATTTTCAGGTGTCTTCCATCCACTAATAATTCTTCACATGCATTCTTGAATCTGGATATATATATATATACATATATATATATATATATATATGTATTAAAATGAGAGTTTTCAATGGAAGAAACTTCTGAATGTCTTACATTCTGGTTTGGTAGGACAGTGGAGCAGGAGGTTCTGTTTTGACTTGAGATTAACTCAGAGACTGCTGTGGAACCTTACCTCAGTCCTCAGTTGCTTCATGGTGGAAGGAACATGTTCATGTGAATTGGTTTTCAGGTAGCCAATAAACATTAAACAGGCATTAAGTGTGGACAAAGGGATATTTCTGGAAGGATTAAAGGAGCATGAAAAGGGAACACAGAAAGATAGCTAATGGCATACTTTTCTTTCTTCATTTATACACGGGGCCATTCTTGAATGATACTAGCTGTTTTTCTTGAGTTTCAGCAATGATTCATACGGAAATGGTGTAAGCTATTTCAAAATAAGTACATTCATTGAAAATGGCAATAAATATGACAACAATAGATAGAAAATAAATTTTGCATGTCATAATTTTTCTGCCTGCCACTAGCATTTTACTTTATCTAGATTGTCAAAGAGTAAGAAATAATTTACAAAGTATGATCCATATAATCCAGTTGTAATGTTTCATATTAAGCTCAGTCTATATTTTCAAGATGGCATGTAGAAATTGCATGGGAAGAAATAGAACAACATATAAAAATTTCACGTTTTCCTTCATTCTTTCAACATAAACTTGTGAAATAACCCACTGTGTGTCCACTCTATACATACTTGTATTAACTACTATAGGAAAGTTAAGAGAAGTTGATGTCGAGGTCCTCCTCTTTGAGGTCTTCACAGTTTAGCAAAACAATATTTAAACTGGATATTATCATAATCAGTGAAATATGTTTACTCTATTGATACAAACTAGTGTGATGACCTTGGGCTAGTCACAGCTCAAGTCTGATTTCAAGTTTTCTGTCTCTAAGTTTCCTCCCATACCTAATTTTGATGCTTATATGCACTTATATCCTGATGAACATTATGTGCAAATGCAGTGCTAATTTCTGAAGATAAAAAGAAGATACTTAAGATAATTGCCTTTAGTTAGGAAGAGAGGATATATGTTTTTCTTCTTTTGTTGTTTTTATTTGCCTGTTCTCTTTTAGCTTTTCTTTTTTTTTAATGAAAGGGTTGTATGAATAATCATATTTTTTTACTGTAAAATGGGTAGGCTTCCACTGTTTAAAGATAATCTTTTAAAAAAAATATTTTGTGACTCGATCAGTGTTGTCACTCTCTGAGACTCATGGTAAATGAAACTGCTCTTGCAAAAAAGGTGAATAATTTTGCCCAAAGAGTTTCATTTTCCTAAAGGTGTTCTAGAAGTGAGATTTTTGACTCCTAATGACCAAGATTTGAAGAAGACCTAGTCACTGGACAGGGTGACTGCCCCCAAAGTTTGTAGAAGGAAAAGACCATGAAACTCTTGTATAAATTGCCCTGAAAATCAAGAAGTTGATCCTAGACCTTGGCTTAAGGTAAAGGTATAGGAGGCACTGGGAGGAAAGCTGGTTCCAGTCAGGGAAGTGGCTGAGACTGGAAGTTATCTCCTAGCTAGTCCCTGTGGCTAAACCAGGCCAAATGTGGTAAAGAAGGGTAACTAAAACTAACCCATTATTTTGTGATTGTCTTGTAACAGAACAGAATGGGGGTACACATGGGCCTGTAATACATAGGGAGTTTGACAATGGTGCATTGTTGATGAAACTCAGTCTGAAGGAACTGGATCCTTTTCCTTAAGGAATCCCATTGCCTACACAATAAACTAAATGAGTCAGGGAGATATTGCTGCAAGACCCAGCTCTTAAGGGTCACTCTTTAACTGTCACATCATGTGAGAGTAAGAAGCAATGTTGGAGGTAGTCTTATTAGACTCAGCCCCTACTCTACCTCCAGGCTTGGGTTATGGGGATGCAGGATGGCTGAGACTCAAAAAAGAGAACACATTCTTGTTAGGAGCTCTTGAGAGAAATAAAATATTAATTAGAAATATTAAAGTGCTTGAACTGTACTCGTGGTCCATGTTGTGAAGCCGATTGTAACAGTTATAAAGTTGGACAACCAGATGTATAAAAATAGAGTAAATGGTCTACCTTGAATTGTTTTTCAAGAACTCAATAAGGTATGGATGTTGAGTTCTAAAGCTGCCCAGGGAAAGATCAACTATGTGAGGGCAGAAGGAAGAAGGCCCCCTGATGAGACTGGAATTTGGAAATAAGTTTGTCTCTCAAAGCCTGGAAGAGTTCAGAAGAGCAGAGACGATGTGGAAGAATATACCAATCAGGAGAATGACATAAAGAAAGGTACAGAGAAAATAATATATATACATATATAACATATATTTAGAAATAATGAGAATATAGTAAAATATAAAGCACAGAGAAGTAGTTTATGTGTAATTGCCAAAGGGATAGAACATAAAGAAAATTATGAAAAAAATTGACCAAAATAGATATTTTATTCTAAAATACTATAGTACATAGCACTGATATTACATGTGGTGTATGATTTTACCATCAATGGACTTTATATATTATATACATAGTATCCAGTCATGTACCAGATTGATATTTATTCATATCACTAGACCAAGCCCCAGTTCCACCATTTGAATGGAATAATGACGGTTGTTGGTTTCAATAATTCAGAACCCAACAGACCCTATTCGGGTAATTACTTTCCCCAGTTTCAAAGGGCATCACTCATCTTCTGTTCTATTGAGCACCTCACACCATGTGTGTCAGTGGGTAATGACCCTGAATGCAACACCTCTTTCATTACCTGTGTGTGTATGAGTGTGTGGGATACCAAAGAAATAGATCTGGCATTTCTTGGACAAAGCATTCTTATGGGCTTTTTACAGATGTCATTCTATGTAATTTTCACAAAATCCTTATTGGGTAGATAGCATATCCCTCATCTAACAGATGAAAAAACTGAAGTTTGGGCCATCTCTTGGTCATAATCACAGTTTTGTGCTTGGTGAAACTTGGTTTCATACCTAGATCCATCTTAATTCTTGATATATCAAGATATTTAGTGTGTGTGTTTTCTCAGGAGATGGGTTGCAATTATTATATACATAGTATTATTTTATGGTATGAATAAGATTACAAATGGCATAGAGTAGAATTTGTTCTCAAAAATCTTACCCAGAGAAAACAAAGACAAACAGATATGATGTTTAAATTACATTGTGAAAAATTGAAAAGAAAAATGAAGAAATGAAATTATTAAGGAATGAACCTTAGTAACATTAACTATTATGAGGTTATGTCTTAAAAGAGAAAGGGATCATTTATTCATCTATCCAATCACTCATTTCTTGGGTATTGTATTGTCATATAAAGATTAGCAAGGCATTAAGTAAAGAATTATTTTTTGTTGTTGCTTGTAATACAGAGTTAGTTTTTTCTTAAATTTTTGCATGAGGATATTACTTGAAGGCTAGAAGTCTCAATAGTAGAAGCAGCACTGCAAAATCCCTATTCTCCTATTTTATCATTTTATTGTTGTTGCTTATTTTTTGCAAACATAATGTCCACCTGTAGAGCAGATAAAGCTAGCACAAAGTTTGTTTGTAAATTGAATAATACATACAGCAATTTGTGCTTACAACCATGTAATGTATTGGGCACTGGATGCTTGTTACTTGTCCATCTCTCCCACTAAACTGTAAGCTCTTTAAGGAAAGAGATTGTGCTGTATTCATTTTTTAAATCTCCCTCACTTTTTGCAACAGTTACTGATAAATATTGTCTTAATACATAAATGAGCCAATTGCTTGTATGTAATTGACAGGGCTTTTGTTACACAACTCTCTGTTCTTTTCCAAGTCTTTGGATCAGGGACTTTTTGAGTTTCTGAAATGATAAGTCTATGTTACTAAATATAATATGCAGCTATGTACTATTTTTCCATTTTTTTGATTTCATGTGCATGCAATTGTCTTCTAATTAAAAAGCAAGTTCTGTGGACAGTTGAGTCTAAGTGATGAACTTTCCTACATCTCCTACCCCACTGACCCTTGTACAATGCTAGACATATGGTAATATATATATTGGTTGATTCTTTCTATCTCTCTTGTCTCTCTGTCTCTCTCTCTATGTGTGTATATATATATATACACACACACACACAGACACACCCCCCATATATGTACATTTGTACTTGTATATATTTTATACAACCTGAACACAAACAATGGATTTTAACTCAATCATCTGATAATACTTTATCTTACAATGATTAGTGCTCTTTTTGAGTTAAAATTGAAGAGAGAAGGCAAATGAGCAATGCTCTTATTTCAGTGTGACCTCCAAGGGTAACAATTCTCCTCAAACTGTTTGGGTTTTCATAAACTTGTCTGCAAGACTTAAAGATCTTTGACCCTAAGGCTCCAGAATATAACAGAAAAAATAAGCAATTTGGTGCACAGGACTGCTGGCATAAATGTGAATTAGAGCTTTGTGATATGAGTAATATTGTGTCTTTTTACAGTTATTCCCATCATCGTGCACTAAAATTGCCTTATCTGTTGACACACTCATCCAATCATTCTTGCAGTACACATCTTTTTAAATGTCCTCTGGCCTGAAACAGAGAAATACTGTCATGATCAAATCTTGTTCTCTAGTTTCCTTCAATGTAAACTTTTTCTACTTCAAAGAGAATTTTGTCAAATGAGTGTTACAGTAATTATTCAGTTCTTGGCCACAAGCATTATTTCACCAAGACAGTACTTTTCCAAACTGGTGGACAGTATTTTTATAGTTACTTATAGAAAAATGAAGTCACTTACTACAATTTGATTTTTCTGTTGCTATGGTTCAATAGAAGTTGGGGTCAGCCACCTTGCTTTCAGAATTGAGCTAATCTGAAACAGTTCACAAAAGCTGATGTTCTCACAAAGGAAAGAAATAAATATAAACATGGGGTCTGATTGTAGGGCAATCAAGACTCTGAAATATACAGCCGCAACATGAATTCTGAAATCTGTTTTTATAAAGTTGAGCTTACTAAACACATACCTAATTTGACTTTGAGATGCCATGTTTTTCAAAGCTATTTTTTTTTTATTGAAGTATAGTTGATTTACAATGTTGTGTTAAGTTTCAGGTGTACAGGAAAGTGATTCACTTTATATATATATATATATATATATATATATATATATATATATTCTTTTTCAGATTGTTTTCCATTATAGGTTATTACAAGATATTGAATAGTTCCCTGTGCTATAGAGTAGGTCCTTGTTGTTTATCTATTTTATATTTAGTAGTGTGCATCTGTTAATCCCAAACTCCTAATTTATCCCTTCCTCCCTTTCCCCTTTGATATCCATAAGTTTGTTTTCGATGTCTGAGTCTATTTCTCTTTTGTAAATAAGTTCATTTAAATCATTTTTTTTTTAGATTCCTCATATAAATTATGGCATATGGTATTTGTCTTTCTCTGTCTGACTTACTTCACTTAGTATGATCATCTCTAGGTCCATCCATGTTGCTGCAAATGGCATTAATTCATTCTCAAAGCTATTGTCTTAAAACTTCCTTATCTGACCATGCAATGTTCATCCCTGCTATAAAGATAGTCACTTCTGGCAAAAGAGGTTTATTAAAATGAAGTGATGATAGAGATAATGATTCTGGAAATGGAAAGGGTTACAGGAAAATGTTGGTGTCCAGGAACAGGGCTCATTGGGATAGACTGTATGGCTTTGGTTACTCCTCCAATTTTTAGGATGAAAACCCTAAATTCTTCACTGCATACTTTCTATGCCACAACATAACTAGTGAGTACCCCATCAAGTGTTATATATACTTGGAGTTGGAATCAGAGTTTTAGCAACTGTATGTCCTTGTGCAAGTTACTTTCCCTCGATGTTGAGTCTTTATAATATACGGTTTTTGTGAGGATGAAATAAAATATTTATATTAAATATTCCCAGTGTCTAGTTTATGATAGGTGTTCAAATAAATGTTTTTTCTTCTTCTTTTTTTTTTAATAAACTTTAGCTCCTTAGGTGGCTGGTGGGGTGGTTGTGCAGCAGAGATTAAAAGCAAATTGGGTTCAATTCCAGCTTCTACTAATTATTAACTCTAAGACTTCAGGCTTCACATCTCTGAACTTCAGTTTTTTCATCTATAAAATGGGGAACATAAGACTTTCTATCTTATAAGATTCTTATGGAAAGTTCATGAGGTTACAGGTCTTAAATTCTGATAGTAGTTACTGTCACATAGTATACAACATAGAAAGGCTTACTATCTAAGAGAATGATTATGTGCCCCAGGACCCCATGCTCAGAGTTTGTGATTGATGGGAACAGGAGAGTGGCCATGAATACATGCCCAGATAAGTCACGCAGGAAACTTCAGGAACTGAATAGAGACAGGATCCTGAACCAGGAAAGGCAAAGTATGTTAGTCACCTCTCTTTGCAAATTAGTTGAGAATTCAAGATTTTAGAAATGCAGAAAATTGGCCTTATGGAAAGGTGGATGAGAATGCAGATAGGAAGACTCAGAAGTTTTCTGATCGCTGTAAAGAGTTTGTGTTGAAGATAGGCCACAGTTCAGATAAAACCTTCCACTGCGTTACTTCCTTCTTAGGAAAACTGAGCTACATCCAGCCTAGAAGTCCAGCTGAAGAAGCTGGACCTCAAAAAGGAACAAGCTCGTCTGGGACAATAAGATTTGAGCAAATTATGCTCAAAATGTGCTTTTGGGTACATGAAATATTGAATCAAGTGCAAAATAGGATTTCTAGAGCCCAGACTCAGATACACAGCACTGAATAAAACAATACAAGAAAAATAATTACTTCATAATTTGGGGCCATGTGTTAGATGAAACTGAAGTTGCCTTGAGATTAAGCATACACACACACACAGACACACAGACACACACACACACACACACACACAAAGCACTAGAACAGAAGTTCTGGAGCCAGTCACAAAACTGTCCAATTTGCCTTATCTAGTGTAATGTTGAAATGAACCTGAAATGGATATTCTTTAAAGGATGATACTGAAGGTAATCTGTGAGATGCAAAGCATTTAATATGCAAGGTCTAACAAGAGTGAAAAGAGATGAGAAATGAGATGACATCAGGACTCAGGTCAAAGTCAAGTTACTTAATCACTCTTTGCCTTATCTTCCACTGTAAGAAACAGAGGTTATCTTTTCCCTCTGCCCCTCCCATACAGACTGTGTCAAGGATGTCTTCCAAATAGATTGTGTGATAATCGTATGATCAATGATCATATGTGATCTCTCCATGATGTGTGAGGTTCACATTTCCACAGGATACTCTGAGGAAAAGGGCAACTGTTTAAAACACACAAGAATACCCTTGTAATGGACTTCAAAGCAGAGCATCGCCATTTGGGAGGAAGGTTGTCCTTCCGGTCACATTCACTCTGCCTTCCCAAAAGACCAGCTCCAACTCTGGCCACCTGCTCTCCCCTCTCACAGATCCCCTCTGAGTGAGAGAAGAACATTTAGGTCATTCAGCCTGGAACATTAAAACAAATGCTGATAGTTCAAGGTTAATAGATGCATAAAACAAAAGTAATTCCGTGTCAAAGCTGAGATGACAGGCGATTTGACTTGAGGCAGCCTTACAATCACTCTTTTACATGTGCTCCATGCTGAGACCAGGCAAAGGCATTATGTTTCTGACATTTACTTGTCAGGAAGCTATGACAATAGAGATTGTTTCTATCTCTGCTGCTCCCAGATGTTAACCTTCCAGCTTTAGTTTGTAATTGGGGTTCTGTGGAGCTTTAACATTTTCTATTGATTCAATAGAAGCGATAACATTTCCAATCATAAGACAGCATTATAAAAATATCAGGCAATTCACATATCAGAATGTTTGATAGCTGGGCTCACTGCATTAACTTCTGTCACCTTTGCTAGGAACCCTTTATCCTCTTTTTAATTCTGAAGGACACCTGGGAGTAGTTGCTGCCACTTTTATTGTTCAATAAAGTAGACAAAAGTTTCAATTAACAACCAAGGGGCCTCTAGGAAATTGTGAATGAGAATATATTTTACTCATTTTACTATATTTCTTTTTTCTAATGGGCCAGCTGTGACTTGGAGGATGTACCTCACTTAGAAGACACACACACACACACACACACACACACACACACACTCACAGTCCTCCTAATTCCGTTTACATTTTATTAAAACATTCAACCAAGGAAAGCCAAGTCAGGTCCAGTGAGGATATGGAGAGCAGTTGGAAGTAAGTAAAAAGCCCAAGCAAGTACAACCAGAGCAATGGAGTGTCCAGTTTTGCAGGACTGTGAGGTAAGAGGTTCCTGAAATCCACATCCTTGCCTTTGACCTCGGGACTAAGGTACCCAGGAATCCTCTTGCACTGAGTAACTGGTGCCTCTTCAAAAAGAAGAAAAAATGTATCCTGTGTCACTTATTCACTTAGATTCCCATTCTTTTATTAAAGATTTGTATTATGAGTTTTTAGAAAATTATTAACTGCATTTTGAAAATAGCTAATAAACAGGAAAAAGCTCTGAGATTTAAAAAATGAAATTAAACATGCGACAACGTTATAATTTTTCAGGTTGCATTGTTTTGACTCAGTTCAACACAATATTTGCACCTCCTCATGGGTAGACTCTTGCCTGTTGCTACAGAAGCCATGCACATATTGATCCTACACCTTTCTTTGTTATATTCCTTTCAATTTTAACTAATCTAAACAAGCACTGTCACTTGTCCATTTGTCCATCAATTCCTGCAAATGGACAAACTCCAGCCCCACCCTCTTTGATGGAACACTTCTCAGCTCTCCCCTCTGTCTTCATATCTTGGACTATTTAAGAATGATTCTTAGCTTTTAGAGGAAAAACACTCCTCTGAGAGTCTGATAAATTTTCCTCATAAAATTATACATTTGGTTGTATGAGTTAATGTATTTAAACTTTGTTGTTGACTCCAAGATAAGGACTGTTAAATAAAAGCATTAATTGCTGTTATTTATAAGTTTAATATATGACTTATTGTAACTATTAAAACATCAACTGTATGTATCAGTATATCCACAGTAGCTGTTAATATCTTTGCTATCTCTCACAGCTCAATGTTATATAGAATTTTTGATGCCAATGTCTTTTTTAATATAATTATTATCAAATATATTAATAAAAAGGAACATACATAACCCATTAGTCTAATTCTAGAAACTTCTATCCAGTGTACCTCAACCAATTAATCACCCTCATTTTGATATGATTTTTCAAATACTAATTGGTAAAAACAAATTTCCTTTGTCCTTAAATTTAATGAGAGAGACATTGTCGAATGTCTTGTGGAAATCTAGACTTGTTATGTCTACTGCCAAAGAAGCTAAGCTATTGGGATATGACTTGTGTTTAGTAAATTCTCAGGAAGTCCTCCTTTTGTGACTTAGGCACTTACAAGCCAGTCCTTCAATAATTATTCTAGAATTATGTCTGGAAGTTAGATCATTCTTACTGATCTATAGTCTGTAATAATTTCTTTGATCCCTCTTTTGAAAATAACAATGACGTTTTTTCATCTCCTTTTTTTGCATGAATGATAAAAGCCATGCCTAAGAGAAAGTAAAATAATAATGCCATAGCCCTTGAAGAAGAGGGATTTGATATTGTCATCATTACACAGAGATGAACTTTGTGAACAGACATTGGAATTGTAGCAAAGAAAATGAAACGTTGTTTTTACTTTGTCAAACTTACTTATTAACACATTATTTTGCCCTACTCACTGTGCTGGTGAAGATACTGTGCATGGATTTCAAGTTCTTTGTAACATCTCACTTTCTTCAAGTGTGCTGAATGGGCCAGTACCACTAATAGCACATGGGAACAGGTTAGAAATGCAGATTCTTGGGTCCAACTCCTGAATCAGAGTTTGGATTTTATCAAGATTCCCCCAGAGCGTATCCACATTAAAGTTTGAGAAGCACTGGTATAGGTGGTCTCTCTGTCTGTCTTCAAACTTGTTACATTCACTCTAAATATCCCTGCAACCAATCACCTTCCTGATCCATGTTTTATCTGACCAACAAATTTGTCTGCATTATATAACATGTTCCATATATCATCCAAACAATCCTCAACAAGAACAAGTCATTCTCGCCAATATAATCTTTCCCGCATAATTAAGTTGATGGTGGCCTCCCAGAAAATCTCTTTTAACCTCAGGTAAAGGCCAGAAGCTAAAGTCCTGGTTGTTCTTTTGAATTGCTTGACCAGTTTTCCACGACATAATTCTCTCTTCAAAGGTCAGTTGTACTGATTTAGCCACCTAGAAATCCAGGTCCTACATCTTTAGGTTGAACCACATAAGAAAAATATTACTTAATATGATCAATGTATGGGTATTATGCTAAAGGCAAATTAATCATGTCATTATAAATTTTGAGTGTTCAAAAGATCTTAACAATAATTATGTGCTCAATAAATGCTTATGGAAATAATTAGAAAACTTAGGGGGATTTGGGGATGTAGCAATATAGACAAGACACAGCATTTCAGACGGAAATACTGTGTGTGGACTTATCCCATTCAATAGTAATTACATAGATAAAGGCTCTTTTTCTTTATGGTCCATTCGGTTGGCCTCTTCCACCTCCACCAAAGAGAGAGCTCTTATATCTCAGAAGCTCTGTAATGCAGGAGACAGACATTTCCCTCAGTCATACTATAGAAACCAGACACCATTTTTTTCAAACCAAACAAATACACAATTTGTCAGTCTGCAGATAGATGTTACTGCCTTCAGATTCAAAATAGTTTTCATTTATTCATGTAAAAAAGAAGAATTTCAATTATAGTTGTAATATTTACTTATCTGGTTTTCTCATGATGGATAACAAATGTATTCAGAACTTCCATGCCTCAGAAAGATGCCACTTCATAAAACGGTAATACAATTCCATATTACAATAAAAACAGATACAATTCAAAATGCATCAAATAGTTCCAAAAGCAATTATGCCATTTCAGAAGTAAACATTACTTACAAATTCATAACCATCCATCAAAATTATTTCACTAGGGTAAGTTAAGGAAGCATCTGACACAATTTATGCATTTGAGTCTTTCTTATTTTTCATAGCCAACTATGAAAAAAAAAAAAAAAAATGCTTCCAGCAAGTACTGCAGTTCAGAGTGAAGTCAAACAGTTTTCCATTTACCTAGGAATACATACTCTTTTTAAAGCTCCAGTTCAATCTTTTTACTGTAGTAAAGGCATAAAATTCACATTTCATCCACAGAAACTAGATCTGACCAGTACCATCTGCAGGGGAACAGTGTCTAAGATTAGCAGTCTTATTTCTTTGCCTAAAAGAATAGCAGAATAAGTTCCTTTTATATGCTGAAAAGATTCATTCTTCATATCCTGTCTGGAATAATGCTGAATTATTTCTCAACTACAAGTAGTGTTTCATAAATCATAAAAAGAATAAATCTTATTAAATCAGTTGTAGATTACAAAAACCTAAAGGCAAGGTCCTTTCTCCAAAGGACAGTGCTGTTCTCACTGATATTTTATCCTTATACTTATTTAAGAGGAGACAGCTTCTATGAGACATGCTCAGCTGAAGAGGTTTTTTTCCTTCTTTTTATAAGGTGTCAAGTGACAAATAACCATGGTAGAACAGTTCATCCACTAAATGTCTAAACATTCCAAATTTCAACAATTCAGTAGATATGTATAATGGAGAGTGTATATATAATGTATAAAGTCCAAATAGATAATTTTAAATTAAATTTTTGAAAAACTAACTGCCACGTCTGCTACATTATTCAGAAGATTAACAGAACAAAAAATTGATATACTCTAAGTATGTTGGGAAAAATAATCTTTACAATTAACACAAAATGCTATACTAATATCTATTCTTTAATAGTCAAGATATTTTGTAATCTAGCTCTTAGTCATGCAGTGTTATATTCACAAAAGTCTAGTTTTTATGTTTTAGGAAAAATAAACTCACTTTTACATGTCACAGAACAAAATATGAAGGCAAAAGTTATGGTTCTTTTAGAAGTGTGAACTTTGCACATTACAAATAACACATTCAACAGGTAGATATTTTATAGTCTGCTTAGTGATGAAAAATTCAATATGCACATATTTACATATTGAGTAGATTTATAGCTAACACGCCCACTGCCACTTGGTCTCAGTTCACTTTCACATCCTTGAAAAGAACACATTTCACACATTTTAAAAAACATTTAGAAAATTTAAAAGCATTTGCCAATGTCACAAAGCAACAGCAAATGGTGTACGCATCTCTAATAACTTAGTCTAGGAATATGGAATATGAAATGTGCGATGAGGTGTTCTGTATTCTGAACTGAAAGTCTTCCTAACTTTATTGACTCGAATTTAGGGTGAGGACTGACTTCACAATTTTAGGGATGTGTGGGTTTCATTTTGCTCCAACCTGGCACAAATATATCTGCAGTTGAGAAGTGAAGCTTTACTAAGGATACTCCTCCGTAATAGGAAATGGGTTACAACCAGTTTAGGATCATTTTTCACGGCATACAGTATGCTTTTACTCACCATTTTGAAATGATGATATAGAATGTGACATAATAGAGATCTTTATTATAAGGTATATTCACCACGTATGTAATTAATACTAGCATATAGAAAAATATAGTTGTGGGAAAAAGCTTAACTTTGTCCTCCATTATCAATCCTATCAATGCTTTAACTCCACTTGTTTGCCCACAGTTTATTGTCCTGTTACGTTCCCTGGTTCCCTTTGTGATCCAGAGAAAATGTTTTCCTCATTAATGCATTCAATGAACATTTATTAAGCACTTACCATGTTTCAGTCACTGTACTAGACTTTGGGAATGGAGTTATGAACAGGCCAGTCACAGTCTGGCCCTTAAAGTTTACAGCATAATGAAGAAAACACACATATAAACAGGCACTTAGAATATGGGGTGTGATGAATGCTATGGCGGGAGAAGTACGAGGTCTTATGAGGGCCAGCTGAAGGGGCACCTAACAAGAACTTGGAAGATGAGAGTAAGATTTCTTGAGGAAATAACATTGAAGCTGAGAAGTAGGGGTTGAGTAAGATTAGGAATGATCCAGATAAAAAAAGAAGAGAACGAAGCATGTTCCTTAAAGAGTAGTTGGCATGTGCAAGAGACAGATGATTCAGAGAGAATGTAACCCAACTGAGATAATGAAAGACATTCCATAAGGCTGGGATTCAGCAGTCAAAGGGAAAAGTTAATAAGAAATTCACGGAGGACGTGCAGAGAAGGGCCAGATTAAGGAGAAATATTGAATCTAGAATTTTAAAAGTATAGAAGATGTCATTAAGATAGGGAATAAAACAGTGATATGACACGATCACATGTATTTTAAATGGTTCTATCTTGCTGCAATGTAGGGATTAGATTGGTGGAAGCAGATGATGAAAGGCAATAGAGAGGTAATTTTTGTAACTCAGGAACATATTATGGTGGTCTAGAAAGAATAAAGGCAAAAAAAAAATGGAGGAAGGAAAGAAAGACTGTATCACACATGGTTGTTAAGGTTAAGGTTGGGGGAGGATTTGACTGCTAATGGGTAACTAGAGGGCACTTCTTTGTCATGATGGAAGTGGAACACTATAGTATCATTTTTAAAAATTTTTATTGGAGCATAGTTGATTTACAATGTTGTGTTAGTTTCAGGTGTACAGCAAAGTGAATCAGTTATACATGTACATATATCTGCTCTTTTTTAGATTCTTTTCCCATATAGGTCATTACAGAGTATTGAGTAGAGTTCCCTTTGCTATACAGTAGGTCCTTATTAGTTACCTATTTTATATATAGTATTTTTTTAATAAAAAAGTGATTTTTTTATAAATGTAGAAGAGAGGAAGAGAAGAATTTTACAAAAAAAGAAGTTTGTCATGAGCCTAGTGCAGACAGCTCTAAGTTGCCTCTCCCAGATCTTTCTCAGCTAGACCAACCCCTCTTGCCAGAAGAGGTTGAGGCTCATTCCACGTTTGCCTGCTGTTGGACAGTTGAAGAGGGACCCAGAGGATGGAACCCTGAAAGAGAAACAGACCATGACTTGATACCTGATCCCAATAAGTGACCTTGACCCTGATCCATTCTTGTCCGTGAACCTCCTCATTACATCTGAGCTGGTTAGGGTCAGGTGAAGAGGAACAGGCTGGAGCTTTCCCTAGTGACCTGAATAATGGAAGGAGACATAGAGAGTTACTGAGGAACATTGTAGAGAGGTTTGTCAGTGTTTCTAATTCCCCAAAAACCAAAACAAAACAAAACAATGATGCCATGGAAATGAAGAACTGTCACATTCTTGATGCAAATTGTATCTATGCTGGATCACTCATACTAGGTTCGTTTATTAATGGAAACAGACTTTTGTGAAAATTATTTAATTACAATAATAACCAGATTACCTGATGATTTTTTTAAACAACCCATTATTTTTCTAAATTTGAGATTTTTTTTTCTTTAAAATATTTCCCATGGAGAAACCAAGAGAGAACTAGAAGTCTGACATTCTTCTTCCTACACTTTCAGATTTGTTAGCAGTCTCAGTTTCTCCAGGGCAGAAGCAAGAGCATGAGGCTGGTCCCAGGGGAATATGCTCTGGGGCCATTCTGAGGGGTTACTGACTGCCTACCCTATGGGTAGGACACCTAATAGTAAATTCATTTTGATGCTTGAAAATCACTCACCTCTCATTTTTGTTTCTTTCTGTTTGTTTTTTATTCTTCTGTAGGTCCAGCTCCATGACCTCCTTAGTGAATTCCTTTCCATGGTTAGTAAATTTACACAAATTTCCAGCAATGTGGTAGAAATACTAGCTTTCATAACTATGAATTCTAATACGTAGGAAATAATGTTCTAGTGTGTTGCCCCTGTAATAATATAAATGCTAATCACTTTTTTAAACTACTGAATTCCTTTATTTAGTGAAGAGTTCTATAGTGAGATTCCAAAGGAATAATAGAAATACTAATTATTTTGATTAGCACAAAAGAGAGAGTCTATTAAAATTTCCTGAAAATAGTTACTTCTTTAATTTTATATGTTTTTGTCTTCTTTTAAGGCCAAACTCAAGCTATATGTCAGGATTTTATTTTTTATGTAAATAATTTCACTCAAAATGTCCTCCCAAGTTCTTATTTTAAAATGGTCTCTATGTGAGAGACTGAATCAATATCTATTGTGTATTTCAAATCTCCATAATTGTATTGAATAGAATGAACAGTTAAGTGGAGAAATTGATGAATATTACTTTGGGAGAAGGAGCTGGTATTATTTGAAAATTTGTTTGGTGTGTATGTGTGATATGTGATTGTTTAAAATGTTTCAAATGAAAACTTCAAAGTATTTAGGATTTTTTTTACAAAGAAAATCTGCAGGCTAAGAGTATGACTATACAGAAATAAATGTTCTGGGTCTAAATAAATCCAAAATAACACGTTAGTTTGGTATTTTCAATAAAAAAAAATGAGCTGTTCAATGAAAATATAATTTAAGTAGGACTGGGAAAAGGGGGATCAGGGAGGTGGGATAATTAATGGTTAATAGAATGAACTCTGGAATCAGAAAACCATGGACTGAATCCCAGCTTCACCATTTTCTGTGTGATTCTGAAAGGTGTTTTCTCTTTTAACTCTTTAAGTTTCAGTTACCTTATCTGTTAAGATCAAATGGGATAATTCATGCATCCCCCCCCCAAATTACACAATATCTGGTACATAGGAAGTGATTAGCATTTGTGTTACTATTGCTAGTTACACTATGACTAGCATTTGATATTGCTAATATTGTTGTTGTTGTTACCTTCACTACAACTGCTTTACCATTAGCAAAGTACCCCCAATGGAGCAGTCCTTTATCTACCTTTTTATTTCCAATTTTCAAGCACTTCTTTTGGTTTTACCAACTTCAATACAATTCATAAAGTATAAATTACTGAGCACCTACTACATGTCAGGTTTTCTGATAGGATGCACATTTACAAAGACACAGGAGATGGGGAACAGCCATTTAGACAAACAGCACACTTTGAGAAGTGTGGAATGGAAGTATCTGTGGGGATAAGGAAATATGAGAGGGCTGGCTCTGTGGAGGGTGACAAGGAAGGAAGCTGAGGGAAAATGGCATCTAAATCCTAAATCGATCCTTGAAAAATGATAATGAGAAACTCCTTAAGGGAACAAGGGAGGGAGTGGGAATCTAGGCAGAGGGAACAGTATTTTGAAGGCCTTGAAGTTTAATAAAGCTGGCCTTGTTTAAAGCATTTACTGTGTTTAATTGTTATTAAAGAAAACACACAAGATCAGAAAGCCGTGGCACATGCATTTGCAGACTTAAGCTGGGACCTGGTTGTGGAAGGGGTCATGATGAAAGGCTTAAATTTACTCAGTAAAAATACAAAGTAATTGAAAAGTTACAAGTGGGCCAGCTAATGACTGTGGATGACCCTGCAGAAAATGAGGTGAAAGATGTGTTTTGGGGGCAGTACTTAAAATGGAAGAGGAAAAAAAATATGAAACTATGATAAAAATCTTGGGGAAGAAAACAATGAAGAGAATAACAGTGACAGAAAGTAATAGAGAAAGATTCCAAAAAAAATTAGAGGTTGATATAAACAGGCCATGATGGCTGACTTTGCATGAGGGGTTTGGGAGTCTGAAAAATGGAGTGGAACTCTGGTACCAGTCACAGTTAGCAGAACAGGAGGGGTACTTTTAACTCTATGGCTGGTATGAAAGCCTGAGCCCACCTTTTCCTCATGCTGAGTAGGGTTTTAGCTGTAGACTGTGAAGCCCAGAGAAGAGGTCTGAACCAGCGATTTAGCTCTGAGAAATACTAGAATAAAAGGAACTGCACTGGGAAAGAATGGAGAGAAAGAAAGAAAAAAAGAATGAGGTTGATACTGTTAGTATCACTGAAGCCAGCAACGCAGAGAAAACTCAGGCAGCCATGAAAGATGGTCAACAAAGCCTAAAAAAGGAGTTTCTGAATGCAGGAAGTGGTCAGCAGAGTCCAGTCCCACAAGGTGAGATGAAGTTAGGTGTGAAAAATGTCCATTAGGCAGGTAGTTAGTGTGATCTTGATGAAGACAGTTTCAGTCTAAAAAAAAAAAAATGTTACTGATGAACCTAGTGGCAGGGCAGGAATAAAGACATAGACATAGAGAATGGACTTGAAGACATGGGTTGGGGGGAAGCTAGGGTGAAGTGAGAGTAGCATCGACATATATACACTACCAAATACAAAATAGTTAGCTAGTGGGAAGCAGCAGCATAGTACAGGGGGATCAGCTCAGTGCTTTGTGACGACTTAGAGGGGTGGGATGGGGAGGGTGGGAGGAAGGCACAAGAGGGAAGGGATATGGGGATATATGTATGCATATGATTGATTCACTTTGTTGTACAACAGAAGCTAACACAGTATTGTGAAGCAATTATACTCCAATAAAGATCTGTTTGAAAAAAAAGAGAGAAGGGTAGTGAGCAAAATCCAGATTGTCACATTTAGCAAATGAATGAAGGGGACTGAGAATGCTGGTAACTCCTGGACATGAAGTTGTAATTCAGTGTCAAGAATGGCACTAACAGAGCTCACTCTGGCCAAAGTCACACATCTGATGTAGCAACTGCTGTGCTGAATCTCAGCTCACTTTTTTTATTGGTTACCATCGCAGCAAATTGTCAATAAGAGCACTGCTTTGCTGTGTCATCTGCTATTAAGGAGGGCTAGAGAATGGAGGTAAGTGTTCTGGCTTCCAACATCAATCAAAGATTTGAGTTTTTGGTTACTTACTATTAGCTGTCAACTTGAAAATGGCTGGTCTGGAAACGTTTAGCTCTACAGCCATAATCCCAGTTGGAATATCCACACTGAACGAAGTGTGTCTTTCTAACTTTCCAAACGGTTTCGTTGGCCTAGAAGGGTAAAGTACATTATCTCCTGCTATTTCATTTTTATTAAAACTGTTTGAACTTGGAAATGAGGCCTGATGGTTCCATTTTCAGAAGGCTGAAGGTCACTGGGTGTTTCTGTTCAAAAAGAGACAACAATGTGTAACCCCTCTGGCTCCATAATCGAAAGAAATAGTGCAGTTATTACAGCCCTTTGCTGAGCTGGCGGCTGCTACAAATAGTGGAACCGAATTTGATAGGATCTGGTATTACCTTATAACAGAGTATCATTCTTTACAGTTCCAAGGTCAATGTCTCTTTCTCAAATAACATTTTGGACCTATAATTGTTCATATACATGCTAGCAATTATGGGGAAATTGATCAGCCAGTAATTAATGTCATGCTATTACACTTTTTAATTTGTAGATTATGCAGCTGCAAGCGTTCTCACATTTTTAATTTGTATATTATACAGCCACAAATGTTTACAATG
This sequence comes from Eubalaena glacialis, assembly GCF_028564815.1. Taxonomy (NCBI): domain Eukaryota; kingdom Metazoa; phylum Chordata; class Mammalia; order Artiodactyla; family Balaenidae; genus Eubalaena; species Eubalaena glacialis. The sequence continues at coordinate 37,049,627 of NC_083730.1, forward strand.
CCCTTTTTAATCTCCTTACACTACCACTGCCATTATTCACTATAGATTAATGATACCCCGGATGCTGGGGTTTATTTCATTTACCACTCTTGCCAGGAGAGCAGTTAACATTACTGTGCTCTATTACTTAATGTCTTACTGCAGCTGCTAGTGAGCATTGGTTACCCTTTAAAATATTACCAGTCAGTTATTTTTTCCTTATTTTTTTAGCTCTCTTGTCACCAATATGACTGTGGTAATATTACCCTTTATTTCCAAATTTATTTCAACTGGTTCTATTGGAGATATTTAAATAATTCATTCTAAGTAGCACAAATGACCTGAACCCCTCTTTATCTATCTTTGTCTATCTTAGAGCCTATTTGGGGTTATGTGACCAATACAAATTTTTCTTCTTTCTTCCAACTCCTATTATTTCCCTGGACCGGAAGCCAAGTAAATATAAAGAAACATTCAAAAAGTACTTGACTTCTTTTCAACTAGCCAGAAATAGATATTCTCAATATTGACTGAGCATAATAAGTCTTAATAGTTGAAGTTGATGCTGCTGACTGAGGCTGGGGTTATTGTTGAGCATGTGTCTCCCTTGGTTTTCCTCAAGGTGATCCACAGTTTCAGGGGGGTCATATCTGTCCCCTTGATAAGAAGTAGTGACAACTTTAGTGCTGGCACTACCCTTAGCCATCAGGACACACAATGTGCACATCACAGCACAATTCTATGAAACAGATCATGTACACAATATTCTATTAGTTACTGAGAAGGATGCACAGAAGTAAAAAATAGAGTATCTGTCTACAGAGTATTGATATGAAATAGAATCTCATATAATTATGAGATTATATGAGAGCACAGTAAGCAGGTTGTACTAAGGCATGTAATAAATGGACAGAAAGGCTTTATGACCAAGTAGAAGAATGGCTTTTCAGAGGGAGGAGAGAGTGAACCCAGGATGGTCAGCTTGAGCTGGACTCTGAAGAAGGAGGTGGGGGGAGGCAGGCTGAGAGTGGAGAGGGGCTTCCTGAAAAGAATTCAAAATGTATAAAAACTTCAAGTGTTAAAAGTTTGTTATACAGACAAGGGGCGGTAAAGAGATGAATATGGCTTGAAGAAAGTTCTTGCTGAGGAGTAATACGACTTGAAGCCAAGCATTCTGACATTTAACAATGGGCCTAGAACACCAATATAAAGATTTGCAGCTTTATTCTGTACAGAGTTTCTGTGGGGCATTTTTGATTGGGTATTTTTTGTTTCTGTTTTTGCTTTTTTTATTAATTTTTTGGTATGGGAGTGCCATCAACAAAGCAGTATTTTGAGGAAAATAAAAAGGTAAAGGCTGACATTAAGATCGTTTAGGAGGCTGATGAGTTAATTTAGGTGTGTGGGGATAAAGGGATGAACGCTGATAGTGTTTACCCAGAAGGTCGCAGACACTTGGGATGTTCCTCCTGTCTCCTTCTTAACTCTACACTCCTGACCCCTCAGCTCCTCTACAGCTCTATAAATCCTGTCCACTTTTAAAGCTTCAGAACTTGAATCCTGCATGACCTTTTAATCACTAAGAGATTTATTGTTTTTGGATTTTAATGTAATATTACACATGTATATGTCTTGCTTCCTAAAATAAAGTAATATAATCATAATAATGATTATGGGTCAGGCACTATACTAAACATTTTATGTGCATTATTTTATTTCATTCGTACAATTGCCTCAGAGGTAGGTGCTTTTGTTTATTTATTTATTTATCTATTTATTTATTTATTTAGAAATTAACTGAGGTTTAGTAATTATCACTCAGTGATGTAAATGGCAGACTCATAACTTAAACACCGATCTACCAATTGTATTTATTTCTTTGCTCGTGGATTTGTTCTTTCAATTATTCATTCATTCACAGATATTCATTTCATTAAGTGACTAGCAGTCTTTGATACCAGCTTTGATCTTATATTAGGAATACTTCAGTGAACAATAATAGATGAGATCCCTGTTTCTTGGTGCTTATAGCTGAGCAGGAAGTAAGTGCAACCTGTATGTTGAACGAGTTCTAATAACAATGTAATCAGAAAATACATTTATTGTCTGTCTCCCTGTATCTCTTTAAATTTATTATCATACTCCTGGTAAAAAGTATGTAAATTCCCATGATTTGGGGGTGATTTTCAAGTAATAAAAGGTTCCCTTTTAGATAACAAAATTTTTTCCAATTTTATTGAAGAATAATTGACATATAATTGTATATATTTAGTGTACAACATGATGATTTGATGTACATATACATTGTGGAATGATTAACAGATCAAGATAATTAACACACCCATCACCTCACATAGTTAACTCTTTTTTATTTTACTTTTTTGGTGAGAATGCTTGAGGTTTCCTCTCAGCAAATTTCAAGTATATGATACTGTATTATTAACTATAGTCACCATGCTGTACATTAGAACCTCAGAACTTACTTATAACTGAAAGTGTGTTCTCTTTGATCTACATCTCTCAAATCCCTCCCCACAGCTCCTGGCAATCACCATTCTATTCTCTGTTTCTATAAAATTGACTTAAAATTTTTTTAATATTCCATATATGTGATACCATACAATATTTGTCTTTTTCTGTTTGATTTTCACTCATCATAATGCCCTCCATTTTCATCCATGTTGTTGCAAATGGAAGAATTTCAGTAGCTTTTATGACTGAATAAAATATCAAAATATCAAAAAAAACAAACAACCCAATCCAAAAATGGGCAGAAGACCTAAATAGACATTTCTCCAAAGAAGATATATAGATTGCCAACAAACACATGAAAGAATGCTCAACTTCATTAATCATTAGAGAAATGCAAATGTCAAATGCTTTTTCAACATCAATAGAAATGATCACATGATTTTTGTCCTTTATTCTGTTAATGCGGTATATAGCATTTATTCATTTGCATATATGGAAGCATTTTTTTTTTTGAAAGAGATTGGAGTTTATTTATTTATTTATTTATTTATTTTTGGCTGTGTTGGGTCTTCGTTTCTGTGCGAGGGCTTTCTCCAGTTGCGGCAAGCAGGGGCCACTCTTCATCGCGGTGCGCGGGCCTCTCACTATCGCGGCCTCTCTTGTTGCGGAGCACAGGCTCCAGTCGCACAGGCTCAGTAGTTGTGGCTCACGGGCCCAGTCGCTCCGCGGCATGTGGGATGTTCCCAGACCAGGGCTCGAACCCGTGTCCCCTGCATTGGCAGGCAGATTCTCAACCACTGCGTCACCAGCGAAGTCCTGGAAGCATCTTTGAATCCAAGGAATAAATCCACTTGATCAAGTTGTAGGATCCTTCTAATGTGCTCTTGAGTTTAGTTTGCTAGTATTTTGTTGAAGATTTTTGCATCTATTTTCATCAGAGATATTGGCTGGTAATTTTCTTTTATGTAGTGTTCTTGTCTGGGTGTATATCCAAAATAAATAAAATCAGTATCTCAAAGAGGTATCTATACTCCCACATTCACTGCAGCATTATTCACAATATGCAAGATATGGGAACAACTTAAATGTCCTTCGATGGATGAATGGATAAAAATGGGATACACAGACACACACACACACACACACATTCACTGGAAAGGGAGAAGGGTAAGCTGGGACAAAGTGAGAGAGTGGCATGGACATATATACACTACCAAACATAAAATAGATAGCTAGTGGGAAGCAGCCGCATAGCACAGGGAGATCAGCTCGGTGCTTTGTGACCACCTAGAGGGGTGGGATAGGGAGGGTGGGAGGGAGGGAGATGCAAGAGGGAAGAGATATGGGGACATATGTATATGTATAACTGATTCACTTTGTTATAAAGCAGAAACTGACACACCATTGTAAAGCAATTATACTCTAATAAAGATGTTAAAAAAAATAAAATAAAATAACAATAAAAAAAAGCATTTGACAAAGTTCAATTTCCTTTTTATGATAAAACTCTCTCAAATTAGGTATAGGAGGACTGTACCTTAACATAATAAAGGCTATATATGACAAAATCACAACTAATGTCATACTCAACAGTGAAAGTTAAAAGCCTTTCCTTTAAGAACAAGACCAGATACTCACTCTCACCATGTCTATTCAATGTGGTACTAGAAGTCCTAGCCAGAGCAATTAGGCAAGAAAAAGAATGACAAGAACTACTAAAATTTTCTGTTTGCATACGGCATGATCATATTTATAGAAAACGTATATAGACAATAAATAAGTCCAGATACAGTAAGAATCAAAACCTTACATTTTATTCAGTGTTATAGTTGCTCCTCTTTCCTAGCCCAGCAGGCTATAGACAAAACCTTTGCAATGCACAAAAAGTAGCATGGCTGGCATCCGCATGTCCCTGGGTTACAAATAGCTTATTCATTTTCCAGTTTGTTAACTTTGACTTATGCTGATCCTTCCAGGCTCAGAGCTAAGAAAGGAGGAGCAGGTAGGTGAGTGGAGTCCTTACTTGACTAATAATGTGAGATAAGTCCACTCTTTGTGGCTGGGTAGGTTGGTAAAACTGATTTGCTCAAGTGGGCTCCTGGGAGACCTGTCATTCCGTTTATGTGGTTGATTCTCTCTCCTACAGCTGGTTGCTCAGAACACCCTCTTTAGCCTAAGGCCATCCACGAGGACCTTCCACTTCTTTCTATGAAGTTTTTTTGCCTTTCTGGAAGAACTTTAGGGTGGGATTTAAGTGTACACCATGTGGCCTAAGGGAGATGCTTACCATACCTGTTTTTCCTCTTCAAAGTCTAGGAGCACAGATCACCCAAGGTATCCAACTACTTTTCCACCCTTTCACTGCCAGAACAGGTAACTAGCCCATCTCTCACACTTGAGATTCTCTCAGACACAAATCCAGTGTTCTACACATGGTAATTCTCAATTCTTTGAGGTCTTCTGTTGTCATTTGGGATGATGAGGAAAACATGCCCATCCTTACCTAAGGAAGAGGGTGAGACCCAGAGCACATCAGCCACCTCCTCACTTCATCTTTCTATTATACAGTGCTTTTCCAGGCCACTCAAACTTCTTTTATACACTGGAGTTGAATGATTCTGCAAGGGTACCAAATAGTTTTGTTTTTTGTTATTTTTTTCTATCCTCCTTTTACTGGTCCTGTGGCCAGCCTTGCACCCTGCTTTAGAATAAGACATTTATTGTCTTAGGACTTCAGTTTCAGTCTATTATCTTGATAGATACAAAAACAAATAAGTTAAAATAGTAATGATCACTATTAGGAAAATTAAATTTAACGTGGGAGAAAGGGATGAGGAGGACAACATTGAGTGGTGTGGTCAGGGGAACATCTCTGAAGGGATAGTATTTTACAGGAACCTGACTGACTAGGAGGAAGCCATGCAAAGATCAAGAGTAGGTACCTTCCAGGCAGATAAAGGGTTAAAAGTCCTGACAATAGAATTGTATTCCCAGGTTCAAAGATCAGAAATAAATTATGTAGGGTTGGGACAAACACAGCAAGGAAAAAAAGAGCTGTGGGTCAATAAGCCCAAATTCTAGCATGCATCAGAATCACCTGGGAGGGATTGTTAATATGCCAGTTCCTGGGTTCCATCCCAGTGATTCTGACCTAGAGTGATGCTGATCCCAGGTGACACTGCCTTAACTGACTGGTAGTGTTATGAGAAAAAGCAAGAAAACAGATAAATGATTTGGGATTTTATTTTAATTCATTGGGAAAATTTAAGGCAATAGAGGGCCATGATCTAATTTGAAATTTCTAAAAATCTGGCTGCTTTTGGACAAATGTACTACAAGGATTAGTAGGCAGGTATTGGGGGAGGAAGGACATTCACAAGGCTATTTCTTTTGTCCAGGTAAAGAATGATAGTGGTTTGAATGAGTATGGCAGTGGTGGAGCTGTAGAGAAGTAGCAGAACTAGAAATATATTCTGGAGGGTGTGATGACAGGAATGGATTATGGATTGGTGTGCGTAGAACATGGGAAGGAGGAATCTTCTCTAAAACCTAGACTCATGACCACATCTAGTTTGCTTGTTTGTTTGTTTTCTTTTTAGGAATAATCATTACATTTAACACTGTCTTTACTTCTGCACAGTACCTGGCAGATGGTTTGAACATAGTGAACACTCAGTAAATGAGAAGATTGAATCAAACAAAGCTCAAATGATTTCTACATTAACAGTTCATTATATATAGTGTTTGCAGTATTTTTAAACATAAATAAATTAAATTAAATAAGAATTAATCCAGAAAACTTGGTGAAGTTAATCCAAGTGGAATTTGAGAACAAATTATTAATGTTAGTAATTGTGGAAAAGTAAATACAATGGAGTTTGGGAATGGATTAATTTCAGGAATTGCTAAAGGTTGATGTTAACTATTTCTAAGGAAACGACAGTGGTAACAATTTATTCCACTGGAGAGAGAAAGAAAAGGCTTTGGACAAACCTGAAGCATTTGGCCCAGAGCATATAGCACAGTGGGCTCAGCCTTTGCATCCTTCTCTTTTCCAGTCATATTTGTTCTTATATTTCAGGTAAGGGGAACATCAAGATCAATGTTAGGACTTAAACCATGAATAAAAGAAAAAATAGATTGTAAATAGTATATCTAAAAGTTTTTATATATGATGAGAGTTATGACACCAGATATAGAAATCTGAAGAAAAAGGTTATGGGTAAAGCACTCTCAATTTCTAGGGTCGTGTGGCAGCTTCATACATCTTTTCTCAATCTCTTCCGTTTTGTACTTCCCAGCCTAATGAGCTCTGGTGAAGTGTTACCTTCACTGTGCTCAGCTATTTAGAATTCTTAGTAAAATATTTTAGAACTGATCTTGTTAAGGAATAAAACTATATTAACATTAAACTCTAGGAAAAGTTTTGGACCTTATTTTTTCAAGTTTGCTTACAAAACGCTAGGTAACTACTTTATCTAAGAGAGATTGAAAAATAATACAATTCTTTAAGGACATCTCTGCAATGGTAACAAAATTCTATCCCATTGCCAATATGTCCTTCTCTTAAGGACTTAAATTTCTAAATCAAGGCTATAAAATTTATGTAGATAGTGTTATTTATTTTAGCATATAAACCTCAAAATTATGATTCTGAGTAAAAAGGCACAAGTCACCCCAACCACCCAGATTTTCATCTTTACAACTGTATCTCATTAAAAAACATAGAAAAATAGTCTATATATATTTTCTATTGGCCTATAATTTTCCCTTTAAAGGAACAATGTTTATTCTCTCAATTAGATCTTGACCTGGGAAATACTGAGAACAAAAATAAAAGTTGTAAAATTAAAGAACTAAGTAATTAACCTCACTCCTACTGAAGTAGTCACTACAGATGAGTCCTAAGTGTCTTTGAAATCACCAAAGGTCCCAAATCAATGTGACAAAACAGAAACAGGAAATCAGAGTTAATATAAACTGTTGAATATTATAAAAGAGGGTATGTGTAGGTCAAAAGAAAAGAGGTAATTCAAGTAGAGGATAGAATACAAGTAACTGAGTTTAAAATTCAGATCTTACAAAGATAAAGAAGCAGAGCACACTTAGACCCAGTCCCTGCAACCCAGAGACATGAGAAAGAATAGCCAGAGTGCAGGGCTGAAGAGTCCTGTGGTGCCCTGACACTTCCTGGTTTATCCCTGGGTGAAACAAAGTAGACACGCATTTCAATATAAAGTGTTCTTGATGTTTCATGTGCTTTGGCCATGAGCTTGTCAAAGAAAATTTCAGAGTGATTCCTTGTCTTATCCCATCTTTAGAGATAAACAAAAGAGTTCTCTGTCAGTGGGGAACCTCAACAAGGGGCTTGAAATACTTGAGTAAGCATTTAAGGAGGCAAATAACTAGAAGAGAAGTAGTACATTCCATGTAGCAGTGTCCTGCTAAGCGAAGGTGGAAAAAGGCTTTGCATGTTTAGGAGAAAGTGAGTATTCCAGCTTGTTTCTAACAGAGAGTTTGTGGAGGAGAGAAATGGGAAATAACATGTAAAGATTAGATAATGCCAAATCATGGATGACCTTGAATGTCAGAACAAGGATTCTGAACTTTATTTTGTTAACAGTAGATGCCTTTAAAGACTTGCATTTCTGGGATGCAAGTCTATAAAGGCAAAACTGGCAGAGGAGGAAAAAGGGAACTTCTTCCTTCCTTCCTTCCTTTACTTTTTTTGCGTAAAGTTGTCTAATGTCACACAAATAAGATGACATATGGCTCAGCCAACTGAGCTTTGAATCTTGCTTAGAAAAGCAGTTTCATCTCTTTAAACTTACAGCATGAATTGAGTTGATTTCTAGAGGGTCCCCAACAACAAAGAAAGTACCAAATGGGATGGGCAAAAATAGGTTCTTAAAGAGCACTGTGCTGTCACTAAAAGTAAGACTATTTGAGAGATAATCTATACTTTGGAGTTAAGTTGTATAAATTTTATCCCCCAAATTGCATTTATTTCAGGATGTCTCCTTATTAACACCACCCTCATCTACTTTCATCCTCCTACTCTTTCTTATCTCTATCAGATTTATCCAAAATTTGTGACTCCAAATTTTGTTGGCTCCTTCTTGTGAAGGAAAAGGAAATTAGCCCCTGGTGATGACAAATGTCAGGGAACCTCATTCAGTTCAGCTTGAAAAATCACAACAAGTCACCATTTTTTCACTGAAATCAGTTTATAGAGAAATGTTTCTATCCACTCATCTTTTAGCTTTTCAGGTTTGAACATGTGAAGTTTTCAATTATGATTCATACCAGTAGTGGGATTTTAAGAACATCCCCAAGCCCCTTAAATTGGTTTCCTTCTCACCCTCTCCCATCACCTCCTTTCCTACTGAGATTAAGGAATTTATAAAATACAACCTGTTACTGCCAGGAGGGATTACTACTATATATTATCACTCACAGCTCATTAACCTCGAAGCCCTGCTAACTAAGAAAATCCTCTCTAATGAGGTTTCCCTTGACTGCACTAAAGAACAAAAGGTCTAAAAGTTTTCCCTATTACCAATGTTCCTCAAATTATTGCACTGTAATTAAAATGTAACTTTGAGACCAAAGAAGAAAAAAGAGGTTTTAAATTTGATTTAAACTCTAAAAAAGACTTGTGAAAAAACTTCTGCCTTGTCCTTTGGTAGCAACTAAACCATATAGGAAACCATTCAGTTTGGGGCAGATGATTTTTTGCAGTATACTTGGATTGTACCTACATCACTCAAGAGAGGTAGACATGGATCCATATCATTCAGACAGAAATACTTTTGTAATATAGAAAGTAAAAGTAAATTTCTCACCTCAGTGTTCTAAACAAATTCCTTCTTTTGGTAAAGTAATCCCCTAGATAATAACACAAGTCTACTATCCTTTACAGAGAAAGACCTAGAAACCAGAATTGGGATTAGTAAATTGATGGGTCTTAATGTATTTCTTATTCAGAGCCCTAGAGTCATGTTATCTGAATGGTTGTATCACTAGAATCTTAAGGAGTAGAGATGTAGATAAAGCAAACAGAAGGAGCTGTGTTCCCAGGAGAAATTTATAATGTGGTGAAGTAGCTAGAATTAAGTATCCTCACTTCTGAGCTTTGAGCTTTTAAATGCCCAAAATGCAAATAATAATTACCTCCTTTAGCTTTCTTGGAAGCCTGATTTATGTGTGTAGCATATCCTCAGAGGAAGAGACTAAAGAGTTAGGGACTCTTAGTCTGGAAAATGAAGGCTAGGAGGAGAATAAAACTACTGCTTATAAAATGGTGAAGGGACCAGCTTTAGGGAATACAACCTTGACCACTGAATCCTGGAAGGCTAATTAATAAGCTGAGACTCTCTTGAAACTCAAACAATTTAAATTTAAAACATTAAATATGTCTTACTCCACAAAGGAAGAGTAAATACATGACACTCATTAAGTAAAAATCCTTGCAATTTGAAAAAAGACAAAACTTCCAAATTTGGACCATACTCTCATAACAAGATTCTAAAGGGTACTAAAATATTTAGGACACATCCCTGATCTTAGCATTCAGGTCAAGAAGAAAAACCTATGGACCATCCTATGGTGCAGCAAGAAAATTCTGGGTTATACCCTTGGAACTGCAGAAATGGTCTATTAAGAGATAGTGCTAAAGCAATACAATGAGAGATGTCTTCACCATGTGCTCATGAAGGGAAAAGGTAAAAATTGAATAAGCAGAAGCCACGCTAAATTCTAATCACTTATACCACTGGCTCCATAGGTTCTTTAATTAAAACAATGTTTTTCAAAGTACAAATAGTTAATGAAAATTGAAAGTGAAACTTGCCTCCTGTCAAAGAGCTTGCAATTTGTTTCATTTTGTTAAAAAGTGGATTGTGAAACCCAAAACATTCATTCGAGTCCTAGTGTTAGCGCTAATTTTTACTAATACAAAAAAACTGCTTTGTCCACATTGGGCTAAAATTTCTTTATGCTTTATTGGAGATAATAATACCTATCTTCCCATATCACCTGATAAATTTAAAAACTAAATATAATTAAATATAATTAATCTATACATAAATAAATTTTAAAAGAAAAATGCAGTTGATGTAAAACTGACATAGAAATTTTAAAAAACAAGACTAAAACTAAATATAATAAACACTATGGAAGTGCTTTGAAAAGTAAAAGACACTACGAACACTATACAAATGTGAAGTATACCTGTTAGTAACATTATTATGGTATTTCAGAAATTTTCCTTTTGCTCTACTTATGCAGGAATTTTATTCATGGTCCTTGCCTCATAGCTGTTTTTAATTTTCTATAGAAACAGCCAACCACCCCCAAATGATTAGAATCCAATATAAAAAGTGTGCAATTGCGTATTAGTCTTTGTAAGATAAATTTTAATGAGTTAGAGAGGAAGAAATTTTGAGAAATTATAGACAGCTAAGTAAACTCCAAATGTTTATATTTCCCACTCCTTATTTTCCCTTTTATAGTGAGTTGTGGCAGGAGGCAGAGGCCCAGCTGGGGTATTTCCAAGCCCCCTTGCATACAAGGGGAGCCGTGTGACTAGGAGCGGAATGCAGGCATGCCTTCTTCCCAGTCTCTCACACCTACCACCGACTGACGTTCAGCACAGAACCCCATGAGTCAATAGGAGAAGGTGGAGCCAAAAGGTACAAGACTCCTTGGCCTCTGGATCACAGCCCAGAGGAAAGCCACCTGTAGACAAGAAACACCTGCACCAGTCTCCTGCCTAAGTCAGAGATTATCTTTTACCATGTTAATCTAGCATGTTTTGGAGGTTTATTTGTATAGCAGCAAGGTTCCCCTATTTCATTGGTTGTTAAAAACAAAATAAGTTGGACATAATTGTTCATTAAATAGAATTCCCAAAAGAAATTCCAAAGAGTTAATTTTCACAGAGCAACAAAATATGAGCCAATTTACCAAAATTGAGAGTTTGAGGGAACCATTTCTTCCATAAAATGAAGGTATAACTACAGGGATTAAGATCATTCAGACAGAAATTAAGAAATGGAGGTCTAATCCAGAATTTAATTATTTTAACAACTTTCTGAGTACGGTGTAAAGTAGAAAATTCTCAGTCAGCACAATGGCCCTTGTTCTAAGTACCAGCCAAGGCTCCTGAAGTATGACTCCAGTGCCCCTGTGAAAGGCTCCTGAGTCCTGGAGAGAGGTGTAAGACTGACACTGCATGAAGAATTTAGGGCCAGATCCAATGTAGAAAGCACAGATGTAGAAAAAAAAAAAAAAAAGCAAAGCACAAAATCTGAATGATACATTATACAATATCAGGGGCAAGGGGTGGGAAGGTAGATTTTGTTTTAGGAACAGTTTTTCCAAGACAATGAGTACTGCTTCCCCTGAGGAAAAACACTGAAAGGGAATAATGATGGTGGGTTTGAGCCCTTTTAGTGTAGGACCCAAGAAGTACCTCACGTCTGCCTGTGTCTCACACAACCAGCTCCATGCTAGCACTGACCCTGAATATTGAATACTTATGGAGTACTTGCTAGCTCCAGAGAGCGTCTCACTGCTTGATCATAATCAGCCCCAGGAATAGTGTCTTGATTAACAAACTATTGATTAAAAAACAAGCTAGATATACATACATATTTTTATATAATCATACATATGTATGTACATACATTCATTTACAGGTATGCTGCTTATAATATTTCTTTCAGTTTTAAAACATTTTCTGGCATTTCTCATAAATACGAAGTCATGCTCTTTTGTTGACGAAGTGTATGATAACACACACACATGCACACACACACATTATTAACCGAGGATATTTAGTCTCCAGAAAGCTGCTATAACTTGGCATTGCGTGTTTACCAGTTAGAACAGATTGTTGTTATTTTTCTCTGTGGTAAATATTTGCTCTGTGGCACAAAAAGGTGTGAAAGCAAATGCTGGGGAAAACCACAAAGTCCTCTATGAATTTGTACAGTTGCCCAACGAGGACACAGGTATTTCAGGCTTTATGTGTAACGATGCTGAGCTAGTCTCAGGAGAACAAATTATTTGTGGGGATCTCAAATTCACCCAGCCTAGATGCCATAAATGGTTTGATTCTTTCATCTCCCTGGAAAGTGGAGGATGGGGTGCTTTCACCAAGAGGGGAATACAATATTCTCAAACAAAATGGTATTGATGCTCCTTCTGATACACACACACACACACACACAAACATACAATTACAGTCTCTTTTCTTTTCGTAATTTTTCCATTAAAAGGGCAAGAGAAATCATAAACATCTGTGAAGGAAGCAACTGCTCAATGACGTGAAGACCTTAAAATATAATTTTACTTTCATTTTAATCGACACATGCTCCATTCTTTTTTACACATCTTAACCTTTATTAGTGTTGGTATCTTCTAAAATGGCAATAATATAGACATCTGCCCCCACCCCTATCAGTGTACCTCACAGCATTGTTGTAACTTTGAAATGAGATAAGACAGGTACAAACCCTTGTCAGTTTTTACTCTTAGAATTAGGATACATGACTGACTACTTTTGCTCAGGCAGAGAATATGGACTGCAACAAATCAAGATGTAAAGTCTCAGTTATTGATTTTATGGAAATGAAACCATGTAAATGTACATGAAGGAAATAAAATTATTTAATGAATAAAATATCTCAAAACTTAATGGCTTAAAAGAACATTACATGTATCACTTCTGTTACTGAGGGGCAGGAGTCCAGGAAATGATTAGTTGAATCCTTTGCTTCAGGGTCTCTCAAAAAACTGTTATCAGGGGTTGGGGTCTCATCTGCAGATCACCTGCAGAAAGATCTACTCCCAAACTCACTGACCTGGTTGTTAGGAAGACTCAGGTCTTTGTAGACTGTTGGACTCAGGGCTGCAGTTCATTGCTGGCTATTGGCTAGAGGTTGCCCTCAGTTCCTTGTCATGTGGGCCTCTACAACATGACAGCTTATTTTATCAAAGCCAGCAAGACAGCAAGTCTACCAGCAGAATGGAAGTCCCAGTCTTATATAGCTGAATCACATAAGTAGCATCACATCACTTTTACCACATTCTATTCATTAGAAGCAAGTAACCTTGTCTATCCCACACTCAATGGTGGAGAATTACACAGGACATGAATACCCAGAATCAGGGATCATTTGAAGCCATCTCAGAAGCCGCCTGTGACAAATAGAATAATAATATGAAAAAATCACAATCATAATACCATGTTTTTCTTTCTAAAATTCACTTACTGCTAGAGTTAAGCAAATTTAATGTTACATTTCTTGTCTAACCAATGCAAATTTGGAACTATGCTTTTTTTCTATGTTCAAATTCTGAACTCATAGTCTATACATAAAATTAAATCAGCAAATCATTATAATGCATTCACTAGTAAAGAGCCACAGTGCTAGAGGCTATAGAGGAGTCTAGCACATAAGGCACTGTTCCCACCCTCATCAAGTTATAACTGAGAAGGAAATTGAATTTTATATATTTTAAAAATTAGATAATACTATAAGATGTTTATAAATCCTAAGCCTCTACAAGGTAAGTTGAACAAAAAAGCAACAGAGATATTAAATGCTGTGATTTCTGGGGGTAGAATAATAGAGTAGAATAGTCTATGAAATTCCTTGGAAGGGAGAGGATTATATGGCTAGATTATCAGACTATTTTGTATTTTAAAACAAGAAGAGGACAGAGAATATCCCAGATGGGATATGATATGTATAGAAAAGCAGCCAGGATGAAAATGTGCACAGTACCTTAGGGAAAACAGTGGAAGGACCATTTTAACTCCATCAGAGGGGTTATGCAATGGGGTAGTAGAGAATAAGAGAAAGTTAGCACAAGTCCAGATTGTGGAATATCTTAGAAATAAAACTACAGAATTTGGCCTTAGGTCTTTCAACATTGTGGAACTAATAAAGATGTTGAGATATTATATGTCAAGGTAAATTTTAGGTAGCTTGAATGGATAGTACTCTGAAGGATGAATGGTTATTTGCATCAGAATAAAGAAGATTTATCTGTAAGTACAGGCATAGCGTAGTGTTAAGAAAGATGATTTTTGGTGTCAGGTTGACTTGAGCGTAAAATGTGGCTATGCCATTTAGTGGCTGTGTGATCTTGAAAGTATATATAATCTGTATAATAAGGCTTACTTTTCTCATCTGCAAAATGGGGGACAAGAATTGTATCTACCTTTTATTATATCATATAGTAAACAAAAAGATGGATTCTAGGATCTTAGTAAAATATGTGAACTAAGTAAGTTCTTAATAATTGTCGCTTCTTATCTCCGTCCTCATCCTCATTGTTATTAATATCATTTTAAAGAGTTAAGCAGAATTAAACACTAAGGAGGTAGACAACTAAAGAATTATACATTAGGCAGACAAAATTCAGTTTTCTATATGTGAGAACTCAAGCATTAATAACCTAAATAGAAACTAAAAGATGACACTCACACCTGACTTTTTTAAGTGGAAAGAATGTGTACACAGTGCCAGGTAGAACTTGGTTTAAGTTCTAGCTCTGCTGATTATCAGCTGTGTGATCCTGGTCAGGTCATCTAGCCCATCTCAGTTCCTTCTAGGGCATTATTTTGTTTTCCTCAGTTCACAGGAGTTAAAGAGGCCTCACTACACTAAGTAAAGTGCTGTTAGTAGAAACTAGGAGAGTGAACTATTTGAATTTGAGATAAATCTGAATCTTTCTCAAAATCAGTGGAAGCATATATCTCTTGATGAATTCAGATGTTGTTACATAAGTAAATATTCATTGTTTATGGATTGAGATTGTGACCATATCTTGTTTTGTTTTCTTACATATGTTTGGTTTTCTTTTCTTTCTCTTTTCCTTTTCCTAGTAGTGTGGTTTAACCCAAAGCTCAAAGTGTTTTAAGCCAGATAGATCATGTTACTTCTTTGACAGGTTTCTTCTTGCTCTTATGTACTTTGAAATGTACCTTTAGGAACAGGAGCTAAGAAGAGGCAGTTTGTTGAGAATGAAAGAGGGTAAGAAGATCAAGTAGGATGGTTTCCCTTGATTATAAAGTTACCATCTCAGGATGCTTGGTGTAAGTAGATTTTAGCTTTTGGTGTGCTTTTGTAAACGAGTGTAGTTGACTGGGTTTCAAATTTTGAAGTGCAGTGTTAGCCAGAAATAGAATAAAAAAGTGTTATCCATGGTCAGCAGCATTATTGAAAACATAGCCACCCCTCTGGCACTTCCTTCAGCCTATATGTCGTAGAAACAAGGGTCAGACTCTGAAAGCTTTACAGAATGTGGAATTGCTTTTACTATAATTTGACACAAAAAGGAGATTCTCAAATGGCATTTCTGTTATAGTTAGTTTGGGTAGATATTAAAGAACAGAAAATAAAATGCTTTTGCTTCACCATCTTTGATACGTGATTGAATTTCTAAATCACTATACTGGGTCCACTAAATAATAACTATGATGTTCAATACAGTAATTAATGAGAAATATTTTTATTTAAGTTTAATATTGCAATGGAAATAGTTTTCCAGATCCAAGTGGCAAGGTTAGTCTTCCTGTAGCCCTATGTTCTTTAGCAAAACTGAAAAGAAGTTCCTGCATAAAGTTTATCCCATCACTGTTTGTCAGCCACCTGGAAGGTGAGAGTATCTTGTGACATATCAGGGGAAAGAAAGTTGTCAAGACTACTAGAAGAAAATATTTAAACTGAGTGTTTACCAAGTACCTCAGCATAAGTATGTGGCAGAAATCTCAACAAAACTTGTTAACTAGAATTTCACAGGCCCATACAGGGAAGTTAAATAGGGAAAATATGTACTCTTTTTTTTTAAATTTATTTTATTCAAGTATAATTGATTTACAATGTTGTACTAATTTCTGCTGTAAAGAAAAGTGATTCAGTTATTCATATATATATATACATTCTTTTTCATATTCTTTTCCATTATGGTTTATCACAGGATATTGAATATAGTTCTCTGTGCTAATCAGTAGGACCTTGTTGTTTATCCATCCTATATATACTTGTTTGCATCTGCTAATCCTAAACTCCCAATCCAACCTTCCCCCCACCACCCTCCTCCTTAGCAACCACAAATCTGTTCTCTATGTCTGTGAGTCTGTTTCATAGATAAGTTCATTTGTGTCATATTTTAGATTCCAAATATAAGTGGAGAATCTGCACTCTTGATGTGTGAACTTCAAGTCAGTTTGTCTCTGCTGTAGCTTTCTCCATCACTTTCTTGATTATGTTTCTGAACCGAGTCTGTGAGTCTCTCCAATTCCTTCTCATGTCTAAATTAGTCTTCTTACCTCTATTTCTATTTACTATAAAATTTTTACTCAAGATTATATTTACTGTGCTTTCTACTTGTGCCTGGAACCTGAACTAAACAATTGTCTATTTGGTTTACCATTTGGTACTGGTTTTTCTAATCCTTAACTGTTCCCCAATGTCTGAGAGTCATTTTGTTAGCTATTATAAGAAAGGAAAAATGTGAATAACTCCAGGCACAAGAAACAACAGGAGACAATACATGGATGGTGGGATAAGATGATGTAACCGAGAGGTAATTCACCTGGTTTGAGATGAATAAGACAGAAATATAGTGGATGATTTGTATTACCCCTCACTATCTCCACATTATAATGATATATTGTGGTGGTTTGATTTAGCTTAGAATAGTTGGGCTGACTTACTTTTCTTGAATTTGTTCAGAGGTTGGAAGTACATCACAACATTCTTTTCATAAATGGTTAAGATACAAACTCATTGCACTACTTTTTTTTGTACTAAAAATGTCACCTTGATATTATCTGGGTCCTATTTTCCAACCTGTCCTTTTCAAATTGTTTGATACGATGTCAATTGAAAATTCCAAAGTGACTTTGGTGGCTATTTGCTATCTGGATATCCCATGGACGTCTTTGCCAATAGGAAAATTTTTTTTCAGGAAGCTAAGGTTAGAACCTCAATCCTGTTGGAAATACCTTAAGATAATTCTAAAGATCAAGGATTGATGATTCAGGAACAATTTCAGGGACAACCTACCTATGGAAATAGAAATTCTGAACTAAGAAGAAAGCATTCTGTTTATGCCACTGGATAAAAGTATGCTACCAAAAAGAGCGGAGTTTTAAAGCTTTTTAAAGCAATGTCTTGAAATCAGCAGATAAAAGGTTTTTTTTAAAGAAGTAAGTATTATTGTTTTCCACCAACATTAATGTTTGTGGGAAATGTATTGCAAAACTATTGACAATATCCCCTTTCCCTGAATTTACAAGTCTCATTGATTCCTTCCATTTGGTCAGTGTATACAGAATCAAATGGAAACTTTTACAGCAGTCTACTCTATATTTTAAACCATTTTTTCACCTTTTTCATCTGATTGGCAAATATATTGATTTCAAGTCACTGTCAGCAGATGCTGTCCATAAAGTGCAAGGATTAGTTCTGTGCCTGAGAGCACCCTCAACCCAAGTCCAAAGAAGAATTCATCAAGGCTTTCCACTATTCCGGGTTTACAATGCACATTAGTTTAAGAGAATTTTCAATTCTGAAAGAATTGCTTGAACATGTATTACAATGGTCAGCAAACTTTCCTGTAAAGGGCCAGAGAGTAAATATGCAAATATGGCATTATGGACCATATAGCTTAGTCCCGACTACTCCACTCTGCTGTAGTAACACAAAGGCAGCCATCAACCACAAGTAAACAAATGAGCATTCTCTTGTTCAAAAAAAAAAAAAAAAACCTTTATTTATAGGCACTGAAATTTGAACTTCATAAAATTCTCAAGCATCATGAAATATTATTTTCGTTTGTTTTTTTTCAACCACCTAAAAATGTAAAAAATATTATTAGCCTGTGGTTGTATAAAAACAATCAGGTTTCAATTGTGGGCCATAATTTGACACTCCCTTATGTGTTCTAATGTGGTATATTAAAATTTTCTTGCTCTAACGCCTATGGCAGCTGTAAAAAAATTAACCAATTTGGGTACATTATATAATAAAAAATGAGAAGTATGACTGTGCACAAAAGTAATGTGTATAGGTAGAAATGAAGGTATGACTGAGAACCCTCAAGAGGCTGAATTTGTTACCTCACCCAGTCTTCCATCTCTAGACAAATACTGTTACCCAAGGATTATATAGTCTTCTTCCAAAGACCATTGTCTTAGTGGTTCACCTGAGAGAGAAGAACTCCCTTAGGTTTCAGAAGAAGGAAAATTTGTATGGTATAATGTGAAGAATATCTCTCTTGGCTTTAGTCTTGCTTCAAAAAGTAAGACATACACTTTGTTCTCCAGCAGGGTTCTTTTTTTGGGTTCAAACTAATGTCATTCCCTTCAGTTGAGTATTTTGTAAAATGAACATACTGCTTAGTTTTCTTCTTACAAAATCTGTATTTTATGAGTAAGTACTCATCAAGGTGACTTTCTCTGGAATTCCTATAGATTTTGTCATTTATAGTCTATATTATTTATTTGGAAAACTGCCTGGTATTACCACACTGTAATAAGGATAATACAAATGAACATGCCTAACACAAGGTTGGTCACTCAGCAAATGCTCAACAAATGTGTCTTAATTTCTATCCTGACAGCAGTGTATCCCAAGTATTCAACAGTGTGTATTTAGCATACCTTAAGGAATTTCTAATGTTGATGACAATGAAAGAAACATTCTAAATTCTTTAACATAAACAATTCAATTGTGTTCTTGTGTGTGTTGTGTGTATGTGTTGTCAGAGGAAAGACATAACATAAAACAGTCTGGTGGAGCAGTAACCTTTCCTTTCCATGCCTATTATTGTCCAATGAGAACAATCCTTAAAAGGGAATTTGACATATATTTATTTTAGGGTCAGTTTAGCCTTTTTTTTTTTTTTTTCTCTAGTCCCAATCTCATAGCCTGAATGAAGTAATCATAAAAGAGTTTATTCTGATCCTTGACAATGTTATACTATAGATTACAATGGAGTAATCCATAGAAGACTAGAAAAAAAAATAACAAAAAAGGACTTTCCGTATCAAATAGAGAATTTTTTTGAGTTGAGGTTTACTTCACAGGTTTTCTGTCAGTGTTTCTACATTTCTGTGACTGCTCTTTGTTTTTATTCTACAAAAAGGACAGAGTTCAGAGAAGGTCATAGTCTTGCTTTTTGCCCAGTCTAAGTATATTTCTGGATTATAGTGGGTCAAGAATCCTACACAATTTCTAGATTTGATAAACTAAATTTCAAGACAAAAAAGAAACAAATAACATCTGAAAATAAAGTTTTGGTCAGGCAAATTATTTTTTTTACAAGACAAAAAATATGATTCTCTGCTTTACAATTTTTTTCTTGGCTACATAGTTATCAGGCTCAAGTATGAAAAGAATCAGAGAGTAAATGTTAATGGAGCCTTATTAGAAGACATTAGAAATGAAAAGATATATGCTTTTTTAGTATACTGCAAATACAAATGTTGTGAAATCTGTAAAGAGTTGGAGGAAATTGAAAAATTTATCCTGCCATCTTTTAGGGAATAAATATGGGTAAATTAAGAAAACCAATTAAGATATAAAAACAGCAGGCTTGATGGTTTCAAGGCAAGAGATAGCAGATAAAATTTCAGGGAGAGACAGAAAGATCTCTTAGCTTGCAACAAAGAATAGCATATGAAGTTCGTCAGCTTTAGCAGAAACTAATAGGAGGTGAAAGTGTAAAAAATGAAATAATCCGAGAAAATGAACATGGACCTTCAGAGTAGTTTCCTACTCTTGGGAAAATTTTCCTGTAGTTAATGGACAGCTACAAAGAGAAAGATACAAAGAACAAAAGTTGTATTAAGGATAAATGTTTTGGCAAACATCCAGGAATCAAATAAAATAGAAGCATCCAAGTGTACCACCTAGGAGTTATGTTTCTTTTCCTCAAAACCATATCAATCTTTTGAAAAAACAGAAAACAAGGGATCAAAATATGTTCCAAGTCTTCTCCAATAAACGGTATGTAAATGTATAACCCAGATCACCACCTTTATTTAAAGGTTTGTGGCTGATTGTACAATGTAAATCAATCCAATTTGAAAAGCCTGTGCTATAAATCATATTGTTATTTAAACATTCCCTGTGGTAGATTAAAGATAGCCATGCATTGGGCTTCCCTGGTGGCGCAGTGGTTGGGAGTCTGCCTGCCAATGCGGGGGACACGGGTTCGAGCCCTGGTCTGGGAAGATCCCACATGCCGCGGAGCGGCTGGGCCCGTGAGCCACAACTGCTGAGCCTGCGCGTCTGGAGCCTGTGCTCCGCAACGAGAGAGGCCCGCGCACCGCAATGAAGAGTGGCCCCCGCTCGCCACAGCTGGAGAAAGCCCTCGCACAGAAACGAAGACCCAACACGGACATAAATAAATAAATAAATAAATAAATTTATAAAAAAAAGATAGCCATGCATTATTTGATACTGCTCCCATTGAGAAATGGAGGGTCTGTGCTTTTGAATCTGGGCAGTTTCTGTGACTGTTTCACCAAGAGAATACAGAGAAGTGATGTTGTGCCAGTTTCTGGGTCCGGTCTTTAAGTAACAGATAGCTTCAATTTCCTGTTCCTCTATTTTAGAGTCCTGAGCCACCGAGTGAAAAACCCAACTACTCAGTTGAACAGAATACTGAGAAAAGCCCTGATATTCCATGCAGGAGAGAGGCTCATATTAGCCAATTTTCCAGCCATCCCCATTCTGGTGCTAAGCCTGGCTGTCTGCTTAACATCAGCTGAGCCTTGGACATGTTCCTGAGGCACAGAATGATAAGATGAAATAAAATCATTATTTGAAGTCATCACATTTTGGGGTTACTTCTTACTCAGCAACAGACAACTAAAACAAACTTGGTTATTGGAAATGGAGTGCCACTGTACACAAATCTAAACTATGTGCACTGCAGGCTTGAGAAAAGAGGTCCCCCTTTAGGAAGTGGTCAAAAGATTGTCATCACAATTGCTTATGGCAACATGGGAAATAGAGAGCACTGATGAAGTCATGGATAGATTTCACGGTATATTTCACTGGATAGATTTTCAGGAAAGGACATAGAAATTGCCAACTGAATTTTTCCAGCTGCCTAAGATAAAATATGAGAAAAGAATTTAAGTACTCATTAAGTTATTGAGCAGAATTTAGACAAAATATAAAGAACCCAAGAGCTGAAGGGTTGGAAATAAGAATGTTTCTCATTTCTGGTCTCTACCAGAAAATAGATTCTCAAAGTAAGAAATGGCTTTAGGCAAATACCAAATTCAGTGGACTATCAGAATAGAATGGCCTAATGCTAAAGGTTTCCATGACTTGACTGTAAGACCTTATTGTTTTAGACCTCAGAAAGATTTAAGGGTATGACTAATAGAGCGTCTAATATTCTTAAGAACATGTTTTGTAGTTAAGCAATAGGGTTTCTAAGAATATTAAAGGAGTTGTTCCACTGTAGCCTTATTGGGGCCCAAAATAGCCTATCTTGATAATATTAGCTTTGAATAGATTTTATTTGATTCATAGAAACTCTCCTAATTTTTTTAAAGTAATTAGCTAGCATGGACTGAAAAGTACAGAAATAAGACAAAATGAAAAAAAAAATCTTTTGAGCGCCTAATTCTCTACAACAAAAGAAGCTTAAGAGAACCACTTAGCTGCAAAAATGGAGTATTTCTGATGGAAAGTAAAGGGTGATTCAGAATGAAAAACCAAAAGCCATGGTGAATCATTTCCAGGGAATAAGACTGAGAACTAATCAATGAACTGACAGCATGTACCTAGCTATGATTCAAAAATGCTGTAAGCCAACGACTTTTATGTATATCCTAATACTTCCTTTACTCAATGGAAGGGTCTACTGTAGTTATCCTCTCTCACATGATATGTTATGCATGTAGGGTCAGATAACTTTTCTTTAAAATCATGAGACTTGGAGTACAACTGCTATGCTGCATGGAAGCTCCAGCAGCCCCTTGGCAAAGGTCTTTTGTAGAAGAACAAAGACCACCAGTCTAGATCTCAGCTGACAGCCAACACCAACTTTCTAGGCATGCATGTGAACCATTTGGAAATTGATACTTCAGCCTCAGTCAAACTGCCCAGCTGATGTCCTGTAAGGCAGAGATGAGCCATCTCCACTGAACCCTGCCCAAATATAAGATTCATTAATAAAACAAAGTACTGGCATAATATTAAGGCATTGAGTTTGTCATATAACAATAAATAACCTGCAGAGTTTTCTGAGGTAGAGGAGGGAAAAAATCTACTATCTCCAGGATTATAAGCAGACAGGACAAGAAAGAAAGCCATAAAACTGGACAGATCTCCACATAAACAACACAAACATGCAGTTCAGGAAAGAAGGGAAATAAGTGATGTGTTGATATCAGTGCAGATAACATGACAGTTACCCATGAATACAAGATATAATAGATATAAGATGATTCAGAAGTTTCATAACATTACAGATAAAAGGCATTACTATGGCAAAGTTGAAACTACTACATTAAATTGTTCTCATATATCTCTGAAGATCTGAGTATCTGTAGACAATAGATTCTATCAATATTGGATGCAGCAGAGTAGAGAAGCCTCTAAGCTGAGAATGGATA
Organism: Eubalaena glacialis; assembly: GCF_028564815.1. NCBI lineage: Eukaryota > Metazoa > Chordata > Mammalia > Artiodactyla > Balaenidae > Eubalaena > Eubalaena glacialis. The sequence continues at coordinate 37,072,740 of NC_083730.1, forward strand.
GTCCTTACTAAAATAAAGGGGGGGGGGCTTCCCTGGTGGCACAGTGATTGAGAATCTGCCTGCTAATGCAGGGGGCATGGGTTCGAGCCCTGGTCTGGGAGGATCCTGCATGCTGCGGAGCAGCCGGGCCCATGAGCCACAACTACTGAGCCTGCGTAACTGGAGCCTGTGCTCTGCAACGAGAGGCCGTGATAGTGAGAGGCCCGCGCACCGCGATGAAGAGTGGCCCCCCACTTGCCGCAACTAGAGAAAGCCCTCGCACAGAAACGAAAACCCAACACAGCCATAAATAAATAAATAAATAAATTTTTTTACAAAAATAAAATAAATAAAGGGTGGAAAAAGAATGTCCAAGAAAGAAAAGTATTATAATCAATCCTGGGGTCAAAATGCATTTGGTTGTAGGTGGAGGAGATCACTCTTGTCTTGAAGAATACCATTTCCTTAGACAGATGATAAGAAATGATCTAGAAGTAGAAATTATATAAAATCTACTAGTAAACAAGCTGGAGGCTTTTGAAATCCATGAAAAATGAAAGTGAATTGGGTCTGTATCCCAGGATAACATAAAATGTACTGTACCTAGGAGTTTAAAGAATAGACTTATTTTATACACAATATAGCTTCTGCCATTATTTTCTGAGGCTGTCATTTGGAGGATTAAGAAAATATAAGAGAATAAAATGAACTACAAATATGACTATATTCATTTAAAAATGCTGAATCTTTGAAACAAAAAGCTTCTCCCTGATAATTATGGTAATAGAATTTCAGAGAAGAATGCATGTCTCTTCATAGCCACATTCTTCCGGGGAGCAGACATGTCCTGTACTCTCCCCAGCTAAGGTTAATTCTATTGGGCAGCTGGATTTTATTTATCACATAATCTGAAGTATATTTGAAGGGAGAATTAATGGACATACTTTACGTAAGATTGTGTTTAAATACAATCAAATCCAGTATAGAAAGTAAACGTAAACACAAATGACATGTGTTGGCAATAGTCACTTTGAACTCATTGAGCTCTTTTAGGAATAACAGGCCATTCAAATAGCCTCTCACTGAAATTGCTGTATATCTTTAGTTTAAGAATAGATGGAATGAAAAGGTACTCAGTTAATTTAGAACATAAGATTCAATTACTGAAAATAAAATGAATTAAGTTTCTATTTATGAAACTATTCAAGGTCCTGATCTAAATCAACTAATCTAGAAGAATCTAGATGCTCATGTTTTTATCATGGTGTTTTAAAGTCTCATCAAAAACGCATTAGAGGTAAGATAGTGATAGTACATGAGTAAGTTGGAAGGAAATGGTTCTGTATCTCCTATCCAGTGTCATATTTGTATGTTCCAGTCACTCAAATTAATGTATACTGGGTATCAAATATTCCCACATTCCTTCTCCAGTAACTATGTTCCATCTAGAATTCCCTCTTCCTTGCTCTCTATATCCTTAAGTTTTATCCATAAGATGCAGCAAATGTCACTCAAACTCTGAGAGGCCTGTTATGGCTACTTGTTCTTGTGGGATTATTTTTCTCTTCTAAAAACCTAGAATACTATCACACATATTATGTATATATCATTATTATTTATAACTTTGTATAATTATTTGATGGGTTTGAGTATGCATCATCTTCCCAAAGACACACAAGCAACAAATATTTCTGAGATGACTAAATGACCAACAAATAGAAATGTACTATAATTAACCAATCAGGAAATATTTACTTAAAAATCTACTATATGAAATTACTAGGTAGAAGTTGTTTTCTTGCCAGAATTCTCATCTATATCAGTAAATACATGATTCTTTAGTAGTAAATTTTCTTCACAGCCTGAAGGATACTAGACATAGTCTTTTTCTCCGAAGATCATCAGTTTGAAAGGTATAAATGTTATTTTGTTGGTGTTTTAATTTTCTTTTTTTGATTATTGAGAGGATGAACATTCATTTTTTTTAATTTTTTTTTTATTATTATTATTTATTTATTTATTTTTGGCTGTGTTGGGTCTTCGTTTCTGTGTGAGGGCTTTCTCTAGTTGTGGCAAGTGGGGGCCACTCTTCATCGCGGTGCGCGGGCCTCTCACTATCGCGGCCTCTCTTGTTGCGGAGCACAGGCTCCAGACGCGCAGGCTCAGTAATTGTGGCTCATGGGCCTAGTTGCTCCGCGGCATGTGGGATCTTCCCAGACCAGGGCTCGAACCCGTGTCCCTTGCATTGGCAGGCAGATTCTCAACCACTGCGCCACGAGGGAAGCCCGAGAGGATGAACATTCTTAATGTTCATCCTCTCAATAATATTTATCATTATTCTCCATTCTACTCCATAGAGGAAACAAACATTACATTTTATGATTGTACTGGAGAGAAAACACACCCTTCTCCATTTCTTGTTATTTTTCCCATACTCTAGGTTTTCATTAGATCTGGTCAAGAAAGACCAGATGCCCCCATAAGACTCACTACTCTTATGACTACATGTTTCCCATGTTTCTCTGAGAGCTTATCAACTTTCACTGTCCCCTGGGCCTTCTTCATTTGATGTGTATATCATGGATTTTACCAGTTTTTAGAGAATAAGATTGCCTCAGAGTTAAAGTCAAATGAATGTGCAAAATTTCATGTAGGAGAATAATTAAGTCAATACTAGATAGCTTAAAAACAACCTTCAACATGGGGGTGGAAAGAAAGATGAATATGTTCGAAAGAGAAGTAAGCACCTAAAGCACCTAAAAAAAGTTATAATTTGAACATCTAGAAAGAAGCTTAAAATTTAAATTTACCATTGGTGGATTATGAGCCTAGGCTCCCTTCTGTGTTAAACAGTGACCATATTAGTTCCTGGCCAAATTTCCCCACAAGGTTTATTGCAAGGATCCAATGAGAAAACATCATAAAGCTGCAAAGTCTCAGAACTTAAATATATGTTAGACATGATTAAGTATTGAATGATTAAAGCAAAATCATGGGAGCATAAGTTGGAATGAAAAGTGATATAAAATCTTTCCATCATATCTATGGTAATAAGCAGACACCCAAGGAGTTAAAAGTTGGCAGCTTTAACTGTCATGTTTATTCTTGCTTGTTCTAATGAAACACAATCTTCTTTCATATCTCTCAGCATGAGATGGGTAAATTCAATGGGATACTTGATACTTTTCTATGCAAGTTACATCTGTTACGATTTTTAGCATCTGACACCAAGGTTGTTAGCTTCATTTCAGAACCATAAAAGAAGATGTGGTATGTTGTGTTCTTGGCAGAGCTGGGTCAAGACTCATCTCCAATTGCCGTTCTCTGGGAGGTGAGCCTGAAGGGTTTCTATGGAGCAGAATTATCTCAGTAAAGCCTATTGCCATTTAGTCTTTGGGAATCAGGAGAAGGTATACCATTCCTCTGCTCCACTTTCTAGAGTCTGAACTAGCGTTATCATTTGGGGAATACATTTGCCAATTAGTCCTAAACACAAAATGTTATTTGCATAAAGCAAATCTTCAATTGCTCTTGAGGGGGGAAAATGTAGTCTAGTGTTGTTTTCTGCTGTGTCTAATGCAATGGTGTTTAGCAGCATTTAAGAGGAGCTCATGGTGGGAGAGTTGGAGTTACTCAGCTTGGAAAAGGAAGGAACTCGAAAGTCAGATCAAGACAGTTCTAGATACTCACTGGATGCATGTTATTTCAGTTATATTTGCCCTGATTATAAAGGAAAAACAATCACAAGGGGAGCTTCCAAAAGTGTCAGTATCTTCAAGAATTTAAGGTACTGGCATCTGCCCGGGAAAATGATATAATGCACAGGAACCACAGAAAGAAGGCACTGGGGAGAATATACCCAGGCTAGAATCAACCTTAACAATTGTCTATTAAATATATTTCATGAAAAATTTTTTTTCCAAGATTTAAAAGAAAATGGAGCAAAAAGACATCAAACGGGAATGAAGGAAAGAATTCCATGGTTTATAGTAAAAAGAGGCCATGATAAAGGTCAAAGGTGGCACTGCCTAAGTTCTGGAGTAGACATATTTGGAGTCTGGATAGGAAACTCTCATCTTTATCTGGGAGTCAGATTTAATTTGGGGGGAGTTACTGGGCAGAAAACAAAATGAACCCTACAAGACAGAACAGCCTAGAGATGAGGATCATCACTGCTCCAGTACAGGAGGACCTGTCTTCGATGAGAAGGGTGCCCCTCTCTCCAGGTTCTGTTTCCTGAGGACCTCAGAGCAAAAACAGCTGAGCTATGAAACAGAACTCTGTCCTTTTTGGACCACTCAATGTTAATATTAGGGTTGGGTTTTTTTTGCCCTGGAAACAGATTTCTCATTGGGGCAGGTTGTTCTAATTAGGAGAGGTGAGATACACAGTAATCAGGGCAGCAAAAGGAAAGGGTCTTTATTCACTGGGGCTCTTAGCAGGAAATCTGGCTCTAGGTGTTTCAGCAAACTTCAGCCCGGTTTATGTTTGAATGAAATCCAGACACAACTATCTTCATACTTCCTGGAACTTGGCACCAGTACTATTGAATTATTTATTATTTTCACCAATTTCCACTGCTCTTTTCAGTATTTACTAGTAAAACCCTGTTTGATTCAGAGATAGATAGCAAGTTAATAAAGAAACTAGAAATATTCTCAATTTTTCATGGACTCTTAGAAGAAATTAGTTTATATTGACTATGCAGAGTGGTGAGAGATGATTATGCACAACTCTTCCAACTTTGCAACGTGATACGTGTTGGCAGCTTGAAGGCCACAGTGAGAGTATTCACACCAAAGAAATTGGGAAATGCTACATATCAGCGTTTCCCCCCAAGAGACAAAGAGCCAGTTCTTAAATGTTTACCAGTGTACAACTGATGGTAGGTGATGGCAGCTAGAAGGGATCAGATATGTCAATCACCAAAGCCTGCAGTCAAATTGAGGTCACTGATGCAAAGACATGTCAGGCCAGTAAATAATCTAAAAAATGTTTAACATAGGAGACTATTCTTCAAACACCAATAAACATATAAATAAATAAATTCAAACAAAACTGTGGCTAATTACATAGTTATAAGAGAAAAAGCAATGCTTATCTTTACAGTGCACCTATATCCTCATATAGCAGTTTGCAGAGTACAGATAGCAATATCATCTTAATTGTTACAACAATAGAACAAATTATACTGAAAGTTATTATTTTCCATATTTTACAGGGGAGAAATCTTAGGCTCATTAAGGTTAAATGTTGCCCAAGTTCAGATAGCTGGTATATGACATAAACAAGAGTAACATTTTTCAGTTGATTTTTATATTATTTGAGGTCAGAGGATATTATGTATATTACAACTCAAATGTTTTCCTAGAAGTCAACTATTTTTATTACAATACTGTTCTTGGTTCATTTTGTTTTCTTAGGTATGTGTGAGGAGACGAGCCACAGCCCCACGCTCATCCCTCTTCTACTGCACATGCTCAGCTTCATTGAGGTTCCGCACTGGTTGTCCACCAGATGTTCAATGTTATCTCCCTACTGAAGGTTGTGACAAAACCCCAGAGAGTAAAATGATGGCAATCTGTCAACCAGTCATCATTATATATTTTTTTCATTTTCCATTATTCTCCACCTTATGTCACTGTTTTTAGTGTATGAACTGCTCATTGTTTATTTCTGCTCATTTCTTTCATCACTGTTTTTAATTTTAATGACATTCAACTGCTGAGAATATTCTTCAGAGCAAAGCTACACTTGTCTCCAGTAAAGAGAAAGACAACAAGGACATGTCCATTACTCTGAGAAATCCAGAGATGTAGAATATTTGCCATCGACAGGAGGAAGTGTGATGAATGCCCTGATTTACATTTTAATCCCATCAGATTGTTGCTGAAAATTATGATAGAATGGTTATTTACCCACTAAAACTCTCACAATTTAATTGAAAAAGGTTGAATTTGAAGCATCCTGCAAGCAACCAGAATTTTAGTTCAGTACTTAGAAGTGTGAAATGTTAAACTATTATCTCATTTTTTGTTCTTTTCTGTTTGCCTACTCTTTCTAAATCTAATTCAATAAATCAACAGACTTTATTAACCAAAATTAAATACCAGCTAAGTACAGGGTATACAAACATGAACTTATCAACAAAGTCCTATCCTAAAGGAGTTCATGCTGTGTCTCAAGAAAATTATAAATAAAACTATTTATAACAAAATATGATAATAGATACATTAGAGACAGTTACCCAATGACTATGGGATAATAGAAGAGGAAGTGATTAATTTTCAGCAGGAACTTAGAAAGTCTTTATAGAACTAATGATATTTTATCTGGACTTTGAATTATGAAAGCATTTTTTTATATGTGTGAGTTAAGAATGGTGTTCTGCATACTAAGTGAAATATGTCTAAAAGTCACAGAAGAAATGTATGTTGTTCTGATAAAATAACATGCAGTGGATTTGCTGCAATGGTAGGAGATAAGGATTAAAATTTTTGTAAAAGATAAATTGTGAAGAATTTTGAATGCTGGACTACCTTTGCAGAAATTTATCTAATAGGTGTTGTTGTCCCAGTTGGAAATTTTAAATCATTCTCCTTGTTTATTTATGAGTCCCACAAAAGATTGGACTTTAATCTCATTCTGACATACTCTGAATATTAAGTAGAAACATAACATATCCTTGGTTGAGTAAGCCTTGAATAAAAATCCTCTGTTCAATTAATTTATATTACAAATATTTTTTTTTAAGTTTTTCCTCTCTACCTCAGATTATGCTTGGTAATGAAGTATAGTGGGAAACAGTACAGGCAAGGTTTGGGACATGATAGGATTACTCTTTGCAACATTAATAAAAAACTTTATTCTGAGTATTTATCTAACTATACAGAATGGTTTTAGCTTGAATATTTAGGATTTAGAAAAGGCTTTGAGATTTTTCAAAAATGATTTTTATGCTTGCTTGCTCCATTCATTCCACTTGGCATGTGTGAAACCAACTTCTTGCTGCTGAGTCAACAAGCAGTATGATTAATTTTCCAAATCGGTTGGTCAATAGAGGTATTGACTATTACCAGAAGATTAGCACATATAGTTTCCTACCATTTATTGCATGACTATTAGAACCCAGGCCCTGTACTTGTTAGAAATTAGTTAAGATGACCTTATAAGTTGGGTAGTATTGTTACCTCTACTTTGTTCACCAGTAACCTAAGGTTCTGAGTGATTACATAAATTGGCTTCCTTGTTGTTGGTAACTTCTGCAAGTAAATTAAAACTCAAATTTGCCTGGATCCTAAGACCAAACCTTAACATTTTATGCATATATTTATTTGTGTCTGTTTATTTGTTTGTATGTTACATAGGGAGAAGAAGACATCATTGAACAGGATGGAAATAGGTCTTTCCATTTATATCTACATAAGTACTAGTAATCAAATAACCATTAAATCTGAATTAAACACCCACTAATCCACCTCAAAAATATGAAGATTAAATAGAATCTAAGTGATGTAATATTTTACTGTTTTTTCAGGAAATGACAGATAATTTTTCCCAAACCAATCAAATCTGTTACATAAAACCAGGTCTCTATCTCCCTTTTAATAAGAAAATTGTGCCTCAAAAGATTCATAAAATCTTACCCATTTGATGTAATCTAAGTAATTCCTTCTAATTAACACTCAAAAATTAACCTTATTACTCCAATTAAGTGAAAAATTTTGCTAATCAATAATGTTTCTTTTAAGAGCAAAGATATTCATTTAATAAAATCAATATACGAAAAAGCAACATACACCTAACTGAAAAATTATACGATGGAATGTATCTTCTTAGAAAGAATGAAAAATGTATGCAAATCCAATATAACTGTTTTGCTTCTAGAAAGAAAGTGGAGTTTCACACAAACATCGTTTCCTTTTTCAATTAAAAAAAATAAGAATTCTGACTATATATATAGTCAGAATACACAGGTGGATGGATAGATGAATAGATATTGAAAAGATGAAATCCTAGCAATTAAACTATCCAGAGATAGTTGTAACATTCTACTATTAACAGATACTTTTTCCAATAATCTTCATTTTGTGTTATAAATATTGTACTTTTCATAGGACATTAGCTGAAACCTTATCCACACCTCTTTTCTGTCTCAGTTCCTTAAAGCTCTGTAGACATCAGAACAATTCTGCTATTGATACTGAGGATAGGAACTTGAAAAAGGCATTTTAAATGTAGGTGCAAATTGAGTCTGGTAAGGAAATTCTTCTGCTTACCCATTCACTGTGGACAAGGTTTTCTTGTGTGGGTATTGCAGGGTTAAAAATGGGAAGTGTAAATTTATACCTCCGGTATTATGATCTGTGATCATTATAAATAATAACACTAGAAACCCTGGATATCAAAATAAAAATGTCCCTACTGGGCCTATTACACCAGCTCTTTTTGTTCACTTTTTCTTGAATTTCCCATTATTTGCTCATCTGAGATTACATAGCATAGCTCTTTCCGACGAGCTGCTGACCTCTTAATAGGTGATAAGATAAACTGCCAAAAGACAAGCTAAATAAATGGATTCTTAACCAGTAACAGGCTTCTACCTTTAAAAGGTATTAAAATGAGAAGTGTACAAATAATCAATGGGTTCCAGCCTGTGAGATGGAGATCTGATATTGGATCTCGATTAGCTGCTAGTAGGTCTTCAGTGAAAGTTGCTTCCTTTTATCCCCAGAGATATCCTGTAACCATGAATATCAGGCTATTTTAACTCCATTTCATGATCATCCTAGGAAAGGACATAGTGTGTTATTCTCTTTGCTGGACTCTTCAGATTCATTTGCATGCATTAACCTTCATGGTATTTGTTGAGTTATTCGACTCTTTGTATATCATGAATAATTTCATTAAACATTAAGAATTTACCCACACTGTATCTTTGTGTATTTTTAAATATTTACAATTTGTAATACCGAATAAATATGTAATATGTGGGGCAGTGTTTCCAGGTTTCAATATTGCTTAAACCTGTCATGTACTATAACCTTTGGGGGCTTCTATAATATTCAGCTCCTTAATTCAGCGTCAGAGCTGTTATCATATGTTGATGGGAAAATAACAGCCATGTTGGGGCTCTCCAGTCACTAATAATTCCTATTCTGATTTGATTAGCATATAAATGTTCCTAGGTTTATGCAGTGTCAGGGGAAAATGTATTTAAAATACTCCTCAGGGTTCTCTCTTTCTCTCATTTTAATCAGGCAAGAGAGAAAGAATATTGTCATGCATGAAGCCTAACTTGCCTTTCTTCAAATCCTTGACTCATGGAAATTTCCAGAACTTTTGGTAAAAGATGACATGAAAGGAAATTTTATTTCACAGTTTATGAACAGGAATCACTAATGAAATAGACCTTTCCTGAAGTTTGGCTTTCCCAGATGTCCATAATGTGGTGGAAGAGTGGATGAAGATTCTGCTCATAGAGACATCTCAACTAAGCTCTGACCAGATCACCTAACTAATGGCAAAGCTTTGCTTGTAGTAATCCTAAATAACGAGAGTCCAGTCGACCAAACTTATGGAATTGTTTTGTGCACATTTCTTTCTCTAATACATTGAAAAGCCAAATGTATTGGTTGTGTCTCCAGTCCCAAGTTATAAGTGCTCCTCAAGTATGTGACCAAATAGAATTCTGTGATACCATAAATACATTGTTACAGTTGTAAAGACACAGCCCCTTAAAAATCTCAGTATTCATTGTATTAGAGAGAGGTGAAAATGGAAAGGTAGAGGCAATGCATTGATAAGCATCAAGTTTTGATGAGCATCAAAGCACCCTTGTTCTGTAAGTGCACCCACTAGCTCTCAGCACTGAGCCCTTTCTAAAAAGAAAAATTTTAAAGAAAAATTTACCCAAAACATATGAATAATCAAATACAAACTAATATATTACAATATACCTAGGAATGAATAGGTCATCTCTCAATAAATACACCAGATTAAAAAATTTCTAATTCAGGTGAAAAATAAAATACAAAATGAATCAAGGATAGAGATCAAAATAAGATATAGTTTAGAAAGATATGCTTTAAAAATGTGATTTGAAAGTTATGTTTAGAAAAATGTTCAATGAAATTTTTATCTCACCCTGTACAATTAAGTTTATATTTGTCTTTCTGACTAGTTTTATACTTTTATGTGTTTTTTTGATTGCTGATCATTTTTTTAAATGTTCTTGTTCTGAGCATATCTTTAAGATCAAATTTTAAAGATCCAACAATTTTTATTCCAAACTTTATCTCATTTTCAGTTTAATCTAACACTATTCAGTGAACACTTTGGACACCATTGAGACACATATCAGCACATATCAGACAGATACATGATACCCGCTTATAAAGTTATTTTGCTCTTTTTCTTCTTGCCACGTGAAACACTTGTTCTTTAAAAATCAGCCTTTTTTTTGCCAGGGGAACTTCATTGTCCTCATAGGCTACTCCCAATTCATTCTTCTTACCAGTGTCATTTAAAAAATGGTATCCTCTGAACCATTTAATAGAATAAGTATAAATCTCTTTATGAGAATTTTGTTACTCTTTTGAGTTTTTAAAATTAAATACATGTAAAACTACCTACCTTTTATTTGAATGATTTGCAATTTATCTTTGTAAGTCTAGGGTAAAATCTATATTTCCTGTCTGGCTATCAGAGACTAAAAGATTTCATGATAACTTTCTCCCAAGGTTCTTATCATCTCCACTCCACCAACTTATTTCTCCTTATTATGCATAATTAGGGCTAGAGCCATAGTTCCCCCATCATTTCTTTACATTTCTGAAAAATGAAATTATCAACTGGTATATTAAGAACTTGTCAGATTAATCAGGATACAACCCCTAAATTGAAAACCAGGCAGACATTTTACAAATATTTACTACATGAAAATATGAATATGCCTAATGGCACAATTTCATAATAAATAAAAAGGTGCAGGATTTTATGTGCAATATGTAGAACTCTTTGGGAATAAATTAAGCTATGCATAGCAGAAAAGCCTAGATGTATGAGTTCAGGTACAAGACAGCATGCTAAATACATGCTATATGTTTTCCTTATATACTGGAAAAGGCAAAAAGCATTTTGGCAAAGAAAGGATTCTGTGTAGAAACAGAACAAGATGGGAAATATCAGAGAGACAGAAACTGAACTGGCAGGATTTGGTTAAAGAGAACAGCTTAGACACTTGAAGACATTTCAGGAGAGTAAGAGTTGTAAAGACAGGAACAAAGCTAAAGATTTCATGTCTACAGGACAGAGAGGGCATGGATATGAGCAGCGTGTTGGTCAATTAACAGAGGTAGGGATTCCCGTAGTGGTTGCAATCAGGCTGACCAGGCCCAAATTATAGTTGATCCCTGAAAGAAAGCAATTTCAACAAGATTTCATGATGTCTGGCAGGAGCTAGGGATACAACATTGGAGCTATGCCTTATGTTATGGGATTCCTTGGAAGAAATGAGAAACAGTTGATCTTAAAAGACCATCAATGGAGGCATCTACATGATAGCATATTCAATCCTTTCCCCAATGTTCTAGAACTCAGCTAGGATCATTTGCCCTGACAGTAGATTTTGTTCCATATCCCAAGTGGACTGCACAAGAGGAGGATGCTGACATTCTTAAAGAATTGCTTAAGTGTATGTATGAGTTCATGTAGAGGAATCAAAAGATATCTAAAAACAACCAGTGCATTCAAAGAGAAAAATGTATGCCCAAGAAAAAGATCTAAATGAACAACCATGAAAGGAGATAAAATGAATAAAATTAAGTATGAGGTGTGGCAGATACACAAGATATAGAGTGGTAAGAAAGGTAAGAATAGGGAAGAACATATAGAAGTCAAGAATAAGTAATTAAAAAAAAAACAGCTTAATACCTTATAATTCAAAGATACTATTGCTTATGAAAAAAATGAATAGATAGGTTGAGGAGCACAACACACAAACCTCAATGGGTTTATTCAGTTGATGAATGAGTAGCACAATAGAACAAAAAAAAAAAAGTCCAAATTAAGTAACTAGAAGACAAGATCAAAGTACACCACAAAAATAAATCAAGTAGAAATAGAGAAATGAAAAGTATGAAAAAAGACTAAGGATATACATTCCAATGCCAGTATTAATCTAATAGACATACATAAGGAAATAAAAGAAGGAAATAATCATTGAAAACTACCAAGAAATTCATCAAGATGTGAGTAGAATAACAGGGACCTCCAAGTAGCATGTGATAATAAGGAAAAACACATACAGTTATATCATAGTGACATTTTAAAACTTCAAGGTCAAAGAGAAACAAAAAAATATATCAGAGTAAAAAAAAAAAATGTATTACCATATAGTCACAGGGATTGACAACTAATTTTTCTATCGGTAACACTGGCTATGAGAAGATAGGGAAAAATTGGCAGAGTATTAGCACTTTTGGCATTATTTTTTCCATAAAGTCTGCATCTAAAATTTCTGGTAATATTAACATTAGATTAAAATGGAAGAAGAGATGGGCAAGATAGAGATATAATTGAGTTGTTGCGTTATATGATAAAGGGTAAAGTTAGTTAATGAAATGCTCAAATAGCACTTTAGGAAGAAAAATAACATTACGTATGTTTTAACATTGTGTATGTCAAATTCTGTTTCCAGTAATGGTGGGATAAGTAATCTGGACCACTGTTTTTACTAAGAATCATAAAACTATGATGAAATAGTTTTTAAAACATATCAATACATTTAAAGGCACAGGAAAATTATCAAAAGAGTGAAGAATTACCGGCTCAAGATCTAGGAGACAAAGAAAATCTGGAAAGGAGAAACAAGTGTTTGAAACCAGTGGTTCTTAATATTGGCCAATATCTAAGGAAGGGAATTGAAAGGCTGAGAAATTAAACACAATCTTTGATGGATCAAAAAGGGCTCGGGTTTCAAAACTAGAGTTCAGTGTCTCACACTTTGGAGTGAGGGGTTGTGGGAAGACTGAACCTGGAGCAGAAATATTCTCTCTTAGGAATTGAAACCCAGATTAGAAAAAATTTTGTATTTTATTGAGGTTAATTAGCATTATAAAATCCCATATGCGCTCACCTCCTCCTTCATCTTTGGGATGTGCATTTTGCCCAGTTTCCACAGTGAGTGCTACTTCAAGGAGGCAGCCCTGAGAGAGGAGTGTGGGGTTGAGATCATCTGGACAGAGTACACGTGACTCAAGGCAGCTGTGTGACTGACAGGGTCTTGGGGATCCGGCCTGGTGTAAGGCCTGAGACTCTGAGGTAGGAAAAGAGAATTCAGGACATTGGACCACCAGAGACCTCCTGGCCCCACATAATATCAATCAATATCAATCCCAGAGATCTCTGTCTCAAAGCTAAGACCTAGCTCCACCCAACAGCCAGCAAGCTCCAGTGCTGGAGGCCTCATGCCAAACAACTAGCAAGACAGGAATGCAACCCTACCCATTAGCAGAGAGGCTGCCTAAAATCATAATAAGTTCACATAATAAGTTTCTGCCCACCAGAAAGACAAGATCCAGCCCCACTCACCAGAACACAAGCAACAGTCTCCTCGACCAAGAAACCTGCACAAACCACTGAACCAACATTACCCACTGAGGGCAGACACCAAAAACAACAAGAACTACGAACCTGCAGCCTGTGAAAGGGAGACCCTTAAACACAGAAAATTAAGTAAAATGGGAAGACAAAGAAATATGCAGCAGATGAAGGAGCAAGGTAAAAACACACCAGACCAAACAAATGAAGAGGAAAGAGGCAGTCTACCTGAAAAAGAATTCAGAGTAATGATAGTGAAGATGATCTAAAATCTTGGAAACAGAATAAAGAAAATGCAAGAAATGTATACAAGGACATTGAAGAACTAAAGAGCAAACAAACAATCATGAACAGCACAATAAATGAAACTAAAAATTCTCTAGAATGCATCAGTAGCAGAATAACTGAGGCAGAAAAATGGATAAGTGACATGTAAGATAAAATAGTGGAAATAACTACCACAGAGCAGATAAAGAAAAAAAGAATGAAAAGAATTGAGGACAATCTCAGCGACCTCTGGGACAACATTAAACACAACAACATACGAATCATAGGGGTACCAGAAGAAGAAGAGAAAAAGAAAGGGTGTGAGAAAATATTTGAAGAGATTATAATTGAAAACTCCCCTAACATGGGAAAGGAAATATTCAATAAAGTCCAGGAAGCACAGAGAGTCCCATACAAGATAAATCCAAGGATAAACACAACAAGACACATATTAATCAAACTATCAAAAATTAAATACAAAGAAAAACTATTAAAAGAAACAAGGGAAAAGCAACAAATAACATACAAGGGAATCCCCATAAGGTTAACAGTTGATCTTTCAGCAGAAACTCTGCAATCCAGAAGGGAGTGGCAGGACATGTTTAAAGTGATGAAAGGGAAACACCTACAACCAAGATTATTCTATGCAGCAAGGATCTCATTCAGATTTGACAGAGAAATTAAAATCTTTACAGACAAGCAAAAATTAAGAGAATTCAGCACCACCAAACCAGCTTTACAACAAATGCTAAAGGAACTTCTCCAAGCAGGAAACAAAAGAGAAGGAAAAGACCTACAAAAACAAACACAAAACAATTAAGAAAATGGTAATAGGACCATAGATATAGATAATTAATTGACATCAAAATGGATTAAATGTTCCAACTAAAAGACATAGACTGGCTGAATGGATACAAAAACAAGACCAGTATATATGCTGTCTAAAAGAGAGCCACTTCAGACCAAGGGACACACACAGACTGAAAGTGAGAAGATGAAAAAAGATATTCCATGCAAATGCAAATCAAAAGACAGCTGGAGTAGCAACTCTCATAGCAGACAAAATAGACTATAAAATAAAGACTATTACAAGAGGCAAAGAAGGACACTACATAATGATCAAGGGGTCAATCCAAGAAGAAGATATAACAATTGTAAATATTTATGCACCCAACATAAAGGCACCTCAATACATAATGTAAATGCTAAAGGCCATAAAAGGGGAAATCAAAGGTAACACAATAATAGTAGGGGACTTTAACACCCCACTTTCACCAATGGACAGATCATGCAAAATGAAAATAAATAAGGAAACACAAGCTTTAAATGACACATTAAAAAAGATGGACTTAATTGATATTTAGAGAACATTCCATCAGACAGAACAACAGAAAACACTTTCTCCTCAACTGCTCATGGAACATTCCCCAGGTTAGATCATATCTTGGGTCACAAATCAAGCCTTGGTAAATTTAAGAAAATTGAAATTGTATCAAGTATCTTTTCTGACCAAAATGCTATGTGACTAGATATGAATTACAGGAAAACAAAAAAGTAAAAAATACAAACACATGGAGGCTAAACAATACGCAACTAAATAACTAAGAGATCACTGAAGAAATCAAAGAAGAAATCAAAAAATACCTAGAAACAAATGACAATGAAAACACAATGATCCAAAACCTATAGGATGCAGCAAAAGCCATTCTAAGAGGGAAGTTTATAGCAATACAATCCTACCTCAAGAAACAAGAAAAATTTCAAATCAACAACTTAACCTTGCATCTAAAGCAATTAGAGAAAGAAGAACAAACAAAACCCAAAGTTAGCAGAAGGAAAGAAATCATAAGATCAGATATGAAATAAATGAAAAAGAAATGAAGTAAACAATAGCAAAGATCAATAAAACTAAAAGCTGGTTCTTTGAGAAGATAAACAAAATTGGTAAACCATTAGGCAGACTCATCAAGAAAAAAAGGGAAAAGATTCAAATCAACAGAATTAGAAATGAAAGAGGAGAAGCAACAACTGACACTACAGAAATAAAAAGAATCATGAGGGATTACTACAAGCAACTATATGCCAATAAAATGGACAACCTGGAAGAAATGGACAGATTCTTAGAAAAGCACAACCTTCTGAGACGGAACCAGGAAGAAATAGAAAATATAAACAGACCAATCACAGGCACTGAAATTGAAACTGTGATTAAAAATCTTCCAACAAACAAAAGCCCAGGACCCAATCACTTCACAGGCAATTCTATCAAACATTTAGAGAAGAGCTAACACTTATCCTTCACAAAATCTTAAAAAATACAGCAGAGGGAGAAACACTCCCAAACTCATTCTACAAGGCCACTATCACCCTGATACCAAAACCAGACACAGATGTCACCAAAAAAGAAAACTACAGGCCAATATCACCGAAGAACATAGATGCAAAAATTCTCAACAAACTAGCAAACAGAATCCAACAGCACATTCAAAGGATCATACACCATGATCAAGTGGGGTTTAGTGGGGTTTATTCCAGGAATGCAAGGATTCTTCAATATGCACAAATCAATCAATGTGATACACCATATTAACAAGTTGAAGGAGAAAAACCATATGATCATCTCAATAGATGCAGAAAAAGCTTTTGACAAAATTCAACACCCATTTATGATAAAAACTCTCTAGAAAGTAGGCAAAGAGGGAACTTACCTCAACATAATAAAGGCAATATATGACAAACCCACAGCCAACATCATCTCAATGGTGAAAAATTGAAACCATTTCCTCTAAAGTCAGGAACAAGACAAGGATGCCCAATTTCACCACTACTATTCAACATAGTTTTGGAAGTTTTAGCCACAGCAATCAGAGAAGGAAAAGAAATTAAAGGAATCCAAATTGGAAAAGAAGAAGTAAAGTTGTCACTGTTTGCAGATGACATACTATACATAGAAAATCCTAAATGTGCCACCAGAAAACTACTAGAGCTAATCAATGAATTTGTTAAAGTTGCAGGGTAAAAAATTAATGCACAGAAATGTCTTGCATTCCTATACACTAATGACAAAAAATCTGAAAGAGAAACTAAGGAAACACTCCCATTTTCCATTGCAAAAAAAAAGAATAAAATACCTAGGAATAAACCTACCTAAGGAGACAAAATACCTGTATGCAGAAAATTACAAGACACTGATGAAAGAAACTAAAGATGATACAAAAAGATGGAGAAACATACCATGTTCTTGGATTGGAACAATCAACATCGTGAAAATGGCTATACTACCCAAGGCAATCTACAGATTCAATGCAAGCCCTATCAAACAACCAGTGGCATTTTTCACAGAACTAGAACAAAAAATTTTTAAATTTGTATAGAAACACAAAAGACCCCAAATAGCCAAAGCAATCTTGAGAAGGAAAAATGGAGCTGGAAGAATCAGGCTCCTGGACTTCAGACTATACTACAAAGCTACAGTAATCAAGACAGTATGGTACTGGCACAAAAACAGAAATATAGATCAATGGGACAGGATAGAAAGCCCACAGATAAACCCACACACATATGGTCACTTTATCTTTGATAAAGGAGGCAAGAATATACAATGGAGAAAAGACAGCCTCTTGAATAAGTGGTGCTGGGAAAAATGGACAGCTACATGTAAAAGAATGAAATTAGAACACTACCAAACACCATACACAAAAATAAACTAAAAATGGGTTAAAGGGGGCAAGATGGCGGAAGAGTAAGACGCGGAGATCACCTTCCTCCCCACAGATACATGAGAAATACATCTACACGTGGAACTGCTCCTACAGAACACCCACTGAACGCTGGCAGAAGACGTCAGACCTCCCAAAAGGCAAGAAAATCCCCACGTACTTGGGTAGGGCAAAAGAAAAAAGAAATAACAGAGACAAAAGAATAGGGACGGGACCTGCACCAGTGGGAGGGAGCTGTGAAGGAGGAAAGGTTTCCACACACTAGGAAGCCCCTTCGTGGGCAGAGACTGCGGGTAGCAGAGGGGGGAAGCTTCGGAGCCACGGAGGAGAGCGCAGCCACAGTGGTGCGGAGGGCAAAGCGGAGATTCCCGCACAGAGGAGCGGTGCCGACTAGCACTCACCAGCCCGAGAGGCTTGTCTGCTCAGCCGCCGGGGCGGGCGGGGGCTGGGAGCTGGGGCTCGGGCTTCGGTGCTAGCCGGGAGGGAGTCCGGGAAAAAGACTGCAGCTGCCAAAGAGGCAAGAGAATTTTTCTTGCCTCTGTTTCGCGGCGCGCAAGGAGAGGGGATTCAGAGCGCCGCCTAAACGAGCTCCAGAGACGGGCGCGAGCCGCGGCTATCAGCGCGGATCCCACAGCAACAGGGACGCAGAGGGAAAAACGGAGAGATTCCCGCACAGAGGCTCGGCGCCGAGCAGCACTCACCAGCCCGAGAGGCTTGTCTGCTCACCCGCCGGGGCGGGCGGGGGCTGGGAGCTGAGGCGCGGGCTTCGGTCGGATCCCAGGGAGAGGACTGGGGTTGGCTGCGTGAACACAGCCTGAAGGGGCTAGCGCACCACAACTAGCCGGGAGGGTGCATGAGAAAAAGTCTGCAGCTGCCGAAGAGGCAGGAGACTTTTTCTTGCCTCTTTGTTTCACGGCGTGCAAGGAGAGGGGATTCAGAGCGCCACTTAAACGAACTCCAGAGACGGGCGCGAGCCGCGGCTATCAGCGCGGACCCCAGAGACGGGCATGAGACGCTAAGGCTGCTGCTGCCACCACCAAACAGCCTGTGGGTGAGCACAGGTCATTCTCCACACCGCCCCTCCCGGGAGCCTGTGCAGCCCGCCACGGCCAGGCTCCCGTAATCCGGGGACAACTTCCCCGGGAGAGCGCACGGCGCGCCTCAGGCTGCTGCAACGTCACGCCGGCTTCTGCCGCCGCAGGCTCGCCCCGCCTCCTCCGTACCGCTCCCTCCCCCCGGCCTGACTGAGCCAGAGCCCCCGAATCAGCTGCTCCTTTAACCCCGTTCTGTCTGGGCGGGGAACAGACGCCCTCAGGGGACCTACATGCAGAGGCGGGTCCAAATCCAAAGCTGAACCGCGGGAGCTGTACAAACAAAGAAGAGAAAGGGAAATCTCTCCCAGCAGCCTCAGAAGCAGCGGATTAAAGCTCCACAAACAACTTGATGTGCCTGCATCTGTTGAATACCTGAATAGACAACGAATCATCCCAAATTTAGGAGATGGACTTTGGGATCAGGATATATTAACTTTTCCCCTTTTCCTTTTTTTTGTGAGTGTAGATGTGTATGCTTCTGGGTGAGATTTTGTCTGTATACCTTTGCTCTCACCGTTAGTCCTAGGGTTAGGTCCGTCCGTTTTTTTTTTTTTTTTTTTGGCTTAAAAATTTTTTTTTCCCTAATAAATGTTTTCTTAATAATTTTTTCCTTATTTTCTATTTTTAAAAAAAATTTTTAATAAGTTTTTTCATATTTTTTATTTTAAAAAATTAAAAAATTTTTTTTCTTAATAAATTTTTTCTAAATAATTTTTTTCTTATTTTTAGTATAAAAAATTAATAAATCTATTTTTAAAAATTAAAAAAAAAATTTTTTTTCTTAATAAATTTACTCTTAATAATTTTTTTTCTTATTTTTTATTATAATTGCTTTATTTTATTTTATTTTATCCTCTTTTTTTCTTTCTTTCCATTTTTTCTCCCTTTTATTCTGAGCCGTGTGGATGAAAGGCTCTTGGTGCTCCAGCCAGGCATCAGGGCTGTGCCTCTGAGGTGGGAGAGCCAACTTCAGGACACTGGTCCACAAGAGACGTCCCAGCTCCACGTAATACCAAACGGCGAAAATCTCTCACAGATCTCCATCTCAACATCAAGACCCAGCTTCACTCAACGACCAGCAAGCTACAGCGCTGGACACCCTATGCCAAACAACTAGCAAGAGAGGAACACAGCCCCATCCATTAACAGAGAGGCTGCCTAAAATCATAATAAGGCCACAGACACCCCAAAACACACCACCAGCCGTGGACGAACCCACCAGAAAGACAAGATCCAGCCTCATCCACCAGAACACAGGCACTAGTTCCCTCCACCAGGAAACCTACACAACCCACTGAACCAACCTTAGCCACTGGGGACAGATACCAAAAACAATGGGAACTACGAACCTGCAGCCTGTGAAAAGGAGACCCCAAACACAGTAAGATAAGCAAAATGAGAAGACAGAAAAACACGCAGCAGATGAAGGAGCAGGGTCAAAACACACCAGACCTAACAAATGAAGAGGAAATAGGTAGTCTACCTGAAAAAGAATTCAGAATAATGATAGTAAGGATGATCCAAAGTCTTGGAAATAGAATAGACAAAATGCAAGAAACATTTAACAAGGACGTAGAAGAACTAAAGAGGAACCAAGAAACGATGACAAGCACAATAAATGAAATTAAAAATACTCTAGATGGGATCAGTAGCAGAATAACTGAGGCAGAAGAACGGATAAGTGACCTGGAAGATAAAATGGTGGAAATAACTACTGCAGACCAGAATAAAGAAAAAAGAATGAAAAGAACTGAGGACAGTCTCAGAGACCTCTGGGACAACATTAAACGCACCAACATTCGAATTATAGGGGTCCCAGAAGAAGAAGAGAAAAAGAAAGGGACTGAGAAAATATTTGAAGAGATTATAGTTGAAAACTTCCCTAATATGGGAAAGGAAATAGTTAATCAAGTCCTGGAAGCACAGAGAGTCCCATACAGGATAAATCCAAAGAGAAACACACCAAGACACATATTAATCAAACTATCAAAAATTAAATATAAAGAAAACATATTAAAAGCAGCAAGGGAAAAACAACAGATAACACACAAGGGCATCCCCATAAGGTTAACAGCTGATCTTTCAGCAGAAACGCTGCAAGCCAGAAGGGAGTGGCAGGATATACTTAAAGTGATGAAGGAGAAAAACCTACAACCAAGATTACTCTACCCAGCAAGGATCTCATTCAGATTTGATGGAGAAATTAAAACCTTTACAGACAAGCAAAAGCTGAGAGAGTTCAGCACCACCAAACCAGCTTTACAACAAATGCTAAAGGAACTTCTCTAGGCAAGAAACACAAGAGAAGGAAAACACCTACAATAACAAACCCAAAACATTTAAGAAAATGGGAATAGGAACATACATATCGATAATTACCTTAAATGTAAATGGATTAAATGCTCCCACCAAAAGACACAGACTGGCTGAATGGATACAAAAACAAGACCCATATATATGCTGTCTACAAGAGACCCACTTCAGACCTAGAGACACATACAGACTGAAAGTGAGGGGATGGAAAAAGATATTCCATGCAAATGGAAATCAAAAGAAAGCTGGAGTAGCAATTCTCATATCAGACAAAATAGACTTTAAAATAAAGACAATTACAAGAGACAAAGATGGACACTATATAATGATCAAGGGATCGATTCAAGAGGAAGGTATAACAATTGTAAATATTTATGCACCCAACATAGGAGCACCTCAATACATAAGGCAAATACTAACAGCCATAAAAGGGGAAATCGATAGTAACACAATCATAGTAGGGGACTTTAACACCCCACTTTCACCAATGGACAGATCATCCAAAATGAAAATAAATAAGGAAACACAAGCTTTAAATGATACATTAAACAAGATGGACTTAATTGATATTTATAGGACATTCCACCCAAAAACAACAGAATACACATTTTTCTCAAGTGCTCATGGAACATTCTCCAGGATAGATCATATCTTGGGTCACAAATCAAGCCTTGGTAAATTTAAAAAAATTGAAATCGTATCAAGTATCTTTTCCGACCACAACGCTATGAGACTAGATATCAATTACAGGAAAAGATCTGTAAAAAATACAAACACATGGAGGCTACACAATACACTACTTAATAACGAAGTGATCACTGAAGAAATCAAAGGGGAAATCAAAAAATACCTAGAAACAAATGACAATGGAGACACGACGATCCAAAACCTATGGGATGCAGCAAAAGCAGTTCTAAGAGGGAAGTTTATAGCAATACAAGCCTACATCAAGAAACAGGAAACATCTCGAATAAACAACCTAACCTTGCACCTAAAGCAATTAGAGAAAGAAGAACAAAAAAACCCCAAAGCTAGCAGAAGGAAAGAAATCATAAAGATCAGATCAGAAATAAATGAAAAAGAAATGAAGGAAACAATAGCAAAAATCAATGAAACTAAAAGCTGGTTCTTTGAGAAGATAAACAAAATTGATAAACCATTAGCCAGACTCATCAAGAGAAAAAAGGAGAAGACTCAAATTAATAGAATTAGAAATGAAAAAGGAGAAGTAACCACTGACACTGCAGAAATACAAACGATCATAAGAGATTACTACAAGCAACTCTATGCTAATAAAATGGACAACCTGGAAGAAATGGACAGATTCTTAGAAATGCACAACCTGCCGAGACTGAATCAGGAAGAAATAGAAAATATGAACAGACCAATCACAAGCACTGAAATTGAAACTGTGATTAAAAATCTTCCAACACACAAAAGCCCAGGACCAGATGGCTTCACAGGCGAATTCTATCAAACATTTAGAGAAGAGCTAACACCTATCCTTCTCAAACTCTTCCAAAATATTGCAGAGGGAGGAACACTCCCCAACTCATTCTACGAGGCCACCATCACCCTGATACCAAAACCAGGCAAAGATGTCACAAAGAAAGAAAACTACAGGCCAATATCACTGATGAACATAGATGCAAAAATCCTCAACAAAATACTAGCAAACAGAATCCAACAGCACATTAAAAGGATCATACACCATGATCAAGTGGGGTTTATTCCAGGAAGGCAAGGATTCTTCAATATACGCAAATCAATCAACGTGATACATCATATTAACAAATTGAAGGAGAAAAACCATATGATCATCTCAATAGATGCAGAGAAAGCTTTCGACAAAATTCAACACCCATTTAAGATAAAAGTCCTGCAGAAAGTAGGCATAGAGGGAACTTTCCTCAACATAATAAAGGCCGTATATGACAAACCCACAGCCAACATTGTCCTCAATGGTGAAAAACTGAAACCATTTCCACTAAGATCAGGAACAAGACAAGGTTGCCCACTCTCACCACACTTATTCAACATAGTTTTGGAAGTGTTAGCCACAGCAATCAGAGAAGAAAAAGAAATAAAAGGAATCCAAATCGGAAAAGAAGAAGTAAAGCTGTCACTGTTTGCAGATGACATGATACTATACATAGAGAATCCAAAAGATGCTACCAGAAAACTACTAGAGCTAATCAATGAATTTGGTAAAGTAGCAGGATACAAAATTAATGCACAGAAATCTCTTGCATTCCTGTATACTAATGATGAAAAATCTGAAAGTGAAATTAAGAAAACACTCCCGTTTACCATTGCAACAAAAAGAATAAAATACCTAGGAATAAACCTACCTAAGGAGACAAAAGACCTGTATGCAGAAAATTATAGGACACTGATGAAAGAAATTAAAGATGATACAAATAGATGGAGAGATATACCATGTTCTTGGATTGGAAGAATCAACATTGTGAAAATGATTCTACTACCCAAAGCAATCTACAGATTCAATGCAATCCCTATCAAACTACCACTGGCATTTTTCACAGAACTAGAACAAAAAATTTCACAATTTGTATGGAAACATAAAAGACCCCGAATAGCCAAAGCAATCTTGAGAACGAAAAATGGAGCTGGAGGAATCAGGCTCCCTGACTTCAGACTATATTACAAAGCTACAGTAATCAAGACAGTTTGGTACTGGCACAAAAACAGAAATATAGATCAATGGAACAGGATAGGAAGCCCAGAGATAAGCCCACGCACATATGGTCACCTTATCTTTGATAAAGGAGGCAAGCATATACAGTGGAGAAAAGACAGCCTCTTCAATAAGTGGTGCTGGGAAAATTGGACAGGTACATGTAAAAGTATGAAATTAGAACACTCCCTGACACCATACACAAAAATAAACTCAAAATGGATTAAAGACCTAAGTGTAAGGCCAGACACTATCAAACTCTTAGAGGAAAACATAGGCAGAACACTCTATGACATAAATCACAGCAAGATCCTTTTTGACCCAGGTCCTAGAGAAATGGAAATAAAAACACAAATAAACAAATGGGACCTAATGAAACTTAAAAGCTTTTGCACAGCAAAGGAAACCATAAACAAGACCAAAAGACAACCCTCAGAATGGGAGAAAATATTTGCAAATGAAGCAACGGACAAAGGATTAATCTCCAAGATTTACAAGCAGCTCATGCAGCTCAATTACAAAAAAACAAACAACCCAATCCAAAAATGGGCAGAAGACCTAAATAGACATTTCTCCAAAGAAGAGATACAGATTGCCAACAGACACATGAAAGAATGCTCAACATCATTAATCATTAGAGAAATGCAAATCAAAACTACAATGAGGTATCATCTCACACCGGTCAGAATGGCCATCATCAAAAAATCTAGAAACAATAAATGCTGGAGAGGGTGTGGAGAAAAGGGAACAGTCTTGCACTGTTGGTGGGAATGTAAATTGATACAGCCACTATGGAGAACAGTATGGAGGTTCCTTAAAAAACTAAAAATAGAACTACCATATGACCCAGCAATCCCACTACTGGGCATATACCCTGAGAAAACCATAATTCAGAAAGAGTCATGTACCAAAATATTCATTGCAGCTCTGTTTACAATAGCCAGGACATGGAAGCAACCTAGGTGTCCATCATCGGATGAATGGATAAAGAAGATGTGGCACATATATACAATGGAATATTACTCAGCCATAAAAAGAAATGAAATGGAGGTGTTTGTAATGAGGTGGATGGAGTTAGAGTCTGTCATACAGAGTGAAGTAAGTCAGAAAGAGAAAAACAAATACAGTATGCTAACACATATATATGGAATCTAAAGGAAAAAAAAAAAAAAAAAAAGAGGTCATGAAGAACCTAGTGGCAAGATGGGAATAAAGACACAGACCTACTAGAGAATGGACTTGAGGATATGGGGAGGGGGAGGGGTGAGATGTGACAGGGTGAGAGAGTGTCATGGACATATATACACTACCAAATGTAAAATAGATAACTAGTGGGAAGCAGCCGCATAGCATAGGGAGATCAGCTCGGTGCTTTGTGACCACCTAGAGGGGTGGGATAGGGAGGGTGGGAGGGAGGGAGATGCAAGAGGGAAGAGATATGGCAACATATGTATATGTGTAACTGATTCACTTTGTTGTAAAGCAGAAGCTAGCACACCATTGTAAAGCAATTATACTTCAATAAAGATGTTTAAAAAAAAAAGAAAAAAGAAAACTAAATAGAGGAGTTAAAAATTATCACATAAAAAAAAAAAAAGGGTTAAAGACTTAAATGTAAGGTCAGACACTATAAAACTATTAGAGGAAAACATAGGCAGAATGCTCTACGACATAAATCACAGCAAGATCCTTTTTGACCCACCTCCTAGAGAAATGGAAATAAAAACACAAATAAACAAATGGGGCCTAATGAAACTTAAAAGCTTTTGCACAGCAAAGGAAACCATAATCAAGATGAAAAGACAACCCTCAGAATGGGAGAACATATTAGCAAATGAAGCAACTGACAACAGATTAATCTCCAAATTATACAAGCAGCTCATGCAGCTTAAAATCAATAAAACAAACAACCCAATCCAAAAATGAGCAGAAGACCTAAATAAACATTTCTCAAAAGAAGAATTACCGATTGCCTGGAAACACATGAAAGTATGCTCAACATCTCTAATCATTAGAGAAATGCAAATCAAAACTACAATGTGGTATCACCTCACACCAGTCAGAATGGCCATCATCAAAAAATCTAGAAACAATAAGTGCTGGAGAGGGTGTGGAGAAAAGGGAACCCTCTTGCACTGTTGGTGGGAATGTAAATTGATGCAGCCACTATGGAGAACAGTATAGAGGTTCCTTAAAAAACTAAAAATAGAACTACCATATGACCCAGCAATGCCATTACTGGGCATATACCCTGAGAAAACCATAATTCAAAAAGAGTCATGTACCACAATGTTCACTGCAGCACTATTTACAATAACCCATACATGGAATCAACCTAAGTGTCCATCAACAGATGAATGGATAAAGAAGATATGGCACATATATACATTGGAATATTACTCAGCCATAGAAAGAAATGAAATTGAGTTATTTGTAGTGAGGTGGATGGACTTAGAGTCTGTCATACAGAGTGAAGGATGTCAGAAGGAGAAAAACAAATACTGTATACTAACACATATGTATGTAATCTAAAAAAAAAAAAAAACAGAAAAAATGGTTCTGGTGAACTTAGGGGCAGGAGGACAGGAATACAGACACAGACGTATAGAATGGACTTGAGGACACTTGGAGGGGGGAGGGTAAGCTGGACGAATTGAGAGAGTAGCATTGACATATATACACTACTAAATGTAAAATAGATAGCTAGTGGGAAGCAGCTACATCACATAGGGAGATCAGCTCAGTGTTTTGTGACCACCTAAGAGGGTGGGATAGGGATAGTGGGAGGGAGACGTAAGAGGGAGGGGATATGGGGATATTTGTGTACATATAGTTGATTCACTTTGCTATACAGCAGAAATTAACACAACAGTGTAAGGCAGTTATACTCCAATAAAGACGTTAACATAACATTTAAAAAAATAAAAATAAAATAAAATTCCATAGCCATGTGCAAATAAATAAATAAATAAATAAATAAATAAATAAATAAATCCTCTTGACATTTCTAGAGGAAGATATTATCTAACACCTGAGATAATTTCTTTCATAAATAATATCTGGCTATCAGTCAAAAATAATCATGTTAGCAGAGATGAAACAACAGTATCAAAATCCAGGAAAAATAACAGACAATGGGGTGAAATTCATAGTTATCTAAATAATGGAATTATTAGACATGACTAAGATAATAATACTTATTATGTTCAAGAAAATAAAAGCTTAGGGGCTTCCCTGGTGGCGCAGTGGTTGAGAATCTGCCTGCCAATGCAGGGGACACAGGTTCGAGCCCTGGTCTGGGAAGATCCCACATGCCGTGGAGCAACTAGGCCTGTGAGCCACAACTACTGAGCCTGCGCGTCTGGAGCCTGTGCTCCGCAACAAGAGAGGCCACGACAGTAAGAGGCCCGTGCACCGCGATGAAGAGTGGCCCCCGCTTGCCGCAACTAGATAAAGCCTTCGCACAGAAACAAAGACCCAACACAGCCAAAAATAAATAAATTAATTAATTAATAAAAAAAAAAAAGAAAATAAAAGCTTAGACTAAGAATTTGTCAGATGAATTGAGTCTATATAAAAGATCAAAATGGATATTCTAGAATTGAAAACAAAACAAAATACCTAAAACTAAAGGTAAGGACTAACATTTGAGATTAATGGAAAATTAGATGCAGCAGAAGAGAGAATTAGTGAAGTGGAAGGTAGATCAGATATAAATATCCAAAATAAGGTATATAGATTAAAAACAAACAAACAGAAAACTATAGTTGAGCATAAGATATACAATGTAAAGTTCTAATATATATTCAATATCAGTATGAGAAGGAAAGGATCACAAGCAATGTTTGAAGACAAAAATAACTTCAAACCATGGCTTTAAAAAGTACTACAAACCCCAAGAAGAATTAGTAGGATAAATATAAATAGTAAAACTGCCAGAATCCAAAAGCAAAGAGAGAATACTAAACATAAAGAGAATGAGAGAGAGAGAGAGAGAGAACCGTTGAAGGTACAGCAGTAAGATTTAAAGGTGACTTAATAAAAGAAACAATGAAAGAAAGAAGATAATAGAGTAATAAAATATTACAAGCAATGAGAAACATATTAACATCAAAAGTGCAGCAGTAAAATTTAAGATTGTTAAAATTAAATGCTTATATTATAAATAAAAATCTAAGGCCAGCAACAAAAAATCTACAAGCAATAAATGCTGGTGAGAGTGTGGAGAAAAGGGAACCCACCTACACTGTTAGTGGGAATGTAAATTGCTACTGCCACTATGGAGAACAGTATGGAGGTTCCTTTAAAAACTAAAAATAGAGTTACCATATGATCCAGCAATCCCACTCCTGGGCATATATCCAGAGAAAACCATAATTCAAAAAGATACATGCACCCCAATATTCATTGTAGCACTATTTAGAATAGCCAAGACATGGAAACAACTTAAATGTCCATCAACAGAGGAATGGATAAAGATGATGTGGTACATATATACGATGGAATATTAGCCATAAGAAAGAACGAAATAATGCCATTTGCAGCAACATGGATGGACCTAGAGATTGTCATATTGGGTGAAGTACGTCAGACATAGAAAGATATATCATGTGATCTCATATGTGGAATCTAAAAAAAGGGTACAAGTGAGCTTATCTACAGAACAGAAATAGAGTTTCAGATGTAGAAGACAAACTTATGGTTATGAGGGAGGAAAGAGGAGGGAGGGATAAACTGGGAGATTGTAATTGACATATACACACTACTATATATAAAATAGATAACTAAAAAGGACCTACTGTATAGCACAGGGAACTCTACTCAATACTCTCTAATGGCCTACATGGGAAAAGAATGTAAAAAAAGAGTGGACATATGTATATGCATAAATGATTCACTTTGCTGTGAAACTAAAACAATATTGTAAAGCAACTATACTCCAATAAAAATTTTTAAAAAAAGTAATATCTAAAATTGGTAGCCTATGCTTCCACCCTAAGAGACTAGAGAATGTAAAGCAAAATAAACAGAAAGAAGAAAAGCATACAAATTGGAAAAAAAAACCCAATAAAATAGAAAGGAGAAAAACAATTAAGGAAATCTATGACACCCAAAAGCTTGTTTCTTGTAAAATCATCAAGATTTATAAATTTGTTGTCAGATTGATCAAGAAAAAATGAGAGAAGCCACTGATTACCAATATCATGAAAGAAAGGGGAACATCATTACAGATTCCACAAACACTAAGAGGATAGTGAGTGAATACTGCCACTACTTTATGAACATAAATTTGACAACTTAGATCAATGGCCACTTTTTGAAAGATATAAACAATCAAATCTCACTCAAGGAGAAATAACTAACCTGGATACTCTATGTCTATTAAATAAATTAAATTTATAGCTAAAAATATTCAAAAATAAATTAAAAGATTCAGAATATTTCACTGATGAGTACTTCCAAATATTTAAGGAAGAAATAGTATGAATTCTAAATGATTTCTTTCACAAAATTGAGGAGACAACTTCTTTCTACTCATTATTTGAGGCAAGCATCCCCCTGATACAAAATCCTGGTAAAGACATTACCAGAAAAGAAATCAAAGTCTAATGTCCCTCACTGATACATAAGATCCTCAATAAATTGTAGCAAATTGAATCCAGCAATATATGACCAACTATATCATAAACGAAGCTCATTCTATTAATGTAAGACTGGATCGATATTTAAAAGCAATTAACAAAATTCACCATAGGAACAGGTTAAATATGGAAAACCAAATGAATATCACACCAGATGCAGAAAAAGCATATAAATAAATCCAACATACATTTGTGATAAAAACTCTCAGAAAACCAAAAATAGGATGAGGCTTCCTGAACCTAACAAATATTATTCAAAAAACAAACAAACAAAATCTCCACAGCTAACTTCTGTCTTCTGTCATGACTCAGACATCCTACTGGAAATCTTAGCCATTGAAAGCCAAAAAATAAAATAAAATTTTAAAAAACCTTGAAACACATATGTCTCAACTTATACACAATTAACTTAAAACAGTTCATAGTTTTAAAGGTTAAACATAGAACATTAAAAAAGAAGCATAGTGGAAACCTTTGTGAACTTAAGTTTGGTGATGATGCATATTTAGTTATAACTTTATAAGTGAAATCCATAAAAGAAAAAAGATCACACATTGAAATTTACAGAAATAAAAGCAAATGTTTGCTCTGTTAAGAAAATTAAGTCCTGTGACACATTTAATTATATGACACATATCTGATAATGGACCTGTGTACAGAACTCTTATAATTCAAGAATAAGGAAACAACCAAAATTTTAAAAGTAGGCAAAAAATCTGAACAAATTTTTCAACAAAGAAAATATATAAATGGAAAATAAGTATATAAAATAGCTCTACACCATTAAATATTAGCAATAGGCAAATTAAAACTATAATGAGATACTACTACACACTTATGAGTGTTGTTAGTATCAAAAACACTTTCAATAACAAATGCTGGCAAGTATTTGTAAAAACAGAAACTTTCATTCATTGCTGATGGGAAGGCAAAATGGTATAGCTACCTTCAGAATCATTTTAACAGGGGAATTTCCTAGCGGTCCAGTGGTTAGGACTCCGTGCTTTCACTGCCAAGGGCGCGGGTTTAATCCCTCATTGGGGAACTAAGATCTCGCAAGCCACTCGGCACAGCCAAATATTTTAAAGATTAAAAAACAAACAAACAAACAAAACCCCAAATCAGTTTTTCAGTTTCTTAAAGATTTTAAACATATGGTTGCCATATAACACACCTCAACCTCTTCTAGGTATTTCCTACGGAAAAATAAAAACTTAAGTACAAACATGTATGAAAATGTTTCAGTAGCTCTAACTTAAATAGGAAACATTCTTCAGCAGATGAATGAGCATACAAACTGTGGTACATCTGTATAATGGGATGCTACTCAGCAACAGAACACAACTATTGATTCACACAAAAACACAAATGAATCATAAATGCATTTTTCTAAGTGAATGAAACCAAACTCAAAAGACCATATATTGTGTGATTCCATTTATATAACATTGTGAAAATGGCAAAACTTTAGGGATGGAGAGCAGATCAGTGGTTGTCAGGTTGTGGTAAGTGTAGGTACATAAGGAGATTTTAGATGATGGAAGAGATTTTTTTCATACTGTTCTATGCATTTGTCAAAACTCTTATAAGTGTATACCACAAACAGTGAAATTTACTATATGCAAATAAAAAAATCACCAGATTGCTGGGGAATCCTAGAACAGAATGTTGACTGTGACATGAATCTAACTGTATTGCAAATGTATGGCATTACTTTACTGAAGAGATGGGGAAAAAAGGAGCTGAACTATGTTTGGTAAATATTGTTTGACTGGATACTGTAAGGCTAAATGAAAAATAACTACACATATACACTATATTCTAGTTGGTAAATTTGTTTTTCACAGAGGAATATATTATTAATTCTGATATTATTTTACCTGCAAACTAGGGTTGAACAAATAAACAATTTGTTGATAACAGGAGTATTTTCTCACTGTCAGGAAAGAAGATACAAATAAGCATGGACAGAAGACTATAATGAAACTTGTATTGCTGGATTATGGTGTGAATGTATGGACTTATAGGCATACATATATGTTCTATCATTGTCCACTGAAAGAGATTAGAAGCAATGACACTTAAGTAGCAAAAATATATCCAATGCTCAGATCTTGGTTTCCAAACAACAATCTCCAGATAAAGGAACCAAAAATGGCTAACTCTGGAGCATCTGCTAGTTCCAAAAATTAAGGAAGAAAAGGAGAGGTTATACCAAAAGGACACAGGAGACTTTCTGAAAGAACTTCCAATGGCTAAAGCAACAATAATTTGAGCAACAAAATAAATATGGAGATTATTAGACGATAACCAAAATATATAGAAACATATATACATATATAAAAATAATAATTATGTGACAGTCTTCTTTCAAAAAAACTATCAATCAATAAATGTAGAAGAAATGAGAGAAATAGAAAATATTAGAACAGCAGAGTAATAATTACTATAGTCAAGATTAACTGACAAAATCTAAAATTAGTAAGTAAAAGAATATTTTTGGAGCTTGGCATAGATGGTGGAGTAGGAAGACCCTGAGCTCACCTCTGGTCATGGGCATCTACTTACAGAGCAACTATTGATGAGAAAGACCAGAATCTACCAGAAAACATATTTTATAAAGAAAGATATAAAGTAGGAACTACAAGATGGGTGGGGGGGATAGAGTCACGGTATAGTCAAGACCCATACCCTCTGGTGGGCAAGCCACAAATGGGAGAATAATTACAATTGCAGAGTTTCTCCTCAAGAAGCAAGGGATCTGAACCCCACATCAGGTTCCCCAGCCCTGAGTCCTGGCACTGGGAAGACAAGTCCTCAGAATGTTTGCCTTTGAAGACCAACAGAGTTTACTTTCAGGAGACCCAGAGGGTTGTGGAAAATAGAGACTCTACACTTAAAGAGCACACAAAATTCTCACATTCTCTGGAACCCAGGGAAGAAGCAATAATTTCAAAGGAGCCTGTGTCGGACACAGCTGCTGATCTTGGAGGGCCTCACAGAGAGGCAGGAGGCAACTGTAGCTTACCCTGGAAACACAGACACTAGTGGCAGCCTTTCTTGGGAACTTGTTCTACCAGATGGACACTGATGCTGGCAAACACCATATTGGAATTCTCTCTCTAACTTTTTAGCCTTGGGAGCCAGCCCTATCAGCATATAGCACTTATGACCAGAGAGGAGTGCACTGCTAGGATGCATAGGACATCTCCTATAATAAGCCATTTCTCCAGGGTCAGGAAATGTAACCAACCTACCAGACATATAGAAATAAAAACAGTAAATCAAGCAAAATGAAGCAACAGAGGAACATGTTCCAAATGAAGAAACAAAATGAAACCCAGGAAGAAGAATTAAGTGAAGTGGAGATAGGCAATCTGCCCAATAAACAATTCAAGGTAATCATAAAGATGATCAAAGAACCCAGGAGAAGAATGAATGAACAGAGCTAGAAGTTAGAAGTTTTTAAGAAAGAGTTAAAAAATATAAAAAATAAACAGATAAAAAATACAATAACTGAAATAAAAAAATACACTAGAAGGAATTAACAGAAGCTTACATGATACAGAGGAACAGAACAGAGAGCTGGAAGACAGCGTAGTGGAAATCACTGAAGCTGAACAGAAAAAAGAAAAAGAAACAAGGACAGTTTAAGAGACATATGGGACAACATCAAGCATACTAACATTTGCATTATAGGGGTCCAAGAAGAAGAGAGAAAAGGGCAGAAATAATAGCTGAAAACTTTCCTAACATGAGAAAGGAGAGAGACGTCTAGATCCAGGAAGAACAGAGAGTTCCGAAAAAGATCAACTCAAAGAGGACCACACCAAGACACTCTGTAATAAAAAAGGCAAACAAAGGTAAAGAGAGAATATTAAAAAGAGCAAGGGAAAAGCGATGAGTTATGTAAAAGGAATCTCCCATAAGATTATTAGCTAATTTTTCATCAGAAACTCTGCAGGACAGAAGGAAATGGAACTATATATTTAAAGTAATCAAAGGGAAAAACCTATAACTAGGAATATTCTATTTGTCACACTTTCATTCAGATTTGAAGGAGAGATCAAAAGTTTAAAGACAAGCAAAAGCTAAAATATTTCAGCACTTAGTAAACCAGCTTTACAAGAAATGTTAATATCTTCCAAGACTAAACCAGAAAGAAGTAGAAAATATGAACAGAACAATTACCAGTAGTGAAACTGAATCAGTAATTAAAAAAACAAAATTTTCCAACAAACAACAGTCCCAGACAAAATGGTTTCACAAATGAATTCTAGCAATTATTTAGGGAAGAGTTAACCCTTCTATTTCTGAAACTATTCCAAAAAAATTGCAGAGGAAGGAGCACTTTCTAACTCATTCTATGAGGCCGGTATCACCCTGATACCAAAACCAGACAAAAATACCATACAGCAAAGAAAATTACAGGCCAATATCATTGATGAACATAGATGCAAAAATCCTCAACAAAATATTAGCAAACCAAATCCAACAATACATTAAAAGGACCATGCATCATAATTAAGTGGGATTTATCCCTGTGATGCAAGGATGTTTCAATATCAGCAAATTAATCAATGTGATACACCACATTCACAAACTGAAGAATGAAAATGATATGATCATCTTAATAGATGGAGAAAAAAGCATTTAACAAAATTCAACATTCATTTATAATAAACAGTATTAACAAAGTAGGTATAGAGAGAATGTTCCTCAACATAATAAAGGCCATATGTGACAAACTCACAGCCAATAGAATATTCAACATGGAAAAGCTGAAACCATTTTCTGTCAGATCAAGAACAGGACAAAGATACGCACTCTCACCACTTTTATTCAACATAGTTTTGGAAGTCCTAGCCACAGCACTCAGACAAGGCAAAGAAATAAAAGGAATCTAAATTGGAAAGGAAGAAATAAACTTATCTCTGTTTGCAGATGACATAATACTGCACATAGAAAATCCTAAAGATGTCACCAACAAACTACAACAGCTCTTCAACAAATTTGGTAAAGTTGCAGCGTACTAAATGTACAAAAATCTGTTGCATTTCTAAACTCTAACAACAAACTATCAGAAAGAGAAATTAAAGAAACAATCCCCTTTACAATTGCATCAAAAAGAATAGAATACCTAGTAATAAATCTAACTGAAAAGATAAAAGACCCATACTCTGAAAACTATAAGACACTGATGAAAGAAATTGAAGATGACACAAAGAGATGGAAAGATATGCCATGTTCTGGACTGGAAGAATCAATATTGTTAAAATCACCCTACTACTCAAGGCAATCTACAGATTCAATGTAATCCATATCAAAATACAAATGACATTTTTCCAGAACTAAAACAAATAATTTTAAAATTTGTTTGGAAATATAAAGACCCCAGATAGCCAAAACAATCTTGAGAAAGAAGATCAAAGCTGAAGGTATCATGCTTCCTGACTTTAGACTATAGTAATCAAAACAGTATGGTACTGGCCCAGAAACAGACATATAGATCAATGGAGCAGAATAGAGAGCCGAGAAATAAATCCACGCACTTGTGGTCAAACAATCTATGACAAAGGAGACAAGAATATACAATGGGGAAAAGACAATTTCTTCAATAAGTGGTTCTGCGAAAATTGGACAGCTACATGTAAAAGAAAGAAATTAGAACATTTTCTCATACCATATACAAAAATAAACTCAAAATGGATTAAAGACCAGAGTGTAAGACCAGAAACCATAAAACTCCTAAAAGAAAATGTAGGCAGAACACTCTTTGACATAAAATGTAGCAATATCTTCTTGTATATCCTAAATCAAAAGAAACAAAAGCAAATTAAACAAATGGGACTTAATAAAACTTAAAAGCTTTTGCACAGCAAAGGAGACCATCAACAAAACTAAAAGACAACCTACTGAAAGAGAGAAAATATTTGCAAATGATGTGATTGATAAAGGGGTTAATACCCAAAATATATAAACAACTCATACAATTCAATACAAAAAAAAAAAAAAAATCTGATTAAAAAATGGACAGAAGGCCTGAATAGACATTTTCCAAACAAGGTACATGAAAAGATGTTCAAAATTGCTAATCATCAGAGAAATGCAAATCAAAACCACAAAGTATCACCTCACGCTTGACAGAATGGCTATTATCAAAAAGACCACAAATAACAAATGATAGCAAGGATGTGGAGAAAAGGGAACCCTTGTACACTGTGGGTGGGAATGTAAACTGTTGCAGCCACTGTGGGAAACAATATGAAGGTTCCTCAAAATCTAAAAATAGAACTACCGTGTGGTCCAGCAGTTCCACTCCCGGGTATATACCTGAGGAAAACAAAAATACTAATCGCAAAAGCTACACGCACCCCAATTCATTCATAGCAGCATTATTTACAACTGCCAAGATATGGAAGCAAGCTAAGTGTCCATCAACAGAAGAATGGATAAAGAAGGATGTGAGATACACACACACACACACACACACACACAATGGAATACTACTCAGCCATAAAAAGAATGAAATTTCGCCATTTGCAACAACATGGACTGACCTGAAGGGTATTATGCTTAGTGAAAATGTCAGACAAAGACAAATACTGTATGTTATCTCTTATATGTAGAATCTAAAAAAATAAATAAATGACGATAACAAAACAGAAACAGACTCACAGGTATAGAGAACAAAACTTGTGGTTACCAGTGGGAGGAGGGAGGGAGGAAGGGCAAAATATGGGTAGAGGATTAAGAGTTAGAAACTACTATACATAAAAAATAAATAAACAAAAGTAAAAACTGTACAACTTAGGGAATATAGCCGACATTTATAATAATTTTGAATGGGATATAATCTATAAAAATTTTGAAAAACTATGTTGTACATCTGGAACTAATATAATATTGTAAATCAATTATACCTAAATTAAAAAAAAATTAAAAAAGAAAATACCTGGAATTGCTCACTCCTAAGAGGCAGCCACTACCCATATGTGACTACTGAGTACTTGAAATATGGCTAATCCAAATTGAGATGTGTTGCTATTTACACACTGAATTTCAAAGACTTAATATAAGAATGTAAAATATCTCATTAATAATTTTTTAATGTGCTTATAAATTGAAATAATATTTTGGGTGTATTGGATTAAATAAAATGTATTATTTAAATAAATAAATAAATAAATATAAATAATAAAAGTAGTGAGTGAACTTGGAGAGTTAGGACATTTGCACATTCTTAACATGATTGTTCATAATATGTTTTAATGACTGAGGTGGTTTTAACATATGTTCCCAATTTCTTTTATACTCTTTCAGGAGGTAGAGTTTAATTACTCTCCCTCTCACTATGGGCTGGGCTTATTGTCTCACTTACAAAGAACAGAGTATGGAAAGAGAAAAACTTGTAACTTTATAATGGAGCAATTTGGCAGACACCACCACAGCCAAGTGATTAAGTGTAACATCTCCAGGAATAAGCCATTTAGATATCATGGATTCGCTTATATGATGCATTATGGGACACTTCACCTCTCAGGTATATTTCACAAAAATCCATAGTCCCAGTCTAATCAGGAGAAACCATAAGATAAAGGCAAACTGAAGGACTTTCAATGAAATACCTGACCAGTACTCTTCAAGTGTCAAATTCATGATAAACAAGGAAATACTGTCACTAATTTAAGGAGACTAAAGAGACATGACAATTAAATGTTATGTGGTATTTTGAACTGGATCCTGCAACACAAAAAGGACATTAGTGGAAAAAATGATGAAATACACATAAATCTGCTAGTCGTTGTCTGGTATACATTCTCCTCTTGTTCCTTAGTAATAAAATCTTCCATTTTTATCCATTTACATTGTTAAGCAGTTGAGATTACATTTCTCAATCTCTTTGTAGCTTTACCTGACCATTTGATTATGTGTAGTTCAACAAGGTTTGAGTAGAAATGGTGTATATGACTTTAAAGGGCTTCCTCAAACTGAAGAGGCATTCCCTCCCATCCCCCAACTCTCTAATGTGTGGAACAGGACTCATCCTGGACCATGAAGTTGAATGTCAGAGCAAAGGGATGGCGGAGCAGAGAATTGGAAGACTCCTGGGGTCTTTCAACCACATGGAACTCAAAGTCCCCAGACTGCTTTCTTTTTAAAAGAAATATCTCTGTTGTTTAAGCCATTATTTTTTGGCTCTTTTTTCCTTGAATCTAAGTGGTACATGTTAATTTATAATTGTTTCATGTCTTATTTTATTCTTCTTCCTTAACAATACTGTAAGTTTCTCAAGTGACAATTGTACCCCCTCAGAGGGGGGCAAAACTTAATACCCATTCCATAATGATAATCAAGAAAAACTCATTAGATTAATTGATTAATCATTATTCTATGCCCAAAATAACTAAGGATAAGACTGCAAACTGTGACAGAATTGTGAAATAACTCCAAAGCGCAACTTTGTAAATCATGTAAGTTTTACCTTTATCTGTGAAGTTTCACCAAACTGCTCTTTAGTGCAGCTATGACTCCCCTGCTTCTCAAGGTATTTCAAATCCACATAGCAAATATTTAACTCTATGAGTTCACCGTTAAGAACCAAAATGGCTATTTGTGTCTCTGCTCATATATTGATACGGCAGCATTTATTGATTTGTATGCTCAGCTTATCACTATGACATTAATCCTTATTAACACAAATGCAGCTTACCATAAGTCTAATTAAGATTTAGAAGGATAAAAACGAGATTGGGACAATTCTTATTTTTGCTTAAACCAGCTTGCCCATTCCCATCTGTAGCACTTTCCCTGTTCATCTGTTGAGACTGTTGCTTTTCATTAACTCTGCAAAGTAATATGTCGTTTTGATAGATTGGGGCATGAGAAAAATCAAATGATATTTTAAAAATTCATTTGTGAAAATAGAGAAAAATGAGCACATGAAGCGAATCAAAGAGCATTATTATCATTATTAATAAAAATAAGTACCTTTGAGAATTTTTCTTCATAGCTGGGAATTACATTAGCTCTAAATCTAACTGCTACAGTGCTACATGGAGACAATTAAACTTTTACATATTGAGGGGTAGGGTTAGGGGAGACTTCACTGTGATGGTCACTTAGTTACATGATGTGATTCTGGAAATAGAAATAGACTTACCCCCTCATTTGCATTCAATCAATATCCCAGATGTGGGTTTCTTCCTATTGACCAGTAGAGATGGAGTCTTGAAATAAATTTTTCCCAGAATTTAAAATTCTAAACATATGATCTAGTCTACAAATGTTACATCACACAGTAAGAGAACCGTCAAGTTTTTGCCTCTCAGTAATGTTCATTTTAAACCAGTTGTATTCATATAAGACTTGCATAGAAAATTCCATAGAGAAAAGTTGAGCTGACACCAAACTATAATAAATTGTGGCTTCTGAACATTAGGATTCCACTGTCATTGTAATTTAATACTCAACAATAATGAGAAGATTATTTTCCATAGAGATGCTAAAAGATGTTGAATTCTCAAGCAAGATTTTTATCCCAGGAGACGTTCAAATGCATGCATGAATCAATATACAGATATTTTTGAAAATATCTGGAATAAGCACCCAATTTTCTTCCTTTAATTAATTGACTTTTTTTTCTTTTTATGTCAGTCTGAGTGGGTTTCCCATCTATTTTTAAAGTTAACTTTACTTACTTTTTAATAGTCAATACATAAAAACAATATATAATACAAAAGATGAAAAGGTATATGGTATAAAAAGAATTGTTTTCCTCCTATTCTTTTGCCAAGTCATATAGTCCCATGTCTAGCAGTAACCACTGTTACCAATTTCACAAGTGTAAGATCACAGAAAATTTGTGCATATGAAGATATGAAATGTATACATAAACACATATACAAATGACAGAAAGTAATGTGTACATCTGGAACTTTGATTATTATATTGAGCAATAAATCTTGTAGAAATTTCTATATAATTACATGGGGAGACACTATCCTTAATACGTACATGGAATTCCATTATGTGAATATAATATTTAAGTTGATTCTAATCTTTTACTATGATCAACAATGCACAAAGGAAATTTTTATGTATGTGTGAAGATACCTGTAAAATAAATTAATAGAATTGCATTTGCTAAGTCAAACAGTGTTTTGTTTTGTTTTTTTAATTTAGCTAAATATTGTCAAATTGCACTCCATAGAGAATGTACCAATTTATACTCTATCAAAAATTTGTAAGAATACCCATTGTCTGGTAATCACACCAACAGTTTGAGGAATAATGCATTTTGTTTTATTCCAGTAGGGTGGTTTATGAAAAGTATCTCATTATTTTAATGTGAATTTGAACTGTTTTGCTTGCCAAATTTTGTTATTGGTTTGTTGGTCTTTTACTTATTTATATTTAAGAAATTACTTCATATATTATGTTATTTATCTGTTAAAACAATTAATACCCTTTGTCAATGAGTTGCACACACTTATATAGTTTTTAAAAACTCTTTTACATTAGATATGGTTTATACACAAAATTTAGATTTTTATGTAACTGAATTCTATCAATACTTTCTTTTATGGCTTCTTCAAAGACAAAGTCCTTCCAAACCCCAAGAACGCATTCAAAAACAATGATGTTCTTCTACTCTTTAATGCTTTTTTTCTTATATTTGAATTTTGTTCCATTTGGCCTTTATTTGGGGTTAACTTGAAGTAGAAATTGAGCTTATTATTTTTTCAGATGACATAAAGGCCATATACAAAAAAACCCACAGCAAACATTATTCTCAATGGTGAAAAACTGAAAGCATTTCCTCTAAGATCAGGAACATGACAAGGATGTGCACTCTCACCACTATTATTCAACATAGTTTTGGAAGTCCTAACCATGACAATCAGAGAAGAAAAAGAAATAAAAGAAATCCAAATTGGAAAAGAAGTAAAACTGTCATCGTTTGCAGATGACATGATACTATACATAGAAAATAATAAAGATGCCACCAGATAGCTACTAGAGCTAGTCAATGAATTTGATAAAGTTTCAGGATACACAATTAATGCACAGAAATCTCCTGCATTCCTATACACTAACAACAACAGATCAGAAAGAGAAATTAAGGAAACAATCCCATTCACCATTGTAACAAAATGAAAAAATTACCTAGGAGTAAACCTACCTAAGCAGGTAAAAGACCTGTACTCAGAAAACTATAAGACACTGATGAAACAAATCAAAGAAGACACAAACAGATGGAGCAATATACTACATTTTTGGATTGGAAGAATCAATATTGTGAAAATGATTATACTACCCAAAGCATTCTACAAATTCAAGGCAATCCTTTCAAATTACCAATGGCATTTTTCACAGAATGAGAACAAAAAAATCTTAAAATTTGCATGGAGACACAAAAGACCCTGAATAGCTAAAGCAACCTTGAGGAAAGAAAAATGGAGCTGGAAGAATCAGACTCCCTGACATCAGACTATGCTACAAAGCTACAGTAACCAAGACAATAGGGTACTGGCACAAAAACAGTAATATAGATCAATGGAACAGGATAGAAAGCCCACAGATAAACCCAAGCAACTACAGTCAACTAATCTATGACAAAGGAGGCAAGGATATACAATTGAGAAAAGACAGTCTCTTCAATAAGTGGTGCTGGGAAAACTGCACAACTACATGTAAAAGAATGAAATAGAACACTTCCTAACACCATACACAAAAATAAACTCAAAATGGATTAAAGACCTAAATGTATGACTGGATACTATAAAACTCTGAGAGGAAAACATAGGCAGAACACTCTTTGACATAAATTGCAGCAAGATATTTTTTTGACCCACCTACTACAGTAATAGAAATAAAAACAAAAATAAATAAATGGGACCTAAAAAAACTTAAAAGCTTTTGCAGAGCAAAGGAAACCATAAACAAGACAAACAGACAACCCTCAAAATGGAAGAAAATATTTACAAATGAAACAATGGACAAAGGATTAATCTCCAAAATATACAAACACACCATGCAGCTCAATATCAAAAAAAAAAAACAAACCGATCCAAAAATAGGCAGAAGACCTAAACAGACATTTCTGCAAAGAAGACATACAAAAGGCCAAGAGGCACATGAAAAAATGCTCAACATCACTAATTAGTAAAGAAATGTAAATCAAAGCTACAATGAGGTATCACCTCACACCGGTTAGAATGGGCATTATCAGAAAATCTACCAACAATAAATGCTAGAAAGGGTGTGGAGATAAGGGAACCCTCTTGCACTGTTGGTGAGAATGTAAATTGATACAGTCACTATGGAGAACAGTATGGAAGTTTCTTAAAAAACTAAAACTAGAATTACCATATCACCCAGCAATCCCACTACTGGGCATAAACACAGAAAAAAGCATAATTCAAAAAGACACATGCGATTGGCTCAAAATGGTGGAGTAGAAGGACATGATCTCACACTCTCGTGTGAGAGCACCGGAATCACCACTAACTGCTGAACAATCATCGACAGAAAGACACTGGAACTCACCAAAAATGATACTCCACATCCAAAGACAAAGGAGAAGCCACAGTGAAACGGTAGGAGGAGCACAATCACAGTAAAATCAAATCCCATAATGACTCGGTGGGTGATTCACAAACTGGAGAACACTTATACCACAGAAGTCCACCCACTGTAGTGAAGGTTCTGAGCCCCATGTCAGGCTTCCCAACCTGGGAGTCTGGCAACAGGAGGAGGAATTCCTAGAGAATCAGACTTTGAAGGCTAGCAGGATTTGATAACAGGATTTCGACAGGACTGGGGGAAACAGAAACTCCAATCAGAGTCCACCATTAGCCCCATCAAAGAGCCTGCAGACTCCAGTGTTGGGTCAGGCCAAACAACCAACAGGGAGGGAACCCAGACACACCCAACAGCAGACAAGCAGATTAAAGTTTTACTGAGCTCTGCCAATCAGAGCAACAGCCAGCTCTAGCCAGCACCAGTCTCTCCCATCAGGAAACTTGCACAAGCCTCTTAGATAGCCTCACCCACCAGAGGACAGACAGCAGAAGCAAGAAGAACTACAATCCTGTGGCCTGTGGAACAAAAACCACATTCACAGAAAGATAGACAAGATGAAAAGGCAGAGGGCTATGTATCAGATGAAGGAAGAAGACAAAACCCTAGAAAAACAACTAAATGAAGTGGAGATAGGCAACCTACAGAAAAAGAATTCAGAATAATGATAGTGAGGATGATCCACAACCTCGGAGAAAGAATGGAGGCAAAGATTGAGAAGATACAAGAAATGTTTAACAAAGACCTAGAAGAATTAAGGAACAAACAAACAGAGATGAACAATACAATAACTGAAATGAAAACTACACTAGAAGGAATCAATAGCAGAATAACTGAAGCAGAAGAACGGATAAGTGACCTGGAAGACAGAATGGTGGAATTCACTGCTGCGGAACAGAATAAAGAAAAAAGAATGAAAAGAAATGAGGACAGCCTAAGAGGCCACTGGGACAACATTAAACGCCACTACATTTGCATTATTGGGGTCCCAGAATGAGAAGAGAGAAAGAAAGATCCCAAGAAAATATTTGAAGAGATTATAGTTGAAAACTACCCTAACATGGGAAATGAAATAGCCACCCAAGTCCAGGAAGCACAGAGAGTCCCATACAGGATAAACCCAAGGAGAAGCATGCCGAGACACATAGAAATCAAATTGGCAAAAATTAAAGACAAAGAAAAATTATTGAAAGCAGCAAGGGAAAAATGACAAATAACATACAAGGGAACTCCCATAAGGTTAACAGCTGATTTCTCAGCAAAAACTCTACAGGCCAGAAGGGAGTGGCATGAAATATTTAAAATGATGAAAGGGAAGAACCTACAACCAAGATTACTCTACCCAGCAAGGATCTCATTTAGATGTGATGGAGAAATCAAAAGCTTTACAGAAAAGCAAAAGCTAAGAGAATTCAGCACCAAAAAACCAGCTCTACAACAAATGCTAAAGGCACTTCTCTAAGTGGGAATCACAAGAGAAGCAAAGGACTTACAAAAAAACCAAAACAAAACAATTAAGAAAATGGTAATAGGAACATACATATAATTACCTTAAACGTGAATTGATTAAATACTCCAACCAAAAGACACAGGCTTGTTGAATGGATACAAAAAAGAACCCATATATATGCTGTCTACAAAAGACCCGCTTCAGACCTAGGGACATATACAGACTGAAAGTGAGGGGATGGAAAAAGATATTCCATGCAAATTGAAACCAAAAGAAAGCTGGAGTAGCAATACTCATATCAGATAAAATACACATTAAACTGAAGAATGTCACAAGAGACAAGGAAGGACAATACACAATGATCAAGGGATCAATCCAAGAAGAAGATATAACAATTATAAATATATATGAACCCAACATAGGAGCACCTCAATACATAAGGTAACTGCTAACAGCTGTGAAAGAGGAAATCGACAGTAACACAATAATAGTGGGGGACTTTAACACCTCACTTACACCAATGGACAGATCATCCAAATAGAAAATTAATAAGGAAACAGAAGCTTTAGAAGACACAATAGACCAGATAGATTTAATTGACATATTTAGGACATTCCATCCAAAGACAGCAGATTGCACTTTCTTCTTACGTGGGCACAGAATATTCTCCAGGATAGATCATATCTTGGGTCACAAATCAAGCCTCAGTAAACTTATGAAAATTGAAATCATATCAAACATCTTTTCTGACCACTAAGTTATGAAATTAGAAATCAATTGCAGGAGAGAAAAAGGTAAAATACACAAACACATAGAGGCTAAACAATACTTTACTAAATTATGAAGAGATCACTGAAGAAATCAAAGAGGAAATCAAAAAA
This sequence comes from Eubalaena glacialis, assembly GCF_028564815.1. NCBI lineage: Eukaryota > Metazoa > Chordata > Mammalia > Artiodactyla > Balaenidae > Eubalaena > Eubalaena glacialis. The sequence continues at coordinate 37,116,970 of NC_083730.1, forward strand.
ATACCTAGAGACAAATGACAATGAAAAAACAACAATCCAAAACTATGGGATGCAGCAAAAGCAGTTCTAAGAGGGAAGTTTATAGAAATACAATCCGACCTAAAGAAACAACAAACATCTCAAATAAACAATCTAACTTTACATCTAAAGGAACTAGAGAAAGAAGAACAAACAAAACCCAAAGTTAGTAGAAGGAAAGAAATAATAAAGATCAGAGCAGAAATAAATGAAATAGAAACAAAGAAAACAATAGGAAAGATCAATAAAACTAAAAGCTGCTTCTTTGAGAAGATAAACAAAATTGATAAACCATTAGCCAGACTCATAAAGAAAAAGAGGAAGAGGACTTAAATTAATAAAATTAGATATGAAAAAGAAGAATTTACAACAGACATTGCAGAAATACAAAGCATCCTAAGGGACGACTACAAGCAACTCTATGCCAATAAAATGGACAACATGGAGGAAATGCACAAATCCTTAGAAAGGTATAATCTCCCAAGATTAAACCAGGAAGAAATAGAATATATGAATAGACCAATCACAAGTAATGAAATGGAAACTATGAGTAAAAATCTTCCAAAAAAAAAAGTCCAGGACCAGATGGCTTCACAGGTGAATTCTATGAAACACTTCAAAAAGTGCTAATACACATCCTTCCCAAACTCTTCCAAAAATTGCAGAGGAAATAACACTCCCAAACTCATTGTATGAGGCCATCATCACCCTGATACCAAAACCAGACAAAGATACTACAATAAAAGAAAATTACAGAACAATATAAGTGATGAATATAGATGCAGAAATCCTCAACAAAATACTAGCAAACAGAATCCAGCAACACATTAAAAGGATTATAAACCATGATCAAGTGGGATTTATCCCAGGGATGCAGGGATTCTTCAGTATATACAAATCAATCAATGTGATACACCACATTAACAAATTGAAGAAGAAAAAACACAATATCACCTCAATAGATGCAGAAAAAGCTTTTGATAAAATTCAACACAAATTTATGATAAAAACTCTCCAGAAAGTGTGTATAGAAGGAACTTACCTCAACGTAATAAAGGCCATACACGACAAACCCAGAGCAAACATCATTCTCAATGGTGAAAAACTGAAAGCATTTCCTCTAAGATCAGGAACAAGACAAGGATGTCCACTCTCACAACTATTATTCAAAATAGTTTTGGAAGTCCTAGCCATGGCAATCAGAGAAGAAAAAGAAATAAAAGGAATACAAATTGGAAAAGAAGAAGTAAAACTGTCACTGTTTCCAGACGACATGATATTATACATAGAGAATCCTAAAGATGCCACCAGAAAACTACTAGAGCTAATCAATGAATCTGGTAAAGTTGCAGGGTACAGAATTAATGCTCAGAAATGTCTTGCATTCCTACACACTAATGATGAAAAATCTGAAAGAGAAATTAAGGAACACTTCCATTTACTATTGCAACAAAAAGAATAAAATACCTAGGAATAAACCTAGCTAAAGAGACAAAAGACCTGTATGCAGAAAACTATAAGACACTGATGAAAGAAATTAAAGATGATACCAACAGATGGAGAGATATACCATGTTCTTGGATTGGAAGAATCAATATTGTGAAAATGACTATATTACCCAAAGCGATCTACAGATTCAATGCAATCCCTATCAAATTAGGAACAACAATTTTTATGGAACTAGAACAAAAAATCTTAACATTTGTATGGAGACACAAAAACCCTGAATAGCCAAAGTGGTCTTGTGGGAAAAAAACAGAGCTGGAGGAATCAGACTCCCTGACATCAGACTGTACTACAAAGCTACAGTAATCAAGACAATATGGTACTGGCACAAAAACAGAAATATAGATCAATGGAACAAGATAGAAAGCCCAGAGGTAAACCCATGCATCTAAGGTCAACTAATCTATGACAAAGGAGGCAAGGATATACAATGGAGAAAAGACAGTCTCTTCAATAAGTGGTGTGGTGGAAACTGGACAGCTACATGTAAAAGAATGAAATTAGAACGCTCCCTAACACCATACACAAAAATAAACTCAAAATGGATTAGAGACCTAAATATAAGACCGGACACTATAAAACTCTTAGAGGAAAACATAGGAAGAACACTCTTTGACATAAATCACAGCAAGATCTTTTTTGATCTGCCTCCTAGAGTAATGGAAATAAAAACAAAAATAAACAAATGGGGCCTAATGAAACTTAAAACCTTTTGCACAGCAAAGGAAACTACAAACAAGACTAAAAGACAACCCTCAGAATGGGAGAAAATATTTGCAAATGAAGCAACTGACAAAGGATTAATCTCCAAAATATATAAAGAGCTCATACAGCTCAATATTTAAAAAAACCAACAATCCAATCCAAAAATGGGCAGAAGACCTAAATAGACATTTCTCCAAAGAAGACATACAGATGGTCAAGAAGCACATGAAAAGCAGCTCAACATCGCTAATTATTAGAGAAATGCAGATCAAAACTGCAATGAGATATCACCTCCCACCAGTTAGAATGGGCATCATCAGAAAATCTACAAACAACAAATGCTGGAGAGGGTGTGGAGAAAAGGGAACCCTCTTGCACTGTTGGTGGGAATGTAAATTGATACAGCCACTATGGAGAAGAGTATGGAGGTTCCTTAAAAAACTAAAAATAGAATTACCACATGGCCCAGCAATCCCACTACTGGGCATATACCCAGAGAAAATGATAATTCAAAAAGGCACATGGATCCCAATGTTCTTTGCAGCACTATTTACAATAGCCAGTCATGGAAGCAACTTAAATGCCCATAGACAGATGAATGGATAAAGAAGATATGGTACATATATACAATGGAATATTACTCAGCCATAAAAAGGAACAACATTGGGTCATTTGTAGAGACGTGGATGGATCTAGAGACTGTCATACAAAGTGAAGTAAGTCAGAAAGAGAAAAACAAATATCATATATTAATGCATATATGTGGAATCGAGAAAAATGGTGATGAACTGGTTTGCAGGGCAGAAATTGAGACAGAGATGTAGAGAACAAACCTATGGACACCAAGGGGGGAAAGTGGCGGGGGGTGGGTGGTTGTGGTGTGATGTATTGGGAGATTGGGATTGACATACATACACTAATATGTATAAAATGGATAACTAATAAGAACTTGCTGTATAAAAAAATAAAGTAAAATTCAAGTAAAAAAGACACAGGCACCCCACTGTTCATTGCAGCATTATTTACAATAACCAGGTCATGGAAACAACCTAAAAGATGTGGTACATATATACAATAGAATATTACTCAGCCATAAAGAGGAAAAAAATTGGGTCATTTGTAGAGACGTGGATGGACCTAGAAACTGTCCTACAGAATGACGTAAGTCAGAAAGAAAACCAAATATCTTATATAAATGTATATTTGTGGAATCTAGAAAAATGGTACAGATGAACCAGTTTGCAAGGCAGAAACAGAGGCACAGATGTAGAGAACAAATATATGGACACCAAGGTGGGAAGGAGGGGTGGGGTGATTTGGGAAATCAGGACTAAGATATATACACTAATATGCATAAAATAGATAACTAATGAAATCCTGTTGCATAGCACGGGGAACTCCACTTCGCTCTACAGTAGAATCTAACACAACATTGTAAAACAACTATACCTCAATTAAAAAAAGAAAACACAAAAGATTTTTACCTTATATATGGTTTATTCACAAAATTTAGATTTTTATGTAACTAAATTCTATTAGTACTTTCTTTTATGGTTTCTTGATAGACGAAGTCCTTCCAAACCCCAAGAATGCATTCAAAAACAATTATGTTCTTCTAGTCTTTAATGTTTTTTTCTTATATTTGAATTTTGTTCCATTTGGCATTTATTTTTGGGTTAACTTAAAGTAGAAATTGAACTTATTATTTTTTCAGATGACTATTCGGCTGTCTCTAAAGCGAATATTGAACAATCTTATTTTTTAGTAATTTGAAATTTGATCTTTACCATATACAAAATACTGATGTGTAAGCTAACTTAAGAACACTCACGAGAGACCAGGCCTACCCTCAGCACTTTCTATTTAATAGCTCATTGTATTCTCCAAATTATTTCATTCTAAATTTCTATGTAAGTCATGACATGCTAGAGCTGGCTTATATTGGTTCCCAAGAGCAAATTGTTAAATTTCTAAGATTTATTAAGCCAGTTCTCAAACACAGCCATTATTAAAAATTAAATTATATCAGCATAAAATTAAACAAGTAATTAAACAAAAAATTAAGCAAGTAAAAATAAATATTAAAATCATCTTTTTCTAATAATTTTACTATTATTTATGCTCTTGAGTTTATGTCCATCTGCAGATATGTATAATAAATATACTATAGATTGATGTGCTACTACACATCCTTCCAGTTTCGTGTTTGGTAACATGTTTTTAGCTTGGAATTTACCATGGTGGGAGTGTTTATATCACACAAATTGGCAAATGCTAAAGATCACGCCTTTTTCCTCCTCTGTGAGCTTGTTAATATTTACCAGACTACAACTGTATAGGGACATGGTAATGTCCTTCTATCTAAGTATATGCTATGTATATGTATATAAGTGTATATGTATTTGAAGGTATGTGTATAGTTGTCTACACATTTTCAGGTGTTTTAATCTCTTTCTTTGTTACCTATTCTGCTAATACCAACTGATTTTAATTATGTTACAATAATTAATTTTTAAGATGTTGCAATATTACATGAGAGCATCACTACTCATTATTCTCTACTTTCAGATTTTTTTCCCTGGGTGTTAATGCTTTAAAATACTCTGCATTGTTTTTCTTTTATTTTAATCTACTTTTCCTGATAGTTGCTGTGTTATTTGTTTTTAGTTGGGATTAAGTTAAATTTATAGATTACTTAGGGAGATTGGTATATTTAGGAAGGTGAATATATTTACCAGGAGCACAATATCTGTTTTCATTTGCTTATATCTTCTTTTGCTTTACTCAGAGATTCTCAGTTTTTGCTTTTCATCTGCACTCTTGTTTAAATCATGTTGATGTTATTTGTTCCTTAAAGATTTGGTTAAATTCTTCTTTTGAACCTTGAGCCAATTTTTCTTGTTTGTTTTGTTTTGTTTTCAAGTGTAGGAGTCGATAATAGGGAAAGTAAATCACTTGGCTATTTTCTCTTTTACTTCTATGACAATTGGTCTGTTTAGATTTTATTTTCTGGGTTCAGCTTTAATAATTTTGTATTTGTCCTGGAAATAATCAATTTTCTGCACATTCTAACACAGATTTGAACAAAACAATGCAATGAGCAGCCACAGTCAGTGCCCCGCCTGTATCCCTCAGCACTTCTCCAGTCAGCATCTGCACTTCTTTGCAGGAAGATTTGTCTAAACTGCAGAAAGCAGCCTGGAAATGCCTAGAAATTAATTAATAGCTGCTGGGAACAACATTCAAACAATGACTGACAGAAGTTGGTATACATATATTCAGCTTCCTTACCCCATGTGAGGTAAATCTGAGGCTTGTGCTTTAAACTATCTCCCTGATTAAACTTCAGTTACCTCCCCATGGTGATAGCTGTCTTGATGACAGTCCTTTATGGAGTATATTCCCTTTGCTTTTTTTCTTTGCCACCAAATAAACTACTTGTACTGGAATCCTTCTCTGAGGATCGGCCTCTGGGCAAATGCAACTAACAAATACATTAATTTTCTTATTTTTTATCTGTATCTCTGATTACTTCCCTAAATTTATGTTTATTTTGTTAAGGTGTCCACTTTCTATCTCTCTAATTTTTATTATTTCATCAAAACATTTATCTTAAAGATTCTCAACTGGGGACACTCTCTCAGAAAGCTTTGAAAACATGTAGGGCTTCCTGCAAGCAAAAAAAAAACATTTGCTTCAAAGGCTGGCAACGCTAAATGCTCTTCATTTAGCATTACACAGCCTTACAAAACAAATGACCAATAGCAACCCTGTTGAAGGTCAATGTTTTTAATTCTTCCAAACTAATTCTTCCAAAGAACCAAAATGCTATTGATTTCCATTTTTCTAATTCATCAATTTATACTTTAATAAATATGATTATTTCTTTCTTATGTTTACTTAAAATTAATTTTTCTATTTATAACATTAAATTTGTAAGACTTATTTACATTATAAATACTTAAATCATTTTTTATTAAAATATTTATGACTATATATCCATTAACTGTATCCTATATGTTCTGCTATGTAATATGTTTATTATTTTATGGCTATTAAGAAATTCATTTTGATTTCTGAGTACTGCCAATAATTTTTAAGTTTTTTAAAAAACATTTTGATACAGTATAGTTGCTGTCCTTATTTTTGTGGCTTCTTTTTTTGTTATTAACTTCTAGCTTTATTGAGTTATGATCATAGAATAAGCCGTCTATCATTTTTATTTTTGAAAACTTCTGATTTTAAAGAAATACTGCTCAAGATAATTAGTTATACCCACCCTATTAATATGTTATATTGATCATATATTGTTATTTTAATCTTATTTTTATTCCTTTTTGTCTGTCGTGAACTGAAAGTGAACTGAAGTCATCCAATCTGTTTTTCTCCATTTCTCTCCATATTGCTTTATGAATTTTGATAATATGCTGTTTATTATGTAGATAATCATAACTGATCAATCTTGTTTGTGTACTATACTCTTTGTCATTATAAATCATAATTCATCTCTTTTCAATACTTTTTACCTAAATGTTTTCTGATAGAATGACTTTGTTTACTACTTTCTTTTTTTTACCATTTGTGAGTAACGCTTTTGCCCATTCTTTTGTTTTTCTAACATTTCCAAAGTCTTGAGGTTTCCAGAGTCTTGTATTCAGGACTAATATTAATTATGCTCTATGATCAATTCTGAAATTCTTTTTATTTTAATAGTTAAGCTTAGAACATTTATATTTATTGATATGATATATATGTTTAATCATAATTCTGTTTTTGTATTTATTGATATTAAAAGTATATACTATATGTATATTGTTCAACTATCATGCCCACATTTGTTTTAGTCTTAATTTACATTAATTAGAGTTCAATACTCAGCACCATTTCTTTTGCCATTGTGTCTATCATTTCTTGGCATATTCAAGTTTATTTTCTTGTAGTTTCTTCAGGGAGGGTTTGTGGTAACTATATTGTCTGAATTATTGAATCTCTAAATATGTTTATCTTTTACCTTTACACTTGAACTATTCCTTGGTTAGGTATAAAATTTTAGGTTATTATTGTTTTTCTTGAAGAGTTTGTAGCTTTTACTCCACTATCTTATAGGTATGAATATTATTGTCTGATCGCAGCCTTTGTTTTCTCCTTATCTTCTTTCTATCAAGACATTCAAAGAACTTTTCTTTATCCCTGATAGCAAGATTTTGTGAAGATATGACTTGTTGGTTAATTATCCTGTGTCAGTTATTCTTGGAATAAATATATGCCCTTTTAATCTGTTAATTCAATTTTTAAAGAATTTCTGGGTAAAGTTTATCTAGCTTCATTTTAAAATATTTATTTCCATTTATTTTTATTTTGAAAAGGTAAAAGTGACAAATAGTTTAAAAGAATAGTTCAGTTAGCAACTATCCACATTTTAGTCATGTTCACTAATTGTTAAAGTTTTGCCTCAGTTGTAATCTCTATCTTTCTTCTTGCTGAACCATTTAAAAATAACTCAAAAGATCATTCATCCTGAAATACTTTATTATGTTATTCCTAAGTACAAGTATAATTTTCTACATAACCACACTAACATTATTATATTCAAGACATTTAATATTATTCACAAATTCTAATATGTCTTTCATAGTCATATTTTTCCAGTAGTTCAAAAAATGCCCTTTATATCTATATAGTTCTTTTTGATCTGGAATCCAGTCAAGGTCCATGTATTTGTACTTGGCTGTCAAGTTTTTTAATCTCAATCAGTACCCCAACCGTTTTTGTTTTTCATAATATTGCTATCTATTGAAGAATTCTGACCACTATCTAGTAAAATGTCCTACATTCTTAACTTGTTTGAAATGATTGTTTCTTCATGATGACATCAGGTTAAACATTTTTAAAACAAAGTCCTCATAGATGTTACACACGTCCCATTCCTTCTCATTAGGAGGCCTGTAACGTCAGTTTTTTCCAAATACTGATGATACTTAAATTGACTATTCTTATAATGTGGCTTCTGGCAGACAACCCTAGAGTAATGATACCATTGTTCTTTGTAATTTCAAAGGGGTCTGTGGAGTTATACTTTGAGACTGTGTTAAAGTTTTCTTCCCAAACAACCACTGGTTTTTAGTGTCTATCTATATGTCAGACCTGAAACAATTATTTTATGGGTCGAGGGGATGGTAAGTGTTGCCCAATTATTTTTCTGGTTTGTCCTTTGTTTTATATTAATTAGCTGTCAGTCCTTTGAAAATTAGAGCTCTCCTCCTTTATTTTTCCTTATTTGTATCCCTTCTTTTTGATGTTATACGTATGCATACATCTCTTTTTAGATATATTTTTGTGTTATAAATATTACTATTTTTAATGTTCAAGTGTCACAAATGTAGGAAGTGCTTGCCTCTTTTGATAAGTCCCCACTATTTTCTGAGCACTTCCCTGCTTTCTGGCACTTTTCCAGCTCTTACATAGAAGCAGACATTTTTCCAAGAAGCCCTGGTTTCTTCTAGGGAAGAATGGCACTTAGAAATGAACCTATAGATGCTAGGTTTGCTCTTGGTAGACTCTTTTAGTGAATAGAAGTAGACAATTTTGAAATCATAATTTCATATCAAGATCACCGATTCAAATCTATCAGCACAGATCTCTTCCTCACATATCTCTTTCCATAGTTCTCTTTTCAATCATAGTGAGAACATCATCCCTAATAATATTATTTTTTCATTTGATCTTTTCTACAATAATCACAAAATAGTTTCAATTTACTACCAGTAACAAGAATAAACATTTTTGTAAAATTTAAGATTTCTTCATAGATTTCTTTGTCCTTAAAATATATAATATAAAGGAAATCATATAATCACAGGACAGTGTTCACTAATTACTTGAATTATTTTTATTTCTGTATGGAGATATTATGAAACTGAAATACTGTTTTGTTCATTTGTTTCTGTTTATATTTAGTTTTAAAGTTTGCATTTCTTTTCCTTTTTATATAATATTTTTAAAAATATAAAATAGTTATGTAAAACTCATAATTTTACAAAAATATACGTTCAGAAAATTTTACTTTCATCTATGTCTTTTCCACTGTGTTACTACCCACCTCTTATAGGTAACTACTTTTTATTATTTTTGTATTTATTTTTCAAAAAATAACCAAGTGTACAATATTATCTCCAAATAATCTTTGTTGATGTAATTCCCTTTCTTTCTTACACAGAAAGGTAGTATTCTCTCTATATATTCATATGTACCTGGAAATCACTTCATATCACTTCATAAGGATCATTCCCATTCTACGTTACAGTTCTTTAGTATCCGTTATGAAAGTTTATTTAAATGGACACTTATTGATGGGCATTTATAGTATAGAAAAAATTATAATACTAAGCAATGAGTAAACTTGTGCTTACGTTGTTTTGTATTTGTTAAGTTATATACTCAAGATAATTTCCTAGAAATGAGTTTGTAGGGGCAAATGGTAAATACGTATATAAATGCATAGGTGGTTTTTAAAAATATTGAAAATCCCCCTCCATAAAAGTTGTACCATTTTGTACTTCTACCAATAATATTTGAGTGCCTGATCCTTTCTCCAGAAGCTTTTTTTTTTTTTTTTTTTGGCTGTGTTGGGTCTTTGTTGCTGTGCACTGGCTTTCTCTAGTTGCGGCTAGTGGGGACTACCTTTCATTGCGGTGTGCGGGCTTCTCACTGTGGTGGCTTCTCTTGTTGTGGAGCATGGGCTCCAGGCACGTGGGCTTCAGTAGTTGTGGCACATGGGCTCAGTAGTTGTGGCTCGCAGGGTCTAGAGTGCAGGCTCAGTAGTGTGGCACACAGGCTTAGTTGCTCCGCGGCACGTGGGATCTTCCCCGACCAGTGCTCAAACCCATGTCCCCTGCATTAGCAGGCAGATTCTTAACCGCTGTGCCAACAGGAAAGTCCCTCCATAAGCTTTTTGATAGAGTATATTCTGAAGCTATTTACTTTCTGCCAATTCAATAAGTGAAATAATTAATAATATATATTATATTTTACATTATATATTACATATGTTATTAATAATATGTATATATTTCTCTAATTTTTGAGTGAAGTATTTTCCTAAGTTTAAGGGTAATTTGTATATCTTTTTTCTGTGAAATATGCATGCCTGCTTCTCATTATTTTATAGGGCTTGTGGTTTTATTCTTTATCTCTTTATGTATTATGGATATTATACCTTTACTCATTATATAAATTGTAAACATTTTCTCTCAGTTTATCATTTATCTTTTCACTTTACTCACATTGTTTTATTTCCATGTAAATTATTTTTAATGATTTGTACTTAAATTCATGACTAAAATAATTAAATGTGGATTTTTAATTAAAAGACCTTTCCCCACATCTTGGTTATAAACAGTTCCCCTGTGTTTTCTCCTGGTATTTATAAATTTTATTTTTAACCTTAATTATACATCCATGTGTAGTTTATTCTTGTGTACAGTGTGAGGTTTGGATCTTATTTTATTACTTTCTAATGGTTATAGAATTGTTCCAATACTACTATCTAAAAACATGTTTCTCCAAGTTATTTGAAAGCCTACCTTTAGTACATACCAAATAATTTATAGATATTTGAACCTATTGGTAGTTCTGTTCCACTGGTCTGTCAATTCATGTTCCAGGAACACTGGTTTAATTATAGGAAATTTTTAATATATGTTAATATATAACAAGACTAGCCTCTATTCCTTGCTGTACTTTTTCAGGTCTTTCCTAGACATTCTTCCAGGTTTACATTTTGATATAAGCTTTAGAATCACTCTATCTAGCTCCAAACACAAACAATGTTTTGATATTTTTATTAAATTTGTGTTAAATGTAGATATTAAGGTTGGGAGAATCAAAAATCTATCCAAGGAAAGAGCATGGGTTTCTTCTATTCAAGTTCGTATTTCCATCTTTCTGTAGTTTTGAAGTTTTCCTCATATAGGTTTTACTTCACTTTTTAGTTTTTATTATTCCTAAATATTTCATTTACTCTTGTAGGTGTAAATGGCATTTTGTCTTCCATCATATTTTTAAGTTCATCATTGTTCTTACATATTAAGGTTATTGATTTTTGTAGGGTAATTCTATACCTTGCTATCTAATTAATTCACTTATCATTTGTATATTTTATCATTTATTTTCTTAGATTTTCTAAATATACTATTATATTATCTGTAAATGAAGATAGTTCTACTCATGGTATGTTGGCAAAACTTTATCAATCGACTGTCAGGAAAATTAAAAAAAAAGAAAACACAGAATCCTGATTTGTAGGATTTGCCAAATTCCATGATGTAATTCTCATCACAGTTAATTTCATGCTACCCATGTGTTTAACAACCAGCTCAGACAATTCCTGAAAATTTAACCTTTGGTTCTAGCCAACCAGTATGACTAGGTATGGTCAAGCTCCCATATACCAACTGGTTATACTTCTTCCTTCCCAATTTATTAGTTTATAATTATTTTATTTTATTCGTATCTTTGATTAATGCATCTACAAAAATTTTAAAGAATAGTGGGTATTGTGAGCAAGTTGCCTGCTTTAGCAGGAATATTTCTAGTGAACACAGTGTATAAAACCTTCCTTCTCCCAAATGGAGTGAAAATTTTCCATCTGTTGCCTTTTCCAAGCTGCAAAGAGTATTTACCAATGCCCTAATCACAGCAGTGTCCTTTCCTCTGCACATGGCAACTTTTGTTCAGTAGGGCAGATTGAGAATAATCCAAGTGTAGTTTCTTGCTCCCAAAGCCTGATTGTTGTTTGCTTTCCCCAGGTCTGTGACATATAAACACGTTAGGACTCTTTCTGATCCTTTCTTTGCGGACCCTGTTGGGTTCCTACAGAAAAAGCCTGCAAGACAGTGTGACCCTCCCACTTTCTGGGCCCCAGATATTTTACATTCTCCTGCTCACCCACATTGTGCTTTCACAAGTTTTCAAATCTATTATCTAAAATCTTCTTACTAGTGTTAGGTTACATCTACTTTAAATGAGGAAGTCCTCCACTCTCCTCAGTACCCTTGGGAAGGATCTCTCCTTTTATCTTGGACATGGATGGTTGTTTTTCAGTGGTTTTGGGAAAAGTCTTAATTTGAACTTAGTGTGGTTCCATTCTGCTGTAAGGGTGGGAGTCACTCTCTTTCCTGTCTCTACCTACTGGGGCTGAAGATAGAAACTCCAGTATGTTCTCTTTTAATATGTTCTCTATTTAATATCAAAAAAGAACAGATTAAAACACTTAGAAATACTACTTATACACACACACATATATATAGTGTATATATGTGTGTGTGTATGTGTGTATGTGTCTATTCATGTGGTTTGATCTCGTCATAGAATGTACTGAAGAATACAATACACCTATATATGTGATAATGTGTGATTATATATTTGTTTGTGTGTGTAAGCTACATACATCTGTATATAAATGCATAGACAATTAATAATCTAAATTATATATACAAAATTGACAATAGTATTTAGATCTAGGGAAGAACGAGATAGTTTAAGTGAGGGAAATACAGTAAAGTGGACATTATCTTTTTCTGATATATTACAACTGATAAGTAAAGAAAACAGGAAAAGTGTTGTTTCCAGATATTGTTTCTAATTCTGTTATCTAAAAGGATGGTGTGGGTGACGATAAGAAGAAGATAATAAGGACATTTTTTGCAGATATACATAACTCATATTAAAATTTATATGTAAAGCAAAAGAATTAGAATAGTCCAAATAATTAAAAAAAAAACCAAAATAGGAGCACTCACACTATCTATTTTTATTCTGTAAAGCTTCTATAATCAAGACAGTGCAACACTGTGGCAACAAGACACATAAATCAATGAAACAGAATGACGTCTAGAATTACACCCACACAAATATGGTCAATTTTTTTTTTTTGACAAACGCAGAGACAATTTGATGGAGAAGGAAAGACTTTTTAAGGTTATTGTTTTGGGACAATCAGAAATCCATACAAAAAATAAAAATAAAAAAACAATTTATAATGCAAAACTCATGAAAACATCAGCTCAAAATAGGTCATAAAAGAAAAAAATATATAAACATAAAACTCTAAGGAAACAAGAAAATCTTTGTAACCTTGGGTTAGATAAATAGTTCTCAATGAAACAGAAAGATATATTCATTAAAAAATTAATAAAAAAAGAACTTCTTTAAAATTAAAACTAGACAAATTCTCATTTGCCAAATATCTTGTTAAGAGAATGAAAAGACCATCTACAGACTGGATGAAAATATTTGCAAATGTCATATCAGACAATGGACTTGTACTCAGAATATATAAAATATTTTCAAAACTCAACAATACAAAAATAAACAGCCCAAGTAAAAATAATGGGCAAAGTGTTTGGAAAGACGTTTACCAAAGAATATATAAAAATGGCAAGTGAGCATATGAAAAGTTGGTCAACATTTATCATTATGGAATTGCAAATAAGAAACACAATGTTGTGCCACTTTTAGAATGGCTTTAAGAAACCCTGACAATATAAATGTTGACAAGGATGAGAAGTAACTGGGATTCTCATACATTGCTGGTGGGAATAGAAAATGGTGTATTCACTTTGGAAAAGAGTTTGGCTGTTTCTTTTAATGTTTTACTTACATTTACAATTTGACCCAGGATTCTACACTTAGGTGTATATCCAACTGAAATTAAAACTCATGTTCATGCAAAAACTTGTATAAAAAATCATTGAATTGTATATGTTAAATGAAGGAATTTATAGTATTTGAAACTCAATAAAACTGTTCCATAAAAAAAAAAAAAAAGAATGAGACACTGATACATGTAACAACATGAGTGAATCTCAAAGGCATTACATTGACTAAAATAATCCAGTATCAAAATGTTACATACTGTATGATTCTATTTTTATCATGTTCTGGAAAAGACCAAACAAAAATAGAAAGCAGATCAGATGTTAAATCTCATAGATTGCATAATCAAAGACAAAGAGATTTTTTTTTATATATAATTTTTAAATAAAAAAGATGAATAATATTTGATTCAGAAATTGGACATTTAAGAGAATTTTATAAGACCCACTTCTCTTGACCCATACATTTGAAGATAACCAAACTGGGTTAAATAATATAAAGTACTAGGATCTAATCTCAGCTTTGCTACTTACTTAATGTTTGATTTTGGACATACTATTTTATCTCTTAATCCCCACCTGTAAAATGAGGATACTAAATCCTACTTTACAATATTATCATCAGGATTAAAAATATATGTGAGTGGGTGTGAAAGGGTGTATTATGTGCATATAATAGAATTGGTATATTTTCTCTTTATATTACTTGAAATATAGTCTATGGGAACCTATTAGATTGCAGCTGCTGTCATGTTATTGTTATTTAAAAATTTATTTAGAAGAATAAAGAAGTTTTCTTCATAGGTGGTGAGTTTTTATTCTACTTACATTTGTGTCTTAGGGCACTATTCATAAAACAGAAATATATGGCACCAGATATTGTATGTTGCCAGATGAGTCAGGATTTATTTGTAAGATATAAGGGGAGGAAAATTTTGTGGAGAGCTAAATTGTTCATATTATTTATTGATATACATGCTACTCTCTCATATACACCAACTAGTCTAGATATTTGGTTTATTTTTATAAATGAACTTGATAAATATTTGAATATGAAACTGCCCCTGTTATTCGTCCTTGGACTCCTGGGGCATTAAGAATTCATGCCACTCTTGATCTGTAAGCTTCTACTCCTATTCCAGCAGTGCCGTGCGGCATCTGAGGGGGCTTGTCACTCAAGCTGAATTGTATAGTGTTTTTCTGATGTGCAAAATGTTGGCCCTTGGGAAGTCTCTGGACTCATTTTCATTAGTGGTCTAAACACATTTGGAGAGTATGGTAGGTGGTGGGCAAACGATTGTTTGCCTCTCAGCACGGCAAAACTACACTTACTGTCACTGCCCACTGGCTCAGAAGAAATTGGCCTCCGAAGTCTTATTGTCCCTTGTTCTGCTTTGCGACGGGCTGATTTGTGCTGCTATCTGGTTGTTGACAGCTGTCAGTGAAAGCCAGATCCCCACCGATTAATCAGGCAAGACAGAGCCCCGAGGAACAGGGCTGGTTCTTTGTATTCATTTTGAGTTTTCATTTGCACCTGTCTTGAGTTCTGTGCAGAGTAAGAAGGTCTAGTTTTTAATAACATTGGATGCAACCTTGTGTTGAGTAAGTTATCCGATTCTTTGTTACTTAATTATTTAGTATCTATGAACCAGCCATTAACGTGTTAGAAATTGGAAATCTTTTTCTTTTCATGTTGGTTTTTAGGAATCATTATCCTTTGTTATAGAGACAGGGTTTAGGACCCAGCTTGACTGTAGCACCCTAATATAAGCATTGTATTTTTTTGACCTATTATAGTCTGAAGGAAAACCATGAGGTTAGGTATATTGTAGCCTCAAGTTAGAAAGGAGTAGTTGTGGAAGAGGTGAGCTCAGCAAGGATGGTATTCTATAATGGAATATGTTGCCCTGGATATTATAAAAGTCAGACACATAGAGCAGCATCACTTCCAGACAGAATGTGTTGGACAGTTTCCCATTATTTGCAAAGGAGAAAAAAAAAAACTTTCTTCTCTTTTCTTCCAGAAAAGAATTTGGTTTTCTTTCTGAAGCAATTTCTGTCATTTATTCTTGTCTTTCATCCATAGAGATTTTTTCCCACTAAATAATTTCTTTAAAAAGCCCAAATAGCACAATGGAAGAAAATTGTTTAAAGTCCATTGGAGCACCCATCATATTAATTTCCAAATTGATCCTGGGATTGTTGGAGGTCTCACATCAGCCTTGGACAGGACTGTTGAACAAGTGGGCCATGCAACAGCAGGGGCTCATCAGGCCAATCCTCCTCTCAGGTCCCAGGGGATGATCACTGGTCAAGGGCTTCCTGCTGACCTCTGCTGTGTCTGCTTACACTGTCTCACAATCTCTCTCTCTCTCTGTGTCTCTCTCTTCAGCTTTTATTTTTCTTTTTAACCGAAAAAGACAAACTTTTATTCTATCTCTCACTGTTTTTGAAACAGCTGGGGTTTCACTTTGCTGGGTGGGGGACACATTCCCCAGACTCAATCCACAAAGACTTTGATACAAAATGGGGAGGTGTCAAAGAATCTGCATTTTTAAAATTATTTGAGTTGATTCAGATACGGAGCAACAATGCTTTAAGGGAAGGAAACATTTTTTTAAATGTTTTACTAAGTTTAATTTTGTCAGGATGGTATAAAATGATTTCTATTCATTACCTCATTTAATAATCACAAAACGCCTGTGAGTTAAGTATATTATTATTAACTGTATTTATCAGATGAAAAAAAAAAAAGTAACATTAAGGAACTTTAAGTACTTGCCCAAGGTTACACAGCTAGCACACAACAGAGCTGAGATGAAAACCCACGTCCCTTTGATTAAAAATATACTGCGTCATGCTGCCTTCCCAGATAAGACATTGCCAAGATGCTTGCCAATGAATCTGGCAACCTCTTACTCTGGCATTCTCCCACTCTCCTCTCTATATCTTTCTGTAATTCTATAAGGACTAAATACTCATATATTTTTGGGCTTTGCTGAGGCCAAAGAAGATTGAAACTACATTATCTGCTCTGCAGGATTATGCATTTTATTGGCAAAGACAGGTGTCACACATAACAGTATACACAGAGAATAAATTATAATAAATGTGATTATGAATTGGGCCTAAGTTTTGAGATAAATATTGCCCTGATTTTTACTTGAAATTGATGTTGTTATAGAGATTTCCTATTTAGCAGTAAAGGCATGTGTCAAGGTCAAACATACAAGTTTCTAATACTGGCTTTATCAGTAAAATCTCTAAAAATACTGTGTCTCCTAAACTTTATAGGGCACATTACTTCTGAAGAAATCCTTTGAAACAAGGAAATCTGAGCAGCATTTCACAATTAAAATCATAACATATCAAAGATAAACATTATTAAATTAAGGAAATACTGATCACCCTGGTAGACTGAACTGATGAAGAAGGGACCTTCTCTGACTGAAAATACAGGAAATGAGTCACAGGCAACAAATACACATCCATACCAAAAGAGTCAATGGCGCCTGTACAGAAACCGGGAGTTTTAGAACCCTAAAAAAATGGAACGTAATAAAATGATCTGAAAGACACTATAAAATAACTATGAATGAAACACAAATTTAGAGCTGAGCTCTAAAGAAGAGAAATACCAAGGTGCTAAAATTGAAGAGAAATCAAGGCAAAAACATTAAAGAGTAGCTGCACTCCTAATATCTACAATAAGCTATAGAAAAGTCTTCAAAGTTACAGTTTCCAACACTCAGAAACCAGGCAAAGGAAATAAGAGTTTGAACCTGAACAGAGTGATATTACATTAGAATCTCTTGAATAAATCCTAGGACTCCAAATTCCGCCTGTTATTTTGGGAAAATACTTGTTGACACTGCACTGCACTATTGAGATCCTCCTAGGAATAAAAGAGTTATTTCCCCAGCTCCAGCTACAGAGATAGCCCTCACCTATTAGTTCCCTTTGGTAATTGCCTCAGCTGAAGAGGGACACTTTTCCCAAACTCATGTTCCCTTCCTGATCTGGTCCATGTCCAGTGGCTGGGCATAGGGCCATATAGACCTGGCTTTTCAACCCAACTCAGGACAAATCTGTGGGGCATCACACCCCCAGAACTTCTCATTGGAGGAGCCAAGTCTTCTATTGGGAATGCAGAGCTTGAATGCTCCCTCTGCTTAATCCTGCATTCTTCTCTTCCCTGCAACTGGTGCTGATTTCAAGAGCACTCCTTAATAAACATTTTTTCCCCCAGGAAAAAACACCTGCAAAATAGTTAAGGAGTACTTCCACTTTTTTGTGCTCTAAGAAATGGCTAACTGCAAAGGACTGCCCTGTTCTTACATGTTCAGAGATCAGACCTATCTCTATTCTTCCTCCTGAATCTCATAAAGACCATTTTCTTTTGCTTTGAAAAGTTTCTAATTAATGAATATCCTCTCTACTGTAATAGCTTAAATAAAATTATCTCCTTAATTTTCTGTTGTAATCTGTCTCTCATTGATCTGGTGGCATGATTCAGGTAGCCTTGGTCCTTGGCTTCAGATCACTATTTACTCAGCACAGGTAAGGAGCCATCTTGGAGTCCCTTTACTTTGTCTCTTGACTGGTGATGTGGGAATCCAACTGTGAACCCAGCTTTGCATCCTGTGTTCCTCACATTTTCTTTCATCTGCTTCATGTTGAGGAATTGATTTTGATTCCTTCTGACTACTCACCTGCCTTCAAGTGCCAGGACTTTTTCTCGTCGTTGTCTAATCATTTTGCAATATCTGTGAATAGATTGATGGTTTATAAAGATTACTCTACATGTTGGGAGAAAGAGAATCTGGTTACTTAGTGTTATATTTTCGTTTATATATTTATTTTGAGCTAAAACAAATGAAGAATTTCATGCCCATCAGGAAGTGTATATATGGATGGATAAGATTGATTTTGTGTGTTTAGGTTTGACCCATGGCTAAATTTTAGAATTAAAATAATAGGCCTTTGGAGGCTGCTTGAAGATGGCGGAGTAGAAGGACGAGCTCTCACTCCCACTTGTGAGAACACCAGAATCGCAACTAACTGCTGAACAATCATCGACAGGAAGACACTGGAACTCAACAAAAAAAATAACCCACATCCAAAGACAAAGGAGAAGCCACAGTGAGATGGTAGGAGGGGCGCAATCACAATAAAATGAAATCCCATAACTGCTGGGTGGGTGACTTACAAACTGGAGAACACTTATACCACAGAAGTCCACCTACTGAAGTGAAGTTTCTGAGCCCAATGTCAGACTTCCAAACCTGGGGGTCTGGCAACAGGAGGAGGAATTCCTAGAGAATCAGATCTTGAAGGCTAGTGGGATTTGATTGCAGGACTTCAATAGGACTGGGAGAAACAGAGACTCCACTCTTGGAGGGCACACACAAAGTAGTGTGCTCATCAGGATGCAGGGGAAGGAGCAGTGACCCCATAGGAGACTGAACCAGACCTACCTGCTAGTGTTGAAGAGTCTCCTGCAGAGGTGGGGTGTGGCTGTGTGTCACCGTGAGGACAAGGACACTGGCTCCAGAAGTTCTGGGAAGTATTCCTTGGTGTGAGTCCTCCCAGAGTCCTTGATTAGCCCTACCAAAGAGGCCAGGTAGGCTCCAGTGTTGGATCAAGCCAAACAACCAACAGGGAGGGAACACAGCCCCACCCATCAGCAGACAAGCAGATTAAAGTTTTACTGAACTCTGCCTACCAGAGCAACAGCCAGTTCTACCCACCACCGGTCCCTCCCATCAGGAAACTTGCACAAGCCTCTTAGATAGCCTCACCCACCAGAGGGCAGACAGCAGAAGCAAGAAGAACTACAATCCTGCAGCCTGTGGAACAAAAACCACATTCACAGAAGGATAGACAAGATGAAAAGGCAGAGGGCTAGGTACCAGATGAAGGAACAAGATAAAACCCCAGAAAAACAACTAAATGAAGTAGAGATAGGCAACCTTCCAGAAAAAGAATTCAGAATAATGATAGTGAAGATGATCCAGGACCTCAAAACGAATGGAGGCAAAGATTGAGAAGATGCAAGAAATGTTTAATAAAGATCTAGAAGAATTAAACAACAAACAAAGAGAGATGAACAATACAAAAACTGAAATGAATACTACACTAGAAGGAATCAATAGCAGAATAACTGAGGCAGAAGAACGGATAAGTGACCTGGAAGACAGAATGGAGGAATTCACTGCTGTGGAACAGAATAAAGAAAAAAGAATGAAAAGAAATGAAGATAGCCTAAGAGACCACTGGGACAACATTAAACACAACGACATTTGTATTATTGGGGTCCCAGAAGGAGAAGAGAGAGAGAAAGGACCAGAGAAAATATTTGAAGAGATTATAGTTGAAAACTCCACTAACATGGGAAAGGAAATAGCCACCCAAGTCCAGGAAGCACAGAGAGTCCCATACAGGATAAACCCAAGGAGAAACACACTGAGACACATAGTAATCAAATTGGCAAAAATTAAAGACAAAGAAAAATTATTGAAAGCAGCAAGGGAAAAATGACAAGTAACATACAAGGAACTCCCACAAGGTTGACAGCTGATTTCTCAGCAGGAAATGTACAAGCCAGAAGGGAGTGGCATGATATACTTAAGGTGATGAAAGGGAAGAACCTACAACCAAGATTACTTTACCTAGCAAGGATCTCATTCAGATTCAATGGAGAAATCTAAAGCTTTACAGAAAAGCAAAAGCTAAGAAAATTCAGCACCACCAAACCAACTCTACAACAAATGCTAAAGGAACTTCTCTAAGTGGGAAAAACAAGAGAAGAAAAGGACCTAAAAACCAAACCCAAAACAATTAAGAAAATGGTTATAGGAACATTCATATCGATAATTACCTTAAACGTGAAAGGATTTAATGCCCCAACCAAAAGATACAGGCTTGCTGAGTAGATACAAAAACAAGACCCATATATATGCTGTCTACAGGAGATCAATTTCAGACCTAAGAACACATACAGACTGAAAGGGAGGGGATGGAAAAAGATATTCCATGAAAATGGAAATCAAAAGAAAGCTGGAATAGCGATACTCATATCAGATAAAATAGACTTTAAAATAAAGAATGTTACAAGAGACAAGGAAGGACACTACATAATGATCAAGGGATCAATCCAAGAAGAAGATATAACAATTATAAATATATATGCACCCAGCATAGGAGCACCTCAATACATAAGGCAACTACTAACAGCTATAAAAGAGGAAAATGACAGTAACGCAATAATAGAGGGGGACTTTAACACTTTGCTTGCACCAATGGACAGATCATCCAAACAAAAGTAAAAAGGAAACACTAACTTTAAATGGCACAATACACCAGATAGATTTAAATGATATTTATAGGACATCCATCCAAAAACAGCAGATTACACTTTCTTCTCAACTGGGCATGGGACATTCTCCAGGATAGATCACATCTTGGGTCACAAATCAAGCCTCAGTAAACTTAAGAAAATTGAAATCATATCAAGCATTTTCTCTGACCACAGCGCTATGAGATTAGAAATCAATTACGGAAAAAAAAAGCAAAAAACACAAACACATGGAGGCTAAACAATACTTTGCTAAATAACCAAGAGATCACTGAAGAAATCACAGAGGAAATCAAAAAATACCTAGAGACAAATGACTATGAAAACACGATGATCCAAAACATATGGGATGCAGCAAAAGCAGTTCTAAGAGGGAGGTTTATAGCAATACAATCTGACTTCAAGAAACAAGAAAAATCTCAAATAAACAATCTAACCTTACACGTAAGGGAACTAAAGAAAGAAGAACAAACAAAACCCAAAGTTAGTAGAAGGAAAGAAATAATAAAGATCAGAGCAGAAATAAATGAAAAAGAAGCAAAGAAAACAATAGGAAAGATCAATAAAACTAAAAGCTGGTTCTTTGAGAAGATACACAAAATTGATAAACCATTAGCCAGACTCATCAAGAAAAAGAGGGAGAGGACTCAAATCAATAAAATTAGAAATGAAAAAGGAGAAGTTACAACAGACACCTCAGAAATACAAAGTGTCCTAACAGATGACTACAAGCAACTCTATGCCAATAAAATGGACAACCTGGAAGAAATGGACAAGTTCTTAGAGAGGTATAACCTTCCAAGACTGAATCAGGAAGAAATAGAAAATATGAACAGACAAATCACAAGTAATGAAATTGAAACTGTGATTAAAAATCTTCCAACAAACAAAAGTCCAGGACCAGATGGCTTCACGAAACACTTAGAAAAGAGCTAACACCCATCCTTCTCAAACTCTTCCAAAAAATTGCAGAGGAAGGAACACTCCCAGACTCATTCTATGAGGCCACCATCACCCTTATACCAAAACCAGACAAAGACACTACAAAAAAGGAAAATTACAGACCAATATCACTAATGAATATAGATGCAAAAATCCTGAACAAAATACTAGCAAACAGAATCCAGCAACACATTAAAAGGATCATACACCATGCTCAAGTGGGATTTATCCCAGGGATCCAAGGATTCTGCAATATAGGCAAATCAATCAATGTGATACACCGTATTAACAAACTGAAGAATAAAAACCATATGATCATCTCAATAGATGCAGAAAAAGCTTTTGACAAAATTCAACGCCCATTTATGGCAAAAACTCTCCATAAAGTGGACACAGAGGGAACATACCTCACCAAAATAAAGGCCATATACGGCAAACCCACAGCAGATATCATTCTCAATGGTGAAAAACTGAAAGCATTTCCTCTAAGATCAGGAATAAGACAAGGATGTCCACTCTCACCACTATTATTCAACATAGTTTTGGAAGTCCTAGCCACAGCAATCAGAGAAGAAAAAGAAATAAAAGTAATACAAATTGGAAAAGAATAAATAAAACTGTCACTGTTTCCAGATGACATGATATTATACATAGAGAATCCTAAAGATGCCACCAGAAAACTACTAGAGCTAATCAATGAATCTGGTAAAGTTGCAGGGTACAAAATGTCTTGCATTCCTACACACTACTGATGAAAAATCTGAAAGAGAAATTAAGGAACACTTCCATTTACTATTGCAACAAAAAGAATAAAATACCTAGGAATAAATCTACCTAGGGAGACAAAAGACCTGTATGCAGAAAACTGTAAGACACTGATGAAAGAAATTAAAGATGATACCAACAGATGGAGAGATATACCATGTTCTTGGATTGGAAGAATCAATATTGTGAAAATGACTATATTACCCAAAGTGATCTACAGATTCAATGCAATCCCTATCAAATTAGGAACAGCATTTTTTACAGAACTAGAACAAAAAATCTTAACATTTGTATGGAGACAAAAAAGACCCTGAATAGCCAAAGTGGTCTTGTGGGAAAAAAACAGAGCTGGAGGAATCAGACTCCCTGACATCAGACTGTACTACAAAGCTACAGTAATCAAGACAATGTGGTACTGGCACAAAAACAGAAATATAGATCAATGGAACAAGATAGAAAGCCCAGAGGTAAACCCATGCATCTAAGGTCAACTAATCTGTGACAAAGGAGACAAGGATATACAATGGAGAAAAGACAGTCTGTTCAATAGTGGTGCTGGGAAAACTGGACAGCTACATGTAAAAGAATGAAATTAGAACGCTCCCTAACACCATACACAAAAATAAACCCAAAATGGTTTAGAGACATAAATGTAAGACTGGACACTGTCAAACTCTTAGGGGAAAACATAGGAAGAACACTCTGACATAAATCACAGCAAGATCTTTTTTGATCCACCTCCTAGAGTAATGGAAATAAAAACAAAAATAAACAAATGGGACCTAATGAAACTTAAAAGCTTTTGCACAGCATAGGAAACCATAAACAAGACGAAAAGACAACCCTCAGAATGGGGGAAAATATTTGCAGTCGAATCAATGGACAAAGGATTAATCTCCAAAATATATAAACAGCTCATGCAACTCAATTAAAAAAAACAAACAACCCAATCAAAAATGGGCAAAAGACCTAAATAGACTTTTCTCCACAGAAGACATGCAGATGGACAAGAAGCACATGAAAAGCTGCTCAACATCACTAACTATTAGAGAAATGCAACTCAAAACTACAATGAGGTATCACCTCACACCAGTTAGAATGGGCATCATCAGAAAATCTACAAACAGCAAATGTTGGAGAGGGTGTGGAGAAAAGGGAACCCTCTTGCACTGTTGGTGAGAATGTAAATTGTTACAGCCACTATGGAGAACAGTATGGAGGTTCCTTAAAAAACTATAAATAGAATTACCACATGGCTCAGCAATTCCACTACTGGGCATATACCCAGAGAAAACCATAATTCAAAAAGACACATGCACCCCAATGTTCATTGCAGCACTATTTACAATAGCCAGCTCATGGAAGCAACCTAAATGCCCATCAACAGATGAGTGGATAAAGAAGTTGTGGTACATATATACAATGGAGTATTACTCAGCCATAAAAAGGAATGAAATTTTTTCATTTGTAGAGACATGAATGGATCTAGAGACTGTCATACAGAGTGAAGTCAGAAAAAGAAAAACAAATATCATATATTAATTCATATATGTGGAACGTAGAAAAATGGTACAGATGAACTGGTTTGCTGGGCAGAAATTGAGACACAGATGTAGAGAACAAACGTATGGACACCAAGGGGGGAAAGCAGCGGGGGGTGGGGGTGTGGGGGTGATTGGGATTGACATGTATGCACTGATGTGTATAAAATGGATGACTAATAAGAACACGCTGTATAAAAATAAATAAAAAATAAAAGAAATAGTAGGACTTTCTTTTTATATCTCTGTATAGTTATATGTCTGTAACTCAGAAAGGCCTCTACCTCTCATGTGAGTATATAATATTTTCCTACCTGTAATTGTATTCTCAAATTTAATTATATAACTTTTTATAGGAGTTCTATTGTAATTAATGTAGAAATAAATATGCACTAATGATGCATATAATGAATATTTCTAAACTTTTCAGAAAATATTAAATCTCTACTACTTTTAATGTAAAAAATAAAAATTATTCTTATATCTAAATATTTGTTTAAGAATTCAAGTTTATATAATTTAGGCAAATCTTTCACAAATGAGACTACTCCAATATGTTTGGTTTAATAACAGCAGCTGTATCTTCTCTGATTTGTCAGTATAATATACAAGAAGATTTATCTTCTGCTTTGGCTTATTCTCTCTAAACTTATATAGGGTTACTGATTGAATAAGCTAATATTACTTCTATTAAATGTTTAAGATTACTGGAGCTGTAAATTTGTGAGAGCAAATTGAATCATTATTGTGATAAATTTTATTTCAATAGCAAATATGTTTTATAATATGTCAGCTTTAATATAGTTTTGAAGATCTTTAGGCAACTGAAAAACTTGAATTTATACTAAATTGAGTTAGGTAATGGATATTCAGTTAATACCTAGAAGTATGATAAAATAGAATAATGAAACGTTAATTGCTAAGCATAAGTTGAAATTTACATATATTTTGGGGCACATTTTTATTTGGTGAAGAATATGTACATTTTGCCACCTAGAAATTTTGTATTGTAAGGGATGTATAGAGACACAGAAAGGCATACATGTTTGTGAAAAGACAGTTTTACTTATTATGGTCAAAACTGGCTAGGGTTTGTTGGGTTTATTTATAAGTCTTTGAAAAAGACCATTAGTATTAAATATTATACTAAGTAAAACTAGAATTTGGTTTTCTCTCTGTTAAAATAAATAAATAATTTTGGATATTGGTCTGCCCTTTAAAGAGACTGAAAAGATATACTTTACCTTTTG
The DNA here is from genome assembly GCF_028564815.1 of Eubalaena glacialis. Taxonomy (NCBI): domain Eukaryota; kingdom Metazoa; phylum Chordata; class Mammalia; order Artiodactyla; family Balaenidae; genus Eubalaena; species Eubalaena glacialis. The sequence goes on from NC_083730.1 coordinate 37,142,708, forward strand.
TGTAATCTGCCTAGATAACAAAGACTCTGTCTTACCAGAATAATTTTCTATGCTTTATAATTATTTTATTATATCCTTGATTATTTAAGTAAACAGAGTTTTCTCACTTAGGAAATATTAAGGTTCTTTAAAAATAAAGTTACATCTTTTTTTAAAAAAAGTATTTTCTTATCTCTTTGGTTAAATGGGTAGTAAAGTGTTGCACAGCAACCCGTGATCCTATATTAATCAAGTGTTCAAATCTCATGACAATGTTTGGTACTTTGTCTTCTGCAAATAAAATCCTAAAAGATATCTTTGCACCTGAAACTGTCCTTTAGAGATTCCAGAGGATTCCTGGATAATCACAAAATGTGTTCTTTCATCTTAAAAAAAGCGAGGTGTTAAAAATAATAAGATTTGATATGTTACTATTAATGAATTAAGTGGAAGGATTTGTCAAATTAAAAGATATGCTTAACCTTCCCTAGGTTAAATTTGTATGGGTAAAATGATATTAATACAAATAGTTCATAAATTGTATACTGTATGGGAAGTTCCTAGGGATTTGTCAATGCCCTTACCAGTCTCTATTTATCATTTGTGATGCTATGTTGCCTGATATTAGACAACAACTTTATAAATTATCAGTCATAACTTCAGTGATTTTTAAAAATGTGGTTAGTCATATCTTTTTCTAACTTTTTATTTTATATTAAAATATAGTTGATTAACAATGTTGTCTTAGTTTCAAGTGTACAGCTAAGTGACTCAGTTATATATATACATGTATCTATTCTGTTTCTAGTCATATCTTTTATTAATATGAATCTAGTATCTTCTAGATACTTATAATCTTACAATTGAGGATTCACATCAGTCACCTATTTTTTATTTTATTATTACATAGATGTTTAGGAGTTCAGTTATTTTTAAATGAGCCCCTTAATATTTTTGATATATTCTAGGTGTATTCTTGGTATATTTGTATGCATAGTATACTATGCATGGTATACTATGTCTCATGATTATTTTATGTTATATTTGAATGTTTTTATTGTAAAAATTATTTATCCCTTTTTAAAATTTAGATACCATATCCATTCTTTTATGAAAATAAGGTTAATCATTATATTTACATTATATTCTAATTTTTTTGATTGATTTTACCCTCTTGCTCTACATGGCACAGAAAGAACCAAATTTCTTTGTCAGTTGTATTATTTTTGTAATGAACAAAATAAAAAACAGCTAAAGTGAGAATTATAGGACAGATTTGACAATTGTTAACTATTTACCTCAATGCATCAGAGAGGTAAACTAATGAAACTTTTGGAGAGTGGTGAAGCCTACATTGTCACTTCTCCACTCATTCCTCCTACTCATTTGTACGTGAATGATTTTTTTATTGCAATCTTTGTGGCTCTTTGCCTGAGGGCATTCCCTGACTCCAGCAACCAGACTCTAGACCACACACAGAAAATACTACATATGTGAAGAAACTAAAGTACATGGGAACAGCTTCAATAAATGTTATATGGCAGTTGGTGGATAAATGCCCCATGTTTTAAGCTATGTTCAACAATACGCCCCTAGAGGTCCCAGTAATATTGAACTCTAGTTGTTCAAAATGGTAATCTGCTTATGATTTCACCCAGTATTGACTTCCTTCCTGTATTAGTCTGTCGTGGCTGCCATAACAATGTGCCACAGACTAGGTGGCTTAGACAACAGATATTTATTTTCTCAGTCTGGAGGCTAGAAGTCCAATATCAAGGTGTTGCTAGGGCTGGTCATCAGCTCCTCCTCCAGGTTGGGCAGGGGAGTTTTCTTGTCCCTACATGGTCAAGCTAAGACTGTCACAGCACTATGGAAAAATGTTTGCTTATTAGACTAGAGAGAATGACAGAGAGGTATTTGAAAATATAGTAGTTTACAACTTTTGAAAATTGTAGAACAACGTGAATTTGCAGATTAAGGATTACACCGAGTTCTGACTAGGATGAATGAAAACAATTCCTTTGAAGTATGATTTATTAGTTAGGGTACATTAAATTGTTCAATAAATATATCCTAAAATACAATGGCTCAAACTCTTTGAGACTTATTTCTTCCTCACAAAGCCATCCAAGGCAGTGATCTTGGTTTATGAGTGACTCTCTTCTATGTGGCAATTTATGTACTCCTAATCCTACCATTCTGTAGATCTACCTTTGCTTGAACTTGTTGTCATCCAAAGCTAGACAGTAGAATGGGAAAGGTAATGAATACATATGTATTCTCTTTTCCTTCTTTTCTTCTCTTTCTTTTTCTTTCTTCCTTCCTTCCATTCTTTCTTCCTTCCTTCCTTTCTTCCTTCCTTCCTTCCTTCCTTCCTTTCTTTCTTTCTTTCTTTCTTTCTTTCTTTCTTTCTTTCTTTCTTTCTTTCTTTCTTTCTTTCTTTCTTTCTTTCTTTCTTTCTTTCTTTCTTTCTTTCTACAACAATAAGTCTAGTTAACATCTGTCCCCATACATAATTACATTTTTTTTCCTCTTGTGATGAGGACTTTTATGATCTATTCTTTTAGCAACTGTCAAATATGCAACACAGTATTATTAACTATGGTCACCATGAAGTACACTACCATGACTACTTTCTTAAAATCTGCTCCAATCTAGAGAAATTTGTCCCTTGGCCATACTTAACCACAAGGATGGCTGTGAAATATGGACTATCCATGTACCTGGCTATCATATTATTTCTACAAAAGTAGGAAACATAGATTTTGGTAGATACCAAGGGTTTTTGCCTCATGAACCATTATTGGCATTATACAATAAAAATTGCAAAACCAAAAAGAAACAAAACAAAACAAACAAAAAAACACAAGAAACAAAAAAGAAATCCTGAAAAATTATTATGTATCAGATAGAGAAATATACTATTTATAAAGGAATAGCAATTAAATGACAAGATAATTTGCATTAGAATCAATCTTCAAAATTGTGTGACCTTCTCATTATGAATTTTATACCTAAATGATCAATATTAAAAGGTAAGAGTGAAGTTAAGCATTTTTACTAATGAAGGTATCATATCAAATATATACTATTGAATGCAAATTATAGAGTAATGATGAAAAATGGGAGTGATTAAACAAGTTGTATCTGGAATGGTTGAAAACATTAAATATCCTTTTCCATGTCAAGAATTTGTTTCCTGCTATGTTAGGGGATATGTGTTGTTTTACATGAAAGTATTTGAATTTTATCAAATGGATTTTCTGTATCTCTTGAAGCCATTTTATGATTATTTGCCTCTAATCTTTTAGTGTTTTGGATTATATCAATCTTTTTTCTTATACTAAAACATTTTCCATTCAATTTAAATCCTCTGTTAACTTTTAAATATATATCAAACATAGAAATCCAAAAATAGAAAGTACACCTCTGCTGTCTTATGTATAAAAACAATTACAAATAATTTTCTCCACATATTTGACCACAAGGGAAACATCAAAAAAGCAAAAAAAATTGAAACAATAAAAATAGCAATCAGAAAAAAATAGTAATTGATAGCAATCTTTTTCTAGAACTATATAAAAATGAAAATAAAAAAAGGATCAGAATTTCTAGAAACTAATGATAATAAAAGGGCCATGTTACAATCTACAGGATATTGGTAAAATAATGCTTAGAAGAAAATTCCTCACATTAAATATCTGTATCAATGAATAAAAAAAATTAAATATCCAATTCAAATATCTGGAAAAAAGAAACAAAATAACCAAAGGAAGCAGAAGAAAAATATGTTAATAAAAACAAAAGCAGATATTATGAGCTAAAAAAATACAAACTTAAATTTAATAGGTAAATAAAAAGATGACTGTTAAAAATCAACAAAATACAAAATTTTAGTTTAAGATATAAACAAGAAAATATAAAAATTAAAGTAGAGAAATTTCAAATAAAATACAAAAGGGGAACTCTTTACAAATAATTCTGTAGCTCTTTTGCACAATTCAACTTATACGTTTGAAAATCTGGATGAAATGGATTACTTTTTAGGAAAATGTAATTAACCAAAATTAACATCAGTGGAGATAATCTAAGCTGAAAAAAACACCAGAAAAGGATTTGAGAAACTATACTATGAATGGCATTTCCATAAATAAGATGCATAAAAGGTTTTACAGGGAAGTTCTGTCAATTCCATAAATGTCACATGATCCAAAGAGGAGAAAAATAATAAAAACTTCAAAATTCTCATATACAGCAAATATACTATGGTTACAAAAATATCATTGAGAATGAACACAAAATAAAATTGATGAAAAATCTCGAATATCAATATTTTTTCTTAAATATTAAATAAAATAGAAGCAAAGATAATGCAACAAAAATAATATATTTTGACATACTGATTCTATATTGATTATAGAATTGTAAGATTTTTTTAATATTAGGAAACCACAAAATACAATGTATCATATTAATAGATCTATGAAGAAAAAGTAACAATGATTACCATAAATTCTTACAAAGTACTTGACAAAATTCAACACACTTATAGATTTTAGCACCAAAGTATTTTAGTAAAATATTTAGGAAAAAAAAGTTAACAAAAAATTTGCATAATTATTATATAAGGAAAATTTAAACCACTGTTGAAACAAACAAAACTATATTTAAGAAAAATGGAAAGAAAGCTTGTTTTTGTATATTGTGATTCAACAGTACCACAAAAAGTCAATTCTTTTCGAATTACTTTTTGAGTTAACCTTGATTGAGCTCTATAAAAATACCAATATTTATTTTGCAGTTAGAGAACTTGATTATAAAGGTCATATATAAATATGTATTTATCTTTATAGATATAAATCCAAGAATAGTCAGAAAATTCTTAAAAAACAAAGCACTATGTTCAGCTAGAAATTAAAATATATTATAGAGCCTCTATTACACACAAAGATGCAATATTTATGTATCTATCATTAGCCAGGCCAACGAAGTAGAAAAAGTCGAGGTATAGAAATAGACTTGAGTGGATTTAATAATTTTCTATATGATGAAGTTTCAACTAGGCTGGGGGTTAGCCCCACCTACCAGCTTCCCCATAGGATTGGTCCTGCCTCAACAGAGGGCCCACACATAGGGGGAACATAGAGCTCTGAAGACCATAGTGGAGTGTGTGCAGCTGGGCTCAACAGGACATGTCCTACATGAGGCTGCTTCCTCAAGGTCAGGACATGTAACCAACATACCTAGTACACAGAAATAAACACAGAAAATTAGGCAAAATTAGGACACAGAGGAATATGTTCCAAATAAAGAAATAAGACAAAACCCAGAAGAAAAACTAGGCAACATGGAGATAAGCAATCTACCCAATAAAGAATTCAAGGTAGTGATTATAAAGATGTTCAATGAAGACAGAGAAGAAAAGATTAACACAGTGAAAATTTTAACAAAGAGAAAATATAAAGAAGAACCAAACAGGGCTGAAGAATACAATAACTTAAATTTAAAAAATACACTAGAATGAATCAACAGTAGATTACATGGTACAGAAGAATGCATGAACGAACTGGAAGACAGAGTAGTAGAAATCACCCAGGCTGAACAGAAAAAAAGAAAAAAATATTAAAAATGAAGACAATTTAAGAGACATTCTGGGACAACATCAAGCATATGAACATTGATATTAGAGGGGTCCCACAAGGAGAAAAGAGATAGAGAGAGAGAAAGAGGTTGATGATTTACTTGAAAATAAAATAGCTGAAAACTTCCTTAGCCTGGGAAGGAAACAGACATCTAGTTTCAGAAAGCACAGAGAGTCTCAAACAAGATGAACCCACACCAAGACACATTATAATTAAACTGGCAAAAATTAATTATAAAGAGAGAATCTTAAAAACAGCAAGAGAAAAGCAACTGCTTACAACCAAGGGAACTCCCATTAAACTACCAGCTTATATTTCAGCAGAAACTATGCAAGCCAGACAGGTGGCAGGATATATTCAAAGTGATAAAAGAAAAACATCTACAACCAAGAATATTCTACCCCGCAAGGTTATCATTCAGATTTGAAGGAGAGATGAAGAGTCCTACAGAGAAGCAAAAGTTAAAGTTTTCAGCACCACTAAACTGGCTTTACAAGAAATGATGGGGGGACTTCTCAAAGTAGAAAAGAAAAGGCCACAACTAGAAATATTAAAAATATGAAAGAATATATCTCATTGGTAAATGCAAATATACATTAAATGTAGGCCAACTACTTATAATACTAGTAGGAAGATTTTTTTAAGTAGTAAAATCATCTATATCCACAATAAGTAGCTAGGTTATAAACAAAACAAAACATTATAAAATATGATATCAAAAACAATAAATGTGGGCAGGGGGAGTAAATATGCAGGGTTGTTAGAATACGTTTGAACTTAAGAGATAATCAAATTAAAATAATCACATAAGTATATAGGTTGTACTATATGAACTTCATGTTAACCACAAACCAAAAATCTATAATAGATACTTATGCAAAAACAGAGAAGGAAATCCAATTATAATATTAAAGATAGTCATCAAGTCATAAGGGAATATAGCAAAAGATAAAGAAAGAAACAAAAAGAAATACAAAAACAAACCCAGAACAATTAACAAAATGTCAGTAAGTACAACCCTGTCAATAATTAATTTAAATGTAAATAGACTGAATGCTACAATCAAAAAACAGAGAATGGCTAAATGGATTTTTTTTAAAAAAGGACCCATATTAATGCTGCCTACAAGAGACTCATTTCAGATCTAAAGACACACACAGACTGAAATTAAAGGAATGAAAATTGGTATTCCATGCAGACGGAAATGAAAAGAGAGCTGGGGTAGAAATACTTAGACAAGATAGACTTTAAAACAAAGACTATAACAAACGACAAAAGACAAAACAAAACAAAACAAAAATTACATAATGATCAAGGGATCACTCCAACAAGAAGATATAACAATTGTAAATATATATGAACCAAACATAGGAGATCTAGATACATAAAACAAATATTAACAAACAGAAAGGGAGAAATTATCAACTCAATAGTAATACAATCGTACTAGAAGATTTTAACATCCCATTTACATTAATGGACAAATCATTTAGACAGAAAATCAACAAGGAAATACTGGCCTTAAAGGACACATTTGACACATTAAGATGAACTTAATGGATTATATATATGGAATATTCCATCCAAAAGAAGCAGCATACACATTCTTCAGGAATAGGTCACATGTTAGGTCACAAAACAAGTCTCAATAAATTTAAGAAGATTAACGTCATATCAACCATTGTTTCTGACCACAATGTTGAGAAGTCAACTTCAAGGAAAAAAGTACAAAAAACACAATTATGTGAAAGCTAAACAATATAGTACCAAACAACCAACTGGTTACCAAAGAAATCAAAGAGGAAATAAAAAAAATACCTGGAGACAAATTAAAATGAAAACACATCTATCCAAACTCTATGGGATGCAGCAAAAGCAGTTCTAAAAGGAAACTTTATAGCAATACAAGCCTACCTTGGGAAATTTTTTTTTTAAATCAGTAATAAAAAGAAACAAACAAAAAAACAATAAACAAAAGTCCAAGACCAGGTGTCTTCACAGGTGAATTATATGAAATATTTAAAGAAGATTTAATTCCTATACTTCTCAAACCATTTAAATAAAATGAAAAGAAAGAAACTCTTCTGAATTCATTCTGTGAGACCATCAGACAAAGATATCACACACACAAAAATTACAGGTCAATATCACTGATGATAAAATATGCAAAAATCTTCAACATAATATTAGCAAACTGAATTCAACAATATATTGAAGGCATCATACACCATTATCAAAGTGGGATTTGTTCCAGGGATGCAAGGATCATTTAATATCCACAGGTCAATCAGTGTGATACCCCACATTAACAAATTGAAGAATAAAAATCATATGCTCATCTTAATAGATGCAGAAAAAAGTCCTTCAACAAAATGCAACATCCGTTTATAACAAATTCTCAATAAAGTGGGTATAGAGGGAATGTACTTCAAAATAATATAGGCCATATATAACAAACCCAGAGCCAACAGTATACTCAACAGTGAAAAGTTGAAAGCATTTCTTTTAAGATCAGGAACAAGACAAAGATTCCCACTTTCATCATTTTTATTCAACACAGTATTGGAAGCCCTAGTCACAGCAAAGAGACAAGAAAAACAATAAAAGAAACCCATATGGGAAAGGAAGAAATAAATCTGTCTCTATTTGCAGGTGACATGATAAGAGTGTATCCTAAAGACGTCACTAAAAAACTATTAGAACTCATCAATGCAGGGTTCAAAATTAATATACAGAAATCTGCACTTCTATACATTAACAACAAACTATCAGAAAGAGAAATTAAGGAAACAATCCCAGTTACAATCACATCAAAAACAATAAAATACCTAGAAATAAACGTAACTAAGTAAAAGACCTGTACTCTGAAACTGTAAGAAACTGATAAAAAAATAGAAGATGACACAGATGAAAAGATATACTATATTCATGGACTGGAAAAATTAATAATGTTAAAATGACCATTCCACCTAAGGCAATCTCTATCAAAATACTAATGGCATTTTTTTGAGACCTAGAACAAATAAACCTAAAATTTGTATGAAAACACAAAAGACACTGAATAATTAAAACTACCTTAAGAAAGAAGAAAAAAGCTGGGGGTATCATGTCGTCTGATTTCAAAATAAACCACAAAACTATAGTAATAAATGCAGTATGATACCGACACATAGATCAATGGAACCAAATAGTAAGCTCAGAAATAAACCCACGCTTATATGGCCAGTTAACCTATGACAAACAGGGCAAGAATATACAAAGGGGAAAAGACAGCTTCTTCAATAAATGGCGTTGGGAAAACTGGACAGCTTCATGAAAAATAATCAAACTGGACTATTTTCTCACACCATATACAAAAATAAATTCAAAATGGATTAAAGACTTAACTGTATAACGTGAAATCATAAAACTAGAAGAAAACTTAAGCAGTACACTCTCTGACAAAAATCTTAGCAGTTTTTTTTGGATCTGTCTCCTTAAGCAAGGAAAACAAGCAAAAATAAACAAATGGAACCATAGCAAAGTAAAAACTTTGAATAGCAAAAGAAACTTAACAAATGCAGAAGCAGCCTACTGAAAGGGAGAAGATGTTTGCAAATGATCTATCCCATAAGGGGTTAATATCCAAAATATACAACGAACTGACATCTAAAAAAAATATAACGTGATAAAAAAATGGGCATAGGACCTAAATAGACATTTTTCCATAGAAGATACACAGAGACAACAGACATGTGAAAAGATATACCACATTGCTAATCATCAAAGAAATGCAAGTCAAAATCACAATGCTATATCACCTCACACCTGTCAGAGTGGCTACTATCAAAAAGAAAACTATAGCATGTGTTAGTAAGGATGTGGAGGGAAGGAGACAGTCACGTGCTGTTAGTGGGGATATAAATTGGTATGGTCATTGTGGAAAATAGTATGGCGTTTCCTCAAAAAATTAAAAATAAAACTACTTTGTGATACAGCAATTCCACTGGGGAGTATTTTTATGAAGAAAACAGAAACATGAATACAAAAAGTTATGTGCACCCCAATGTTCATAGCACATTATTTATAATAGCCAAGATATGGAAGAAACCTAAATGTCCATCACTAGGTAAGTGAGTAAAGAAGATGTGAGATACACACGCACACACACACATACACACACAAAATGGAATATTAATCATCCATAAAAAAAATGAAATCTTGCCATTTGTGACAACATGAATGAAACTAGAGGTCATTATACTAAATGATATAAGACAGACAGAGAAAGACAAATACCATATTATTTCACTTATATGTGGAACCAAAAAACAAAACAAATGAGCAAACCTAACAAAATAGAACACTCAGACACATACTCATAGGTACAGAGAACAAACTGATGGTTGCCAGTGGGGGGGGGGGGGCTGGGGGAGTTTAGTACGATATGTGAGAGAGATTAAGAGGTACAAACTTCCAGTTATAAAATAAGTCATGGGAATATAATGTACAGCATAGGGAATATAGTCAATAATAATGTATTAACCTTGTATGGTGACAGTTGTAACTAAAGTTATCATAGTGATCATTTTGTAATGCATAGTAATATCAAATCACTATGTTGTATACCTGAAACATATAATATTCCAAGTCATTTATACTCTAATAAAAAGCCAAAAAAATTAAAAAGGAAATTGAATACTTACCTAGAATAATATGTAAAATCATGGTCAAATATCACACCATATACCAATGTAAATTTCAAATAAATCAGAAGTCTAAATGTAAAAATGAAAATATAGGAGTTTTAGAAAAAAAAAATGAGAGAATTACATCATTATCTGAGACAGAGGAAAACAGGAGTCAAACAAGAAGATAATAAAAAAGAGAGAGAGATTTGATTATATTTTAAATAGAAAACTTTTGTATGGAAAAACACTGCATGCAAAGTCCAAAGAAAAAGGACAAACAAGCAGAAAATATTTGCAACGTTTATTACAAATAAAGGTCTTATATTTTTATATGTCAAAACTTCTACACATTAAGGAAAATGTGGCCAGCAATCTAATATAAAGTGGAGAAAACATATCAATATAATCAGTTCACTGAACAAGAAAGAAAAATTCTTAATCAAGTGAAAGAAATATTCAACCTCATGTATAATAAGAAAAAAGCATATTAAATCATATTGATAATCTTTCACATTATCTAAAAGATCGAAATCTAAAAGATTGGGAAACAATCCTTATTTACAAGGCTGTAGGAAAATGGACACTTTTATATATTGGTTCTTTGAGAAGATCAAACAAATTGTGATCACATTTAAGCAGACAGAACAAGGAAAAAAAATAAACTGCCCAAATTAGGAATGGGAAGAGGACATCGCTACAAACCCTACAGAAACTGAAAGGGTTATAAAGGAATACTATGAACAGTTTTATGTCAACACAGTAGACAGTTTAGATGAAATGAACAAATTCCTAGAAAGAAACAGATTAACAAAAAGTGAAAAAGAAGAATTAGAAAATCTGAATGGTCTTAAGTAATGAAATAAAATAATAATTTAAAATATTCTGAGAAATAAAAGCCCAGGCCCAGCTGGCTTCAGTAATGAGTTCTGCCAAATATTTTTAAATGAAATAATAACAACCTTTCTCAAACTCTTCCAGAAATAGAATATGAGAAAACACTTCACATCTCATTCTATGAGGTCAGTATTACACTGATACTAAAGTCAGACAAAGTATTAAAAAAAGAACCTCAGATCTATATCTCTCATCAATACAGGCATGAAACTCTTCAACATGATAATAGAAAACTGAGTGCAACAACATACAAAAAGATTATATACCATGGCCAAGAAGAATTTATTCAAACAATACAAAGTTTTTTTAATATCTGGAAATCATTAATGTAATGAATTATATTAACAGAAAAAGAAAAAAAATCACATGATCACCTCAATAGATAGAGGAAAAGTATTTGACAATGTCATAAAAACACTCAACAAATTAGAAATATAAGTGAACTTTCTCAACATGGTCAAGGACATCTATAAGAGACCTAACATCACAGTTAATAATGAAAGACTGAATGTTTTCCGTGTGACATAGGAGCAAGGCAAAGATGTTCACTTTTGACACTTCTATTCAACATTGTACTAGAATTCTAGCCTGTAAAGTCAGGAGACAAAAAGAAATAAAGGGCATTCAGATCAGGAAGGAGTAAAACTGTCTTTATACGCAGATGACATTATTCAGTATGTTGAGAATCCTAGGCAATCCACAAAAACAAACACCCTCCTGATTAAAAAAAGAACCCAAACTATTAGAACTAGTAAACAAGTTTAACAAGGATGCATAATACATGATACAACAATTGTATTTCTATATTCAATCAATTAACAATCAGAAAACAAAAGTAAGTTATTCCATTTTCAATTACATCAAACAGACAAAAACTTTAGGAATAAATTTAATGAAAGAAGTGTACGACTTGTACTCTGAAAACTATAAATCTTTGCTGATTGAAATTAAAGTCTAAATGGATGGAAACACATTCATGGATTTGAATGGATTTCAAATATATTCATGGATTTGAAGACTCATTATCAAGATAGGGAGTCTTCCAAAATTAATCTAGCTATCTTTATATATAGATAAGCTGATCCTAAAATTTACATGTAAATACAAAGGACCCCAAATAGCTAAAACCATACTAAAGAAGAACAGATTTGAAGGACTTATACTTCTCAATTTCAAAACTTACTATAAAGGTACAGTAATCATGATAGTGTGCCATCTGCATATACATATATATATGTATATGCAGATGCCTCTCTATATGTCTAGAAAGCCTCTATTTGTCTAGAATTCTAGAAAGTCTAGAAATTAATTCTTACACTAACAGTTGACCTTTGACATAGATACCAAGGCAATTCAACGGAGAAAGGATAGTCTTTTCAACAAGTTTTGCTGAGTAAATTATATATTCACATGCTAAAATACACACATATAATACATAATACACAAAATATAAATTATAGGGAGTAATATAATTAAATGCAAGAGCTAACACTATGAATACCTTAGAAGAATAGATTGGAAAAATATCTTCATGACCTTGGGTTAGGCAAAAATTTCTTAACTACAAGACCTAAACACAATCCATTAAAAAAAAGATTAATTAAACTCTATGAAAATTCAAAATTGCACTTCAAAAGACATCATTAAGGAGTTAAAAAGATAAGCCAGACCTGGAAAAAGTATTTACAAATCATTAATCCAATAAAAGACTGTGTCCAGAATTTGAATTTGAATAGGCAATTGAGTAAATACTTCACAGAGGAAGATAGACAAAAGGCCAATAAGCTTATGAATAAATATTACACATTATTTGTCATTAGGAAGTACAAATTAAAATTACAATGATATAATGCTTCACACTCACTGGAATAGCTGAAATCAAAAAGACAGGGAGCATCATGTATTGGTGAGGATCTGGAGAAATTGTAACCCTCAGATATCCCTGGTAGGAAGTAAAATAGTGTTTACCTACTTTGGAAGACAGTATGGGATTTTCTCTAAAAGTTAAATATAAACTTATCATATGACTATCAATTCCACTCCTAGGTATCTATTCAAGGAAATGAAAATATACATCCACCAAAAAAACCCCTTATATTCAAATATTTACAGCAGCGTTATTTATAATAGCCAAGAACTGGAAACAATTCTATCAACTGGTGACTGGATAAAGGAAACGTGTTATATGCATACAACGGAATGCTATTCAGTACCCAAAAGGTAGGGAGTACTGAAATATGTTACAAAGTGATGAACCTTGAAGACATGCTAAGCCTAGGATAGATTTTGTCTCTAAAAGAACAGATCATAAAGTCTTTAAATTTTGGAGTCCATAAAATTTCTGGTACAACTATTCAACTCTGACCTTGTAGTGGGAAAGTAGCCATAGATATTATATAAATGAATGGGTAAGGCCGTAGTCAACACAACTTTATTTTTAAAAAAAAGGAGGTAGGCAGGATTGGCCTGTGGGCTGCAGTTTGCTTGTTTCTGTGCTAAGGGGAAAAAACCAGATGCAAAAGACTACTTACTGTATGATTCCATATATGAGATGTCCAGAATTGGCACATCTTGGAAAGGGGATTGGCTGTGAAAGGCATTTAAGAGATTTTGGGGTGGGGGTGTGATTTAACGTTCTGAACTTGAAACTTGGATTTTGGTGATGGTTATGCAACTCTGTAAATTTATTAAAAATCTTTACATTGTAAAGGTAAAAATCAATTTTATGATGTACAAATCATATGACAAAATATTAGCATTTGTTAAATATATGTAGTAGATATATGATTGTAATATAATTTGGTACACTTTTCTATATTCTTACAATAATTCATAATTAAAACATGAAAAGGTAATTATGTTATGTTCCAAACACACATATTGAACAGAATTAAAATAAGACCCAGAGAAGCTACATTACTCATTCAGAATTATATAATCAATTAATGCAGAGTCAAGACTTAGATTCAGACCTCCTTATGTTCATTTCTTTTGCACGAATTTCATTGCTTTATTTTCATAGGGGGGAAAAACATGGAGGCAATAGAGTATTTTATTCTTTGTTCTCTATTTCTTTTCCTATTTTCTCCATGTTGAGCTACTGTATAAGAAACTAACTCACAGAAACAATAGTAAACTCCTAGAATTTTACAAGGGTAAATGTAAACATCAGATATGTAAATGCTGTGTTTAGGTGGCATCTTCGGTCTTTGATCACTCTCTGTAAATATTATTTGTTAATATAGTAAAACTTTGGAAAGACATCATCTTAATAGCATACTGGATCTTTTTTCTTTTTTATCATCTTCCTTCAAACACTTAGTGGCAGGCTAGATACAAATTCAATGAATCAGTTTCCCAAGGGTTAATATCTTTTATTAAACATGTGCAATCTTCAAGTACTGTTAAAGAAATTATTTTTGGAAAATTTATCAACTGCCATGACATACTAGTGCTTTGTGTGTGTGTGATTCTTTCAGCTTTTAAACACCTGTCCCTTCAAAAAAGAAGCACTTTAATTCATCCCTATTTGCACATTTTAAAACTTTTAGAGTTATTTAAATGTTAGAATATGCCAGAACACTAAAATAAAATCTTGATGAAAAGTTCAGTACCCATGATAGTTATTTATTATTATTCATATTGATTGCATCCCATTTATATGTTTGCCTTTGACATTCTTTTAAATTGGAAAAAGTCATTAGTGCAATTACTTTCTGTGTTGATTTATACAGCTTGTTTCCTTGCTTGGCTCTAGGATACTGACTTCGTTTCTCATGAAGAATACTACAGACCATTAAGTTTAGCGATCTGCATCCCAGTAGTTTTGAGCCCAAATTGCATTTTAAAAAAATTTTGTAAGAGACTGTTTTGCCAAATTTTCACGTATTAGTTTTTAAGAAGGAAAGGGGAAGGTTTAGCAAAAGTATGAATCAATTTCTGTAGACCTCAACAATTGTTTCTCCCACTGTGTATATCTATGAGTAGAGTTATGCAAAAGGCATATTTGGAGCAATTTCCCATTCCATACTTCTCATCCTTCTCTGTTAGAAAGTAAAAATATAAAGTGAAGTGAAACAAAACAAAAACATTAAAATCAAATAAATGCAGATCATGGGAATGTATACAGGTGGTCAAGAGAAAGTACTTAAAATTTTCTAGAAGAGACTCAAGCTCATTCATTGACAAGTTGAGTTGATTGGGATAAAATGCTGTTGTTCATGTTATTCTAATAGGTTGGATCTGAAGTTATTACTGCAGGAGATTAGGTCAGAGTATACTATAACGCCAGCCAAATTTCATCTAAGTTGTTTATTTTTACTTCTCTCTTTAAAATATGTATGCACGTATATATAAAATAGCTGACTGCATATAGGATTTTATATTGGTTTTAAATTGCTCTTATTTGCTAAGAGTGTTTAGTAGCCTGGATAGCCAAAAATCTGTGAATTAGTCCTTGTCCTAGCAAAGCTTTGTTAAATTTAGAGACACTCTATTTCCTTCCCTACACAAAATGAGCACTGTGACTTTGGCTCCTCTTTACATAGTAAATAGGCTTTAAAATATTGGGTTGCTTAACTGGCAGTAGGTTTTAAAGAAAAGAAAAAAAAACACAACAAAAACAAACAAACAAAAACAAACAATCAAAAACATTTTGTTTTCTGCTAAGTTTTAAGGTTATCATTTAATTATCTATGGAGAATGGAAAAATGTCATGAATTCTGGACACCTCATAATGCTGTTTCCTGAAAGACTCTGAAAAGGGTATTCAGTGTAAGTTCACAAAGTTGGGAGGTGCTTTCCCCCAAGAACTTTTTTCACCCCTTGAGATGATAAGTCTGGCAAGAGAAGAGGCTCTGGATAAAAATAGTGGGGAAAGTGGTAGATGATGATCCCAGCCACATAAATGCTAACAGCTTGTGACTCCTGACATATGTCTCGTTAATTGTTTTGCACCAAAAAAATGTACTGCTCAATTTAATTACCCGTATTTTTTCAGCAGTCCCCATCTCAATTCCAATATTAGCTAACTTTTTACAGAGGTTTGTTTATTGTTTTTACTGTATTACGAGCACTATTTGAAGCCTTTAAAGTTTTAAATATATTAATTTATTTAATTCTTCCAGTGACTCTAGGAGGTTGATACTATTTTATTCTAACTTTACAGATGGGGAAAGTGAAGCACACAGAAGGTAAGTGACTTGCTCAAGTTCATCCCAATCTTAAGAGACAGAAACAGGACAAGCATAGGCTTTTGCATCTAATTTTACCTTTAAAAAAAACTTGTAACTTGGTTATAATAAGGACTATTTGAAAAGAATACATCATCAGCTCAGAATGAAACATTCAAAGGAGCATTCAAACTATGTTTGGAACAATGTCAGATATTTAGAAGTTTATATCCTCTCAGTTTCACATTTTTTTAAAGAACAACACTCCTATGGATGCATAGGACTCATTTATTTTTCAGAAACAAAAGCTGCATCATCTTTGTCATCCCTCTGATGCTTGTAAAAATGTTTCTTTCTCTGAGAAAGTATCTTTCACCAGGCTATCCCTCCAATCCCAACACACACACACACACACACACACACACACACACACTCTCTCTCTCTCCACTCCAGCCCATCTCTCTGTGTCTTTCTGTATGCGAGGGTTGTGTCAGATTCTCCTGAAAACTCATTTGCTCTGGGAGACTTTTGTAAAGAATCCCACCTCACTCCAATTAGTAGATCTGAACCCTGCAATTTGTCACTAAGGTCAAATCTCATGAGGACATTGAGAGGGACTTTCTATAACTTAGGTCTGAAGGCTGCCCTGCCCTGCCACCATGTCAAGTAGGCCAGATAGTCAACATATACATGTCCAGATTCTTTGACCTCTGGCTAATCAGAAATGAAGACTGGATAATGAGAGCAGATTAATGCAGATCTGGAGATCTGCATGTATGGACACTGAGCTTCCCACTCTGGTCTAAAAGCATTAAGACTCACGGGTGGTAGGGTCAGTACTTACTGTTGATCTCAGTAGCCCTCAGCTTCCAGCTCAAACCCATCATATTACATAAACATCATTATTCATTATAAAACTGCCTAGCCCTTCTACAGCGCAGCCTTGTGGTATTTGACTCTGTGACCTATTCTTAAAGTGACTCTTAGGGGTTGACTCCATGCTGTGTGCAGAGAACAATTTTTTCCCTTTATTTGTTAAACTTATTTCAATCATTAACCTCTTGCTGTAACCCTTTGATCTCCTCCTTCCACTATTTTCATTATATGAGTGAGAAATAATTGACCTGTTGTCTGGAACCATCCTAATAGGAAACCCCACAGTGAAGCCTTCTTGGAAGAAATTTCCCTAGTTGAGCATAAGCTCTCCTGACCAAAACCTTGCCTTAATGTTCTCTTCACTGGGGGTCAATTCATGCCCCCAAGCTGTCCAGCGGTTGGCAAATCATCCCACAGTTTTCTACGGAGGGAAATGATCACATATATGGGGGTCTGGGTCACATTCTCTACTCTTAACCTACATTTCTGACTAAGTTTTCTATAATAAAGAAAGGACTGTATTTTCAAAGAGAAAGTTAAATAAAATCTCTTTGTCAATCAAATTCCCTGTTTGAGGTGGAGGCCTCCAAGAAAGGAGAATGTACAGGTTACAGGACCCAGCCATGTCCACCGGCAGATGGGTCATGGGTAGGAGGGCAGACCACTAGGGTCTGTCACTTGGTGCCAGATCATCCCTCCTTAACCTGAAAGATGTGCAGAAGTCCTCTGAAAGTGTCCATACAGTGCATTTGGAAAAGTACAATATCCTCCTCAAAATGTTGGACAGTCACTGTGCTGCATTCTGTTAGTGGGAAGAACATTTCCTTGGCACTGAGTGGTTGATATATACTTTTATCCTGAAAATAAAAGTATCACTCCAGAAACTCTGAATGTTTCCAGGCTTTAGTTATTTATTTTGTCAAATAAGAAGATGGATTAGGACCAAAGATTCTTAAAGTCTGGAACCCAGAAGACAACAGCAGCAGAAGCATCTGGAAACTTGTTAGAAATGCCCAATCTCAGGTCCCACCCCAGATATATTAAAACAGAAACATTTTGAATCCTTATTTCCCGCCATATTTTGGAACCCATTTTTCAACTGGAAAAACACTGAATCTCATCTTCCTGTGTCAGCTCATTACGCCTACACCTTAACTACTTTCAAAATAACTCCCTGATGATCTGTGGTTGCTAAAGACTTTAAACATTGTTCGAGCCAAACAAAACCTTGAGATTCCCAGGGGAGCCATGCTATGGTAGTAAAGGTTATTTGATGTGGGTATGTCTGGGTGTGTGAGTGCTTAGCATGTCAGTGTGCCTATGGTGATGATAAAATTGAAGAATTTATTACACAGAGTATAGTACGTAGAATAAACAATTGCCTACTCTGTTTTCTTATAAGTTCAACCTTCAACTGATTTGGATCTTAAAAAATTACTTTTCCACCTATTCATATTCTTGAGTTAGCCTTGATAATTACCAGGTATGAGGCTCTGAGGCTCAGAGATACTTCTCACTTTCTCTGGGGTTCTATAAACCATCTGGCATCACTGAACTAGGGAGCCAGAATCTCATGACTACCTCTAATGGTACTTTGGGGTAGATGATACGGTTGAGCTACTTGTAGGCCATGAAATTGTCCCATTCTTCTTGGCTTGGGACAGGTTTTATGAACCTGTTCCCATTTAGTTTGTTGGTTGCTAATGGCATGAAAGAATGTAGGAAATTAGGGATTGAAGAAGTCTGGAAAACAACTTGGATACTTTTATAATTTTACACAACCTAGAGATTGTTCATCCTGGCTTAGTAAGGACTGACTAGCCATTCAACACTTAATGTTAAGTATACATTAAATTACTTTTACGCCCCAAAAAATGAAGTTAAGAAGATGATGCTTAGTTCTCTCTCATGTGTTGTTCTTCCTGATTCTCATGTTTTTTCCTTCTTGCACATCACTTGTCCTGAAGGCCCCTGGACTCCTAGGTCTCCCTCTTCTCACTGTAGTGCACGGCCAGGCTTGCTTCACACCCAACTCCTTCTGGTAAATTCCATATCCTAGATTTTTCTTTTTCCTTCTCCCCTGCTTGCTTTCAGAAGGATTAGTTATTTTTCTCCATCCATCAGCACCAGTTTTGTTAAACTCTAATAATTTTCCTAATTTTATTAATTTCTTTGTTCAAGTAGGACATATTGAACCCCACTTCATGCAGAGTATTTTCTGGTGATTGGGATTCTCAGAGAATCAGGGCATTGTAAGAGTGACTACAGGGAGAAGCTTACTTTACACAGGGGTCAGGGAAGGTCTTTTCTCTAGGATGACATTTGAGATGAGACCTGAATGTTGAGAAGGAGTCAGCCAAGTGGAGATTTTGGGAACAGAACTCCAGGGAGAGGAAACAGCAAAGTCAAAGCTGTTGAGGAAGGAACAAGCTTCTCATGTTAAAGGAAAGGCCTGCAAGTGGGCAAGTGGGTGGAGATGAGGGAAGGTAAGAGTTCAGGTTCAGTGCAGCAGGTCAAGGTAAGTAGTTTGGATGTTATTCTATGTACTTGGAAAAACTTCTGGAGAGTTTCAGCAGGTGGCATGATGTGATTTAAAGGATCAGTCAGGTTATTGGTGGAGGAAGGTGGCAAAGGGGCAACTAAGCAAAACATGAGACCAGTTAGGAACATAATACAAGACAACAGACAAGACACAATGATGGCTTGGCTAGATTGATAGCAGTGGAAATGGAAGTGGCCAGATCCAACACACATTTTGGTGACACGGTTTCTAGACCCTGCTGATAAATTAGATGCACAACAACAAGACAAGCGAGTTACATTCCAGTGGAATTAGCCATTTAAAGGAAAACTCTTTAAACCTGAAATGCCTTAACCCAGATGAATGCATTGTTAATGGTGCAATTCTATTTAGGGGCATTTTAGGGCAGGTGTCTTTTACAATCTCTCAAATATCACCCATTGCTGGATTGAATGCACTATTTAATGCTCAGTAACTCACTTGACCAAATCCAGCATTTTCCTCATCTGCATGACAAACAAAGGCTAATTACTCTTGCTAAATGACTGCAATTCACTGAGAAATAAATAACAAAAAGCTGTTACAAAACAAACAAACAAATAAACAAATAAAAAATGGGGGTAGAGAGAAATAAAGAAAGAAGAAAATCAAAGTCCACCAGATTGGTGCATCCTGATTTAGGCCTTAACAGGTCTCATGTTCCTTGACCACCATGATCTGCCCACAGCCTGTGGTCTGAAGGCAGCTTGCCCAGGGAAGAAGCAAACCCTGTTAACTTTGGTTGACCTTCCTGTCACTTTCAAAAAAAGCACAAAACAATAGCAGCCCCAGTAGTAGCAGCCATAAAATCCCCTGGCCTGACTCTCCCTCCCTTTTATTTTCCTCCCCTCCTATGGCAGGAAACACAAAGGACAAATCTGTCATTAACTATTTGCAAATGATCAGTTATTCACTGCAGCTGTTTGCTCACCAGATCACCATGCCAAGCACAGCTGCTCAGATGCGCCAGCCCAGTTTGGCTGAGCCACTCACCACCCACCCCCGACTGCCCCCAAACTGCCTCAGGAAGAATGGGGCAGGCCGAACCCCAATTCGGCAGGGTGAATTGTGGTTTTTCACTCCCACATGATCTCAACTTTTCCACTTCCTCGGCCTTCTTGGACCACATGGTGAGACTGGCTGAGAAGCGCTTGCCAGCAGTCTCACCTCCATGGATGCTGCTGGTCTGTAGTCTGAGAGGTGATAACTCTTCAGAGGTTACCAGTCAGTTCCTAAGAAAGGCAGCCTAACTGCTGCCTGGGTCCTCTGGTCGCACTTTTTAAAAGCAAGCAGCTTTGTGCTTCCACTTATTAATTTTCGCCAGCTTCTAAAGGTCAACGACCTGGCAAGCGGAGAGTCACAAATAACAGGTGCAGACACTCTGCCGCCTGCCTCCACGGGACATGGCTCTGTCACTTTTATTTACTGAATCAATCCACCAGTGTCCAGCAGGAGAACAGCAGCTAAATGGCCATTAATTGTGGGCTGATGTGCAGATGAAACCAATCTCCAAAGGGACTGTAAACCTTTGTTCCTTCACCTCCTCCTGCTCTTGCTATGGGATTAGCAGTAAGTCATTCAGCAGCCTCATCTCCTTATTATAAATTTGACATTAGGGGCGTCCCAGGTGAGCTAGTGCTAACCTAGCTCTCTGTCTCTTCTCCTCTATCCTTTCCTCCCTCCCTCCCTCCTTTCTCTTTCCTCTTTCCCCTCTTTTCTTTCTTTGTCTTCATCTTTTTCATCTCCCTTTTCACAATCTTTCTGTCTCTATTTTTCTTTCTTACACACACATATGCTCATCCCCAAACATAATGGCCTTTTATTAAAGTAACCTCACTGTCCCAGGGAGCGTCATTTTCTGCCCACGCTAACATCTATCTTTGCCCTTTTCCCACATGTGTATATTTAGAGAAAGAGTATGGATACAGCTGGGATTCCTATGCAATTTAAAAAAGACAGAAAAAGTTATCTTCAAAAAGAGTTCTTCCTCTCCTCCTCCTTTCTGTCATTGTTCTTCAGAAAAGCTCTTTAACTCCTCAGAGTCCAAAAGGAGCTTAATTAAAGAGTAAAAGGGAATTTGAAAGCAAGCAATAGACAAAGAAGAAATACAATGGATCTGAGCTCTGTCAAAGAGTCTGGGGAATGCACTGTGAGATTTTTTTTTTTTTTTTTTTTTTTATCGTCTCTAGGACACACACAGCACCGACTTGGCCCCTGGTGACCAGCCATTGGTACAGTTTGATTTGAGAGGCATTAGGGAGGCAACCCTGAGCCCCAAAATGAATCGCTAAACTGGTCTCCTTAATAAGCACAAATCCATAATAGATTTCAATCTGATTACATATTTGTATTAAGCATCCTCTTTTTCTTGTGTCCTTTAAAAATAATGTATATTTTATGTTAATCAGTCATCTATACCTTAACTTAAAGATTTCTCTCTGCAGTCATAGTAGGATTGAGGCGGGGGAGGACTGACAGAATGAACGGGGGGGAAGTGGGTATGCCTCCAAGAGGACCTGTCCTCAAACAGAACAATGGTGCAGAAAAGCAGGAAGGGAGAGGGGGGCAAAAAGAGTACACTTTCCATAATTCATACCAGGGCTAAGGAAAAGCTCTGGCAGTAAGTCCCAGTAAAGCCAGTCTCCAGAGTTGGGGAAGGGAGGAGGGTGTAAATCACACTTGCTTAGTGGTCACTGCTATTAATAAAGTTCAATTACTGATATTCATGACACATATTTTTGTAGCTGCATGACATGGCACATTGCCTGGGACACAGGAGAAAGCAAAACTAACATGCACAAGTGTGTATTGAGGGCTAGACATATTCACAGACGGGATTTCCAGGTTATCAAAAATTCCAAAGTAAATGAAAAGTAGCCAGATTTTAAAAATTCATATTGAAACTGTGTATTGAATAGTTTCCTTACTAATGTTTATAAAATATTTTGGAGAGGAAATGTAGTATAGTTTTAAGAATATCATCTCTAAATCTAGACATCCTGGATTTATACCTACCTCACTGTGGAACCCTAGGTATTTTGAGCTTTTATGAATTTATTTGAGAAATAGTAAGAGTTTCTAGAGCTAACACGGTGAACAGAAATGGACAGTGGCCCTGCATCCATAAGCCTAAAAGTAAAATCCTAACTCTATAAAGTGCTAAGAGGTATAAGATGCCATAAGACAGGATATTTTGGTCTTGACCTACTGAAGAAGGATGAGTTCTTAGCAATATTTCCCACATCTGGGCTGAGGGTATAAATGGGTTACAGGTGCCCAGAATTTGCTCTCAGAGTGACTGGGTAGGACTCAGGCTGGATGGAGACCCAGAGACAATTGCTTCTCCTTCGAGTAGTCTCCTCATTTTTCTTCAGTGTGTTTGTTTGTTTGTTATCATTATCTGGGAATACCATCCTGTGAAAAAGTTTGGAAACTACAGAGTGAAGGAAAACTTCCCTGACAGATTGATTACCATGCTAAAACCTAAGTGATGACTAAGCATTGACCAGCTCAGGGTGCAATCTAAGAAGAGCATGTTTGCTGGTCTGGAAGCCAAGCGATTAGGGTTTCTCCAGGGACTGTGGAAAGCCAGCATGACAGGAATGCCAAGTTAAAGGTAGCAAGGAATGGAAGGGGCGTGAGAAGAGGTGGAGGCCTGAGGATGCAGGGCCTGTGGAGGACATTTTGGGCACCTTGGCCTCAGGGCAAGGGTAAGCATTTTAAACAAAGGTAAAGACTCATGGAACTTTCCACAGCCTCATAATCATTGAACACTGTGGGACATTACCTGGGTCTCAATACCACCTCAGTTATAAAGTAACTTTTAAAATTTTGATCAACCACATAACATTTTTGTTACTGTTTCCTCCTCTCTAAACTCAGAGATTTTAAATACATTTTCTCTAAATTGTTTCTAGCTCAACAATTCTGATTATCAAGGTTATTGACAGAGATTCAAAAGGGTCAAAGGATTCATCTGAGAGTTAATCCAAGAATATACCACAAAATTTACTTTTCTGTTTTTTGTTTTTGTCTTCTAAATACATACTAGCAATTAATAACTGTGTCATTTGACTCAATAAAACAGCAGTAAGTGGATCTTGCTGTAGTCATAAAATGTAGTTATTAATGAGAGCAGACAAGTGTCTAGATTTCAGCAGAGGCTTTATCCTTAGATAAGCAAATCCATACAATTTCTCAAACTTCTTAAAATATAGGAATAGAGAAATTCCAAATATTGAGTATTTCTTTTCAAGCATTTTTAAAAAACCCTCAAAGCAACTGCAGAATTATAGGCAGACAAGGAAGCTAGGACTACTCAAGATCCTAGAAGGAAAATTCCAGCCTGGCTTCCATGAACACCAGCCAGCCCTTTGAATTCTGTATGTGTGGAGTAGAGCTGAGTTCTGATCAGTGATGATTTATGTCTGATCCCCAGTTGGATATATATAAAGATGAAGCTAGTATACACATTATAAGAAATCCTTGGCTAGGACAAACCATTTAAAACAAAAAAAAAATGATGTGGAGAAGATAAAACATGTTGGTAAAGCTTTATGTAAACATGTGGTCATTCTGAAATGCAAACGTCTCAGTTACTATGTAGCTTATGTCCATAGGTCCTCTCAACATCCTTGGTGGTAATGTAATTTTATTTTCATATTACAGAAGAAGCAAAAAGTCATGTCAGCATTATTATTAGGAAAAAAAAAATATTTATTTTCCCTCTTACTGCAAGCTAGAAACAGCTATATTTAACTAAAAAACCTACCTAGATCATTATGGAAACTGTTAATTTCATAATTCACTTATCAAAGAAAATTTAACTATTTATTATATGTCATGTCCAGTGCTTGATGCTAATATACAAGATAGACATAGTTTATGCCCACATGAAGTTTCTAATTTGAATACTCTGTATGGAAACTAGGGCATATAAGAGCATATAAAAGGGAACACTAGCCTGCTCTCGGAAGCCAGGAAAAACTCTGAAAAGCAATGTTTTTGGGGAGATCTGAAGGAAAAGTCTGTGAACAATGCCTGAGAACTTAGATGGGAAAAGTTTCAACTTCCTAGCAATTGAGCCAATCAATCTTGAAATTTCATCTTCATTTTGAGAACACCATCCAAGATGCAAGCTTTACCAAGCTTTTGACAGTGAAAACTTTACCCGCAGCACTTTTTAAAATATCTCCTGGGTATCTCCACATATATTTCAGCCTCTGCACCATTAAGGGATTGGACATGAATATTCTTTAAACCTTTGATCATTTCAAGAGGGTAGGACAGGATAGGAAGAGTCTTTCATGCTGGAAATTCTTATGTCATTGTCCAATGTAATACATAACACACCTGTCATCTTCACAGGAAAAAACCCAGTTGCCTTTTAAAAACTCAGCCCTAAGGGTCTCTCCTGTGATATGTGACCTAGAAGACAGATAACTAGGGGGATTCTTTGAGTGAAGGAATCCTGGATTTCATTGCTTTCGGATGTAACCACCTCCAGAGCTATGGAAGTATTGCTATTTAATTAGAGAGATTAAACTAGGAAAGTACTTTTCTCCTAAAAAAGGAGAAGACTGAGGGCTCAGGGGAGTTCTGGGTGTCTATGCCTTGTGCAGGGGCAGAATTTGCTTCTTTAAAATGACTCACCCATATGTCTGAATCTGGCTCTCCATATTCACCGTGTTTTATTTATACCTTGTTTTATAACTGTCCAAGAAATAGTGGGCACATTTATTTATCTGTCTTCACTGGTGTGGCTGGGTTTGTAATAAAAGGCCTCTAGATTGCTTAATAGAATAATTGTGATAGAAATACCTGTTTACATAAACCAGGTTAGAAAAAAAAAAAGCCTACGTATTTTTATGGGTTTTGAGGGGTTTACAAAAGGATTTCTACCTGAGAAATATATTTTCCCTTGACACTTGTTTTTCCATTATTTAAGAAAGAAGCGATGTAGAGATTTAAGAGATCTGGGAGTTAGAGGTGAGAATGAGACAGAAAGGTTTGGTTGGGATTAGCTGTGTCAAGAGGTTTGCAGTGTACTTACCAAGCTATAGAGACCCATTGACATTTTGACCAAGAGATGGCCATATTCCAGCCTTCACTTTCATAAAGTAACAGCAATAGGATCTGAGGCGAAATCCAGTAAAGTGAATCTGAGCACACTTCTTGTTGTTAGTATATGAATGAGATCCTCATGCTGATTGGGATTTCAGAGTAGACCAGATGGCCTGAGGGAAACTCAAATGACAGCAAATATAGTTGTAATGGCTACCATCTTGCTGCATTAGACAGATTTAACCCTTCCTAATCATGTGCAAATCACTCAACACTTCATTTCACCTATAAATCCAATTTTTATTCTATTTAAGACCTCTCACCAGGTAACCCCACTCTATTCCTTTAACCTCAGCTATGGCCTTTGCCTCTACTGTATCTGAACATCCAGTTCTGATAAAATCTTTGATGTTGTTTTAACTCACATGTACTTTCAAACTTCCATGCCCTTGTATATGGTGTGCCCTTCACTCAGAATTATTTATTTATTTATTTATCTTCTCTTCTGTTATCAAATTCCAGCTTATCTTTAGGACTCAGTTCAAACACTGCTTCCATTTTAAAGAACACTTCACTCTCTCAATTAGGTTTTGCACCTCTGCTTCCACAAGACCATGTTCGTGCTCAATTTTAGCACTTCATTCATTTAACAAATATTTGTTGAGCAACGATTATTACCACTCAGGATACCACAGTGAGCGTGTAATGCTCCATTGATTTTTTTTCCATATGCTACTTCTCCCCTAGACTATGGATATCTTGATGATGGACCCTATTCTAATCATCTTTATGTCCTAAGTACCTAGCAGGTTTCCTGTTATGTAATAAAGAACTCAGTAGTTACCTGGTTTAATAATTGATTGAATAAGTATATTTTTATGGGCTCCTGATTCTGATCATATTAATATCATTTGCATCCGTTGTTATGTAACTACTGTCCTTTTATGTACTTTATGTTTCAGAGAGTTTGTAAAATCATTCACTTACCAAATAAATTTTGAGCTGATAATCCAGACCTTTCCATTATTCTCTCCTTTCCTCATAAAACCTTGCTGTTTTCTTGTCCTCTATGTAATTTCCTTAGGATTCAGCCATTGTAAACCATTTTTTTCCCCAAGTAAACAAAATAGAAATAAGGGGTTAAAAAAGGTCTTTTGGAGATTATGCATTTTCTACATACTATGGGACTATAAAGAGTGGTGAATCATGTCACAAGACATCCATGTTTCATGTTGGATTAGTTGGGGTTTATAGAATTAGGGGATTGTAGATTTAAAGAGATTTTGCAGGTGACTTAATCCCACATCCTACCACAGCTTCTATTCATCATTGATAAGGCTCCCAGGCTCCATTTGAATGCTTCCAGTGAGGGAGGCCACACTGTGTCTTAAGACATTTTAAGTCATTTTAATGTTTCTAAAGTTGTTTTTGTTGTTTTTATATTGATCCAAAGTCGGCCTTCTAATCACTACCTGGTGCTAAAAAGTCATTAGAATAGATAATAGTTAACATGTTAACAATTCACAAAATCTTTTAGGAAAATCCTAACTCTCATTTTAGAAAAATGTTGTTGAGGTAAACTTCAGAGTCAGTGTGCCACTGTTCCAGGCTGAGATCCTACCCTATATTTACTTCTGTGACCCAAAGTAAGGGGCGAGTGTTGATAGTCCGTAAAGCAATCAAGGACTCTTTTTGCAAGTTCCTGCTCTGTTGCATCACTAGAAGCTCCAACTCACCCCTTCTGGGTAATTAACTTGCCTGTTGGATCTTGGCCAGTGACACATTTTACTTTTCTAGTTTGTGTCAGTTAATCAACACTTACAGAGTGCCTGCTGTGACAGGACTCTGTTCTAGGCTCAGTAGAAACATTACCCAACAGTGGCCATGGCAGTCATGGCTCTTTTTTTTTCTTTTTCCCCAGGGGCGCTAATTAAACAGAAAGGGAAGAAAAACATGGAACACAACACTCAATTTATCATTCTTAGTCTTCTTTCTAAGAACTTCGTGGAGCATCCTATTGAGGTTAACAACATATCTCTTCCGGGAATCCCTGGGGCTTAGGTTGTGGATATTTAATTAAATATTCTTTAAAATATAAGCATATTTTTTATTTATTTAGAATGTCCAACTCTATAGAGAAAGAGCCAGTGTCTGACCATGCTGACCTCAGATACTGAATTTGTCAATGAGTGGGGATCATATCTGGCCATATCAGAGTCCTTAAACCAAGGGCCACAGATACATATTATATCATATTATATTGACAACTGGGCTCCATGCTTTAACCCTCCCCAAAATTGTCTGCAAATTAACATGCATGCCAAATTTTTGAGTCTGAGGATGTTCATGACTTTCATCAGAAAATGCATGCTCGGTAATAGAAGCTGCACAGAACCATGACAAACAGACAGCACCTTCTCTATTACCAATAACTGTTTATTCAAGTAACTAGTTCTGTCTTTATTGTGGCTTTACCCTTTTACTCTGTACCTAAAATGCAGAACAACAAAACAAAATGAATACATAACATAACAACAGCAACAGCAACAACACATTTTTTGTGGAGCTATCTATTTACAATACTGTAGAATGCTGGAAAAAAATTAATTTAATTTTTTATTTTAATTTTAATTAATTAATTACATGTAATTAATTTTAAATTAATCAATTGAATTTAATTAATTTTTAAATTTTAATTAAAAAATTAAAAACAGGGTTATTCAGATTCTAAAACATGCATAACTCTTCAGTTGAATTTAAATTCAGGGTCACTATATATTCAGAATTAATCTGATGGTGTCCTACTATTATTTACCAAATGAATATAAATATAGATCTTTAAATGGAACAAAAAGTAGAAAAGAAAAAATATGGAGTTGCGGTTAAAGATAGTGACCAAATAGGTCAGCTATCAAAGTTTTGCTTGATAGATTTTTTTTTTTTTTCTGTGTTTCATTTTTTCTGGGGCCTGTCAGTTGCTCTAGGGAGAGAACTGTGCTCTTATGAGTTTTACCGAGGAGGGGAAAAAAAAAAGGCAGTTAAAAGGCTTTTGAGTTCAACAAATGTGTCCTGAGAGCCAAATGGAACAAGGGTGAAATCCTAGCTAAAACCCGTGGGGAATAATTTGTTGTTAGCAGCATTTGGAAAGGAAGTGTGGCAAGGGCTGCAGAGTATTGTTTAGAGAACAAATGGAAGGAAAATGGCTTTAAAAAGGTAGCTTTGAAGGCAAGAGGGGGAGGGAGAAAGTGACGGAGGCCTCGAATGAGTTTGGGGATTTAGGAAGGAGATTTAATAGACTGAATAGCAGGTCACCGCCAAAGAAGTGAAAACCTGAGCAAGAGACATCAGTATTATGCGGCGTTAGTGCTGGCGCTGCACACCTAAAAGCAAATCAGATTAAGTAGTTTATTATTCCTCTGGATCTCCTACCACTAATAATGTATTTTCTTCCAAGAACTGAGTAGTTTGAAAATCCATATTAGTCATCGAGACCGGTGTTTGCACTTATTCGTGGGCGGCCTATTGTCGCAGCCGCCTTAATTCTCGCGCCGCTGCTTCTTCCCGGACACAGGGAGATGCTGGACTGACCAGGAGGACCAAGGACCGCCACCCTCCACCCGCCACCGCCACCAGGCAGGGGCCCCGGGCTCAACACAGGACCAAGCTTAACGCTCTCCCATCTGCTGCGTGGGCTGCTGACGGAGCACCCTGCTCTCGGCTCTTCATTGTAGGAACGATCTGTCTATTACAGGAAAAGGGGAATATAAAAGCCATAATTTCTGCGACAGAGAATGTTCTATTCTAAACGGTCTGTGGCCCTCATCCTAACCTTGCCTTTTCATTCCTGCATCCCACCGCTTCTCTTCCACAGGCTGTTCAGACAGAGTTTGGGCAAATGGAAAAGGGAAGAACCCGTGGCCACGGTGTGGTCTCACTACAGCCAAGGCCACATCTCAGGGGTGCAGTCAAGGCCATGGACCACCCAGGCTGCTCGGGGATTGGTGCCTGGCTCCTTAAGACCAGTTCTACCGGAGAATTATTTTGTCCCATTCTGTGAAGCTCTCACTTTCCAGTGTGTGGGGTAAATAGCTGTAAAGAGTGATAGAAATGAGTCCCAACTCACAATTCACTTTTGGATCCTTGTACCTTCGTTTGTCTCTTCCTAACTTTGGAGCTTTGGAGTAACCCTCTACTTCAGATGCAGCTTATACTTATTGCTAAGGGACTCCCCAGAATGCTCTATGTGAGCGGGAATAGGCTGGTGCTAGCCTTCCTATGAATATTTGGGTATTTTAGCAGATTTAACCCAATGACAGCTATCATTTATTGGCAGGATAACATAGCACAGTGTTCACTGCCTGCCTGGACTCTGGGATCTGAGGGCCTGAGTTTGAATGTATATCTCCCACTTTGTTGTGAGATTTCAGGCAAATCGCTAAACCTCCCAGACCTTCAGTTCCCTTATCTGTCAAATGGGTTGTTGCGGAGAATTAGTTAAGACATGTTGATTGTTTAGATCATTCAGTGTTAAGAGCCAGAATCTTTAAGTCTCACTACATGGGTGTAATATTTTATTATTGTTTGTTCCAACATTGTTATTATCGTTGTGTGATTTTTACTGTAAAGGTACTGTGTAAAGTTTACATATGTTGCTTATTTTATCTGAAAAATATCATGTGGTATGTATTTCACTTATCATCCAGTTTACACATTAATAAGAGGCAGAGCCAATATTTGAATTTGGGTCTGTCTGTTTTCAAATACTGTGCTTTCCTCACTATGCAAGTATTTCAATTATAA
The DNA here is from genome assembly GCF_028564815.1 of Eubalaena glacialis. Taxonomy (NCBI): domain Eukaryota; kingdom Metazoa; phylum Chordata; class Mammalia; order Artiodactyla; family Balaenidae; genus Eubalaena; species Eubalaena glacialis. The sequence goes on from NC_083730.1 coordinate 37,173,363, forward strand.
AGAAGTTAAGTTACAATATTAAAATTTCTGTCATGATGACAGATGACAGAAAATATCTTAGATAACTAGTAAGATTTTAGATAACTGATAATATGTTTTTCTTTTTATTTATTTCTTTTAATTACTTACTCTGGGGCCAAGCAGTACATAAAACCATCAATATTTCATTTTATTATAACAAGAATCTTACAAGGCATCTTTGATTATTATTCCCATTTGACAGATAAAGTATCTAAGGTTTAATGAGTTTTTTGAAACCTACATACAGTTACAGAGCCAGCAAATGATAAAGGTGGAATTTACAGTACTCTTGAGAGCCCAGATTCTTTACAAAGCGCCTCCTATAGAAAATGGCAACCTCTGTATGTTCAAAAGACAAAGATTGAAGAGGATGAACTATTGAATGTGAGTTGAGATTATTGATGACTAAAGAAATCCAGAAGTTTTGGGGCAATGACATTCAATAAGACAATTTGATGATAATTTGATGCTGAATAAAAAGGTTCTCATTAGAGGTTCAGACCCATGCCTTTTTCTTAATCTTCTGGAGCACCATTATCACCATTACAGACATTGTCTTCTTAATAATAACCTAATGAGCATTGCTTTTTATATATTTTCAAATAGCTTCATGTACAGTATCTAATTTCTCTTTCACTGGATACCTTTGTGACATTTAGTATTATTCCCATTTGAGACAACAGGAAACCGAGACACAGAAAGAGTAAAGGACTTTTTGTCAAAGCTAATGAAGATACGGTCCAAATCTCTTGATGACTCGCTCTATTCTCTTAACATTTATTCTGCTCCACTTATGAGAAATACACCAAAAAGAACAAAGAATGAAAGGAAAAAAGGCCATTTCTCTCCCCTCCCCCTCCACCAGTAACTGCCAATTACTGGCTGAGATTTACAGTGTGTGTACATGGGTGTGAAAGGCAAACCATGTGGCAGAATAATAAAACAATAAAAATCTCTATTAATTCTTCTCATTTTTAATTTTGATGCCTTCATTAGCAAATATACTTTGAGCAATTTTTCTGTACTAGCCAGAGTTTAGTTGCAGATATGAATAGATATGATGGTCAAGGCCTCTGATCTCAAAGATTCGAAAGTCCATGAATAAAATAGATACAGATACAAATCACACTGACACAATATTTTAATAGAGGTGTCAAGAGGGCTATGAAACTGCTAAGGATGAACAATGGGTTCTGTCTTAGAAATCTAGGGAGACTTCAGAGAGGAGAGGGATTACATGTAATTCACCATGCAGAAAAGGGATGTAAAGAAAGGTAGGGGTCATTAACAGTGTATGAAAGAAAGGCACAGGTACATGACCATTACCCAGGTCATCTCTCCTGATTAGAAAGAGTTCAGTGATATTAGTGTCTCGAACAATATGACCACAGTCAATCCTATTTATATACTCCATTTGATCAAATGACCTTGAGAAGAGTACAGACCTGCATATCAAGAGAATATCCAGTTTTATATCCCTGATTTGCCATTAATTGGCTGTGTGACTTTAGGGGAGTCGATTTACATATTAGAACCTCTGTTTCCTTATCTGTAAAACAAGGGAGTTGATATAAGTTCTATAAAATCTTGTAATTTCAGTGCCAAATCCTCCAAAAAATGACAGAAGCATTTTTCCCCCAGCAGATTCTGTGGGTGAGCATATGATCATTGGACCCAGGTGTTTTTGTAATTGTGATAAATTGAACAAATACTGAATGCTCAGTGGCCTTCAAAATCATCCTGCCACCTGTGTGGTAGGATGCCCTTCTAATAGCGGTAGAATAAACCGCCCAGCCACCCATTGACCCACTTCTACTGCCTTAGGTTTTTCAGACACAAAATTTTGTGAAACTTTAATAGGCCAATACATTTTCCAGAATAAAGAGAATATCTATCTATCTATCTATCTATATTTTATGGAGTTATGCATCTTGATGTCCTGTGGAAGGATGTATTACTCTAGGGTAAGGAGGATCAGTTTATAATGCAGAACTAACTTAAGATTTGCAGAGTCCTGCAGGTAAGAGAGCTACCCATGCCAACTAAAGGAGGCAAAGGGCCTCTGGTGGTCAGGAACCAATGAGAAACCAAGAAAAAGTGCACTAAAAGGATTAATAGTTTAAAACCAAGCTACATTGACCTATTCCAAAAAGGAGACCTCATCTAAAATAGTAGACATTGTTGGAGTAACCAGCTGATTAAGTTTACGGTAATCTGCTGTCATCCTCCAGGTTCTATTTGTTTTTGCCTTAGCTTAAGTGGAAAAATAAATAGGGACGTTTATTCATTTTGGGGGGCAATTATTTACTGAGCATTTAATTCATACCAGTCATGTCTTTTCCTACTACAGCATGCTTGTCACTTGAGGTCATCATGAAAAAAACAACAGAGCCAGTGCTGGGGATAATACTGTGAATGCAGAAAGCCAAGAAGAAAAATGAAGTTTACCTTGAACCAAATAACTTGACTTCTCTCACCTATTTTTTTCTTCCCTGTCCCCTCCATACCAACACTACTGCTACCACCATCACCCTTTCTTGGCAAGAACACTTGGAAAGATACATGCACGGAGAGGACAAGTATAACCAAACAAATGTGCATTGCTCTCTGAGAATTTGGCCTCCATTGTTTACTCAAGACAACACCCCCTTTTTGGCTAGGTCTAGATTTCAAAACCCAGCTCTAAACAAGCTTGAAAGTGTGCATTTCACACTGTCAACAAAACCTAGACCTGCATTTGAAATTGTACAACTTCAGTTGAAGAAATGTTTGTGCAGTCCATACTCATGGGAGAAAAAAATCCAGAAAAAAAAACAAAGGGAGTTTGCTACTGTGGCTGTTAATACAGCCTAGGCCACCTAGCAGGCTTTTTAGAGGAAAGAGTCATTATTTCCCAATGAGTAGATAAGGTTAATTTTCAAGGGAGGTGGCTCTTGAACAGGACCCTGAAGAAAGAATAAAAATTGAGCAAGCAGAGCAAAGAGGATAGAAAACTCTAAGCAGGTAGAACACCAAGTGAAAGGCACAGAATGGCCACAACTCTGGAGAACTTACAGGACACAGAAAAGAGGTTAGTTTGGTTAAAGCAAAGGATACACTAAGGGTAAAGCAAGAGCAAAGGTAAAAGGAGCCCATGAAATTTTTGAGCCAGAAGGAAGACCACAGTTAAAGTTCCCCATCAGGAAGACTAATATTGGAGCAAAGCTTAAGATGAATAGAACTGGGCAGTGACTGGAAGTAGGGATACCAGTCAGGAAACCACTGAAAAGATACATGTAAAAAACAGGTGATAAAGGCTACTCAGGCAGTTAATATGGAAAGCAGAAAATGAATGGGAGATGTTTTAGGAAGGTTGAAACTATTGAATTGGAAACAAAGGCAGTGTTATGGGCAAGGAAAAGGAAAAAATCAAAGTGATGCAAGGGTGAGAGCTTAAACCTGAGATCCTGGGAGGAGTGTTGTGCCATTATATAGAAAGAGAATGCACAAGCAAGAAAAGTTCTGCAGGCAAAATTATATATTCATATTTAAACGCATTGAGTTGAGAAAGTCTGCAGAATACCCCAGATGAGAGTTCTTGCAGAGTATTAGAAATGTAGAAATGTAGTTCAAGAGAGAGCTTAGGTGTGCAGCATTCCTCATAGAGGAGATTTTAAATTTATGAGTGGATTATATTTTTCATATAGTTAGTGCAGAAGGACAAAAATGGAGGAGGGCAGATCTTTGGAAAACATATATTAAAGCATAGGAAAAAAAGGAACTAGAAACAAGAAAGTGTAATGTCAGAGAAAGAAGTAATAATATATAAGTTGGCAGGTATTGAAGGACACAAAGATTGAGGATGATGGAGAATTAGAGAAAAGAGAAAAATATATTTTACATTTATACATACAAGAGTATTGTAACGTTCAAAACAAGCAGTGTATGATTTGAATAGTGGGGGAAAAAGCCAGATTATGAGAGATTAAGAAACCTGTGGTTAACAATCAATGCAATGATATGATCTGTTTTCAGTCTGCAAAGGGGCTAACAGTCTGGATATGAGGAATCTCCCAGCACCAGTAGTCTGTGATTTTTCTTCACTTTGTGCATCTGATTTGAATTGAGTTCAGACCTACACTCTTCTAAAGTGATGTACAATAGCAGTATAAAACTGATTCCTAAAATACTTAAAATCTTGCCAAAAATAGTATGGGTTATAGAATAAAATATGCCACAGACTGTATCTATAGGATACCAACATATATGTCAGTTATCCCTATTCGTCAGAACTCTGGGTTCTTAGTGTATAAAACAAATTTATTAACTATTGTTGAGATAAACAAGGTGATTTATTAAAGACTTCTTTTGTTTTCAAAAATATTGATTTTTTTGCATCCTTTATTAGTTATTTCAACAGCGGGTTGTAATCAAATTCCAGCATCAGTAGATCAGCAGAACATTTATTGCAGAGCAAGGGTGGTGAGAATAGTGATGATGTTAATCGCTACAATTTCAGGGGCACCTACCATGTTTCAGGTAGTTGACAAGATGACTTATGCATGTTATTCTTGTCTCCTACTTGGGGATCCAGAGGATGTTATGTTTTTTCCAGAAAGCTTGTATTTGTTGGGACCATGTCCCTCTGAGCTCATTAGCTTTCAGCAAGCATGACATTATAGTGATACTATTTAGCACTTCCCATCTTCAAAATACTTGGCAAATATTAGATAAGTAGTTCTTCAAACACTCATGAGAATTTTCCAAGTATGTATTATTGTTATTACCTTGTCACATATGAAGGCTATCCATCTACATAACTTTTCTAAGGAATTGGAAGGCATTATTGGTAAAGCCAAGAATTTAACCTAAACACATTTGTTTTGATTCTGTCTTCTGGCCCGAGGACGATATGTCTTACTTTCTATGGAAAACATTTACTAATATGATGTAAGTAGTCATATAAATTTTACAAAGTATAGCTGAACTGTGATAACATAACGTTAGTTTATTTCATAGGCATTTACAAAGTTCCCCTCCTCTGCATCTGTCCAACACAAAAAGTGGAAATTATCTTTATATGTTGTTTGATGACCTTAGTCTCTAACTCTTACTCATGGTTTAGGCATCACTAAGGCTTCATACAGAAGAAAAATGGCCTCGTTAGAAGTCATGAAGGCTCTCTTCTTCCCATTATCTCCTTACAGACTAGGTCCTTTCTCTACCACTCCTTACTCCAGTTTTGATTTAGTGAAGGATTCAATGAAAGTAAAATTTATGGTGAAGGATACTGTAGCTTCCAATCCCTAATAAGCCTGATTACTTTAAACTCTAAGACGACATCCATAAACTTTTATGTAACTTTATATAACTTTCAAGCTGCATATCATTTCCTTCTTTCATATTCCTGATCAAAATTAACTTTCCTCATAAACTTTTCCAAGTTAACTTAAAAATTTCCATCCACATTTAAATTCTTAAGCTTCCTTCCCTGTTTATTCTTGTGTCTCTCTGTTTAACATCAGCCTTAAATGAACTAAAATAGAATTGTTTATATTCCTTACATATCAACTCTTCTTCTCAATTTTCCTCTGTCAATGGTGCTGTCTTTCTCCAGGTTGCCTGGACGCATACCCATGGATTTGCTACTTCCTGTATGACTCCTTAAACACCCACAGAAAGAAAATAATATCCAATCTTCTCAATATACCCTGGCGGTATGTACTATTTCTTCCTCCCTGTTTTATTCCCATGGTGGTATGTACTATTTCTTCCTCCCTGTTTTATTCCCATGGCTACCCACTCAATACAAGCCCATCATAATAGGTTACTGGTTTGCATTCAAGATGTCTTACCATGATTAAGTGATCTAATTTTATATATAACCCAACTCTAATAATCTTGTATTATTCTAGCAGATACCAATGGAGGTAAGCCCAAGAGGGTAGAAACTGACTAACTCTCTCTGGAAGCTAATAAAAACTTCATGGGTTATATCAACTGGCATCTGAAAGCTCCTTAGCTTCCAACATCTCTTCTGTGCTGGAGGATATGCTCTCTAATCTCCTGGTGGGTATGTCACCAGTCCAGCAATAGAGAATTCTAACAGCCAGATGTAAAATAAAAATAAAAAATAAAGCAGCAAAAAACAAACAAAAAATAAGCCAAGCAAGCCACAACCTCCCCCCTCTCCCCACACAACAAAACTATAGAAGCTGCTGTTCCAGAAAATTCCCTAGGGGTGTATTAGCAGGATCCAGGTCCTGAGAGATGGTTCTCCAGAGTTAGGGAGGGATGACAGGGAGGCATCCAGTTTTTGTATATGTGAGGGGATATCTGTTTTCTAGTATCATTTCAATCTTATTTATTATTGTCAATATTTTACTTGCTGGCTACCCTTGTTTTGTTTACAGTAAGTCCCCTACATATGAACGAGTTCCATTCTGAGCGTGCATTTGTAAGTCCAAATTGTTCATAAGTCCAACAAAGTTGGCCTAGGTACCTAACTAATACAATTAGTTATATAGTACTCTACTGTAATAGGTTTATAATACTTTTCACACAAATAATACGTAAAAAACAAACACAAAATATAAAGAAAACATTTTTAATCTTATAGTACAGTGCCTTGAAAAGTACAGTAGTACCAGCTACATCACTGCTGCTTTTATGTTTGCTTCCTGACATCCTGGGCTTGAAATAATGATACTGTATTACTGTACTCTATACAGTACTGTAGAGTAAAGTACACAAAATCCCAACCTCTTGTAGAGGATGCACGCAAGTGACAATGCATGCCAGACATGTGAAATGACTTACGTGATTGGACATGTGAATGCACGTTCGCATCTTTGAAAGTTTGCAACTTGAAAGTTCGTATGTAGGGGACTTACTATATTTTGTTTTGGTTTGTTTGGGGTTTGTGTTATTTGTCTGTTTAAACTGAATTCAACAATTGTTTTGTATTTTCTTCCCTAAAGAATCTGATTCCGTTGTGAGACCTTGGTAGACCAGTCTGCCTAACATAACTGAATCCTAGGGGACTGAAGACCCCATTGGGATTGAGGATTAGTGCTTATAACATCAATTCGCATCCCTGCAGAAATACAGAAAGTGACTGAGATTGGGCCTGCTATGTGCTCACCCCAGAACATTCTTTTCTTTTTCCTTTATTTCTGTATTTCTTTTCTTTTGTCTGGTTTCTTGTTTATTGACATTTTGTGTAGAAACAGCACCAAGCAGAAAATGGCAATCATTTGGGCAATCTGATTGCAGTGGTTGCTTTCTTGTTAATCGGGTGGTTGTGTGTGTGTTCATAAGCCTTCAATCTAATGTCTGCTCTCTTATATAGCTCTGCTCTACTTTGTTAGTCCAGTGTCAGCCATTTGAGTGTACGTTCTTCAAGGAATGGCAAACTAGTGTAGAATTTAGCATAATATTCATGCTAAATGGACCTGGACAACATTATAGATTAGCAGTAAATTCTTATGAATGAATATATGAGACTGTAGACAAATGTATTATGTAAGCCTCAATTTTTGCCTATTCTAATCCCCAGGAATTATAATAAAAATAATATATAGAACAAGTTCTTGTACTTAGGGAATGTTTTGGGGAAAAGAGAATATGTACATAAACTAGAAAAAGCTAAATAACACCTAGAAAATATCTTGATGTGTACAGTCGAATATATACCTGAATAGTTAGTGAATTTAAAATATATGAATGGTCAATGTGAGTGTTATACGATCTAGGAAATTTAAATAAAAGTCTGTTCCTTCTTACCTCCTCCTTATTATTTCATCTCTCATAATATCCTGTATTTATTCATACTAATTAGTTCAATATCTTCACAGGTATTGTACTGCTACTATATGTAGATAGGTGTGTTTCTAAAAAGGTTGTAAATCATATTCACTCCTTTAATACTAACCTAGAAGCAAAAAGGGCCGCTATCATTGCAGGTTATTATTCCTGTCCAAGAGATGACAGGAGAGGCAGAAACTATTTGGAGCTCCGTCTGAATTGCAGTTTTAAGCACATCTGATGTAGTACATGTCTGGAGGTGGCATTTCTAACCTTTTTATCAACTGGGTTCCATGGATCAGAATAAATGATAACAATAGCTCACCGCCTTCTGCTGGACAGACTTGCTACTTGAAAAATGATCAGGGCCCTATTAAGAGAAGCCACCCTGCCCTAATAGGGAGCAGATCACAGTCCAGGCCTCTCTGTGTCAGGGGACATGACCTTGCCTGTCTTTTTCCCTAGGATCAGTTGAATGATGGACTTCTTTTCTTTCCCTGAATTGTTACAGCAAGAGGAGAGGAAGGATTGCAGATTTTTTTTTCTTTTCCTTCAGAAAAGAGACATGGCCCATTTTAACATCCCCATTATCTATGTGTCTGTCCACAAAAGCTCTATTTGAAAAGGCCCTATGGTTTCACGATGAGGACAAGCCCTTTCTAATGCCACTCTCACTGACCACAGTGTACCTGGGGCTCCATTTTTATATGTGGAATGGCAATGCGTTTACTTACTGCTCCCAGACCTTCCTTAAACTGACCCACCCCTCAGATTTTGCTCTGCTCTTCCCTTTCATGAATCAGATCCTGTTCCTCCTTTTATGTCTATATTGTAGTTCTCCTTCAAGGCATAATTCAAATTCTGCGTTTTCTCTGAAGCAATCCTTACCCATTCTGACTCACAATACTACCTACATCTTTTGAACTACTATATATTATTCTAAGGACCCAGTGTAGATACTGAAATTTATTATTATACTGTGTTCATTTATTTATGGTACACGAATGAAAGAACTGATCTTGTTCTATTTTATTTGATTTTCTCCCCTTCATTCTCTATCCCCTCCTTCATTTCCCCCATAATTGCCCAGTTTTATGTGTTTCATTCATAATCTTAAAAACATATGCATCCACTAAATTTTTATTTTTATTTATTTATTTTATTGGAGTATAATTGCTTTACAATGTTATGTTAATTTCTGTTGTACAACGAAGTGACTCAGCTATATGTATACATATATCCCCTCCCTCTTGGACCTCCCTCCCACACCCCCATTGAACCCATCTAGGTCATCACAGAGCATCTGAGTTCCCTGTGCTGTAGAGCAGGTTCCCACTCGCTATCTATTTTACACATGGTAGTGTATATATGTCAATCTTAATCTCCCAATTCAACCCACCCTCCACTTCCCCACCCCATGTCCACACATCGGTTCCCTATGTCTGCGTCTCTATTCCAGCCCTGCAAATACGTTCATCTGTACCATTTTTTCTAGATTCCACATATATGCATTAATATATGATATTTGTTTTTCTTTCTGACTTACTTCACTCTGTATGACAGACTCTAGGTCCATCCACATCTCTACAAATGATCTGATTTCATTCTTTTTCAAAGCTGAGTAATATTCCATTGTATATATGTACCACAACTTCTTTATCCATTCATCTATTGATGACATGTAGGTTGCTTCCATGTCCTGGCTATTGTAAATAGTGATGCAATGAACATTGGGGTGTATGTGTCTTTTTGAACTATGGTTTTCTCAGGGTATATGCCCAATAGTGGGATTGCTGGGTAGTATGGTAGTTTTATTTTTAGTTTTTTAAGGAAACTCCATAATGATCTCCATAATGGCTGTATCAATTTACATTCCCACCAACAGTGCAATAGGGTTCCCTTTTCTGCACACCCTCTCCAGCATTTATTGTTTGTAGATTTTTTGATGATGGCCATTCTGACCAGTGTGAGGTGATACCTCATTGCACTTTTGATTTGCATTTCTCTAATAATTAATGATGTTGAGCATCTTTTCATGTGCCTCTTGGCCACCTGTATGTTTTCTTTGGAAACATGTCTGTTTACGTCTTCCACCCATTTTTTGATTGGGTTATTTATTTTTTTGATATTGAGCTGCATGACCTGTTTGTATACTTTGGAGATTAACCCTGTGTCAGTTGCTTCGTTTTGCAAATATTTTCTCCCAATCTGAGGGTTGTCTTTTTGTCTTGTTTATGGTCTCCTTTGCTGTGCAAAAGCTTTTAAGTTTAACTAGGTCCCATTTGTTTATTTTTGTTTTTACTTTCATTACTCTAGGAGGTGGATAAAAAATATCTTGCTGTGATTTATGTCAAAGAGTGTTTTTCCTATGTTTTCTTCTAAGAATTTTATACTGTCCGGGCTTACATTTAAGTCTTTTAGCCATTTTGAGTTTATTTTTGCGTATGATGTTAGGGAGTGTTCTAATTTCATTCTTTTACATGTAGCTGTCCAGTTCTCCCAGCATCACTTACTGAAGAGACTGTCTTTCTCCATTGTGTATTCTTGCCTCCTTTGTCACAGATTAGGTGACCATAGGTGTGTAGGTTTATCTCTGTGCTTTCTATCCTGTACCATTGATCTATATTTCTGTTTTTGTGCCTGTACCATGCTGTCTTGATTACTATAACTTTTAGTATAGTCTGAAGTCGGGGAGCCTGAGTCCTCCAGCTACATTTTTCTTTCTCAAGATTGCTTTGGCTCTTTGGGGTCTTTTGTGTTTCCATACAAACTGTAATTTTTTTTTTTCTAATTCTGTGAAAAATGCCATTGGTAATTTAATAGGGATTACACTGAATCTGTAGATTGCTTTCAGTAATATAGTCATTTTCACAATATTGATTTTTCCAATCCAAGTACATGGTATATCTCTCCATCTGTTTGTGTCATCTTTGATTTCTTTAATCAGTGTTTTATAGTTTTCGGAGTACAGGTCTTATGCCTCCTGAGGTAGGTTTATCTTAGGTATTTTATTCTTTTTGTTGCAATGATAAATGGGAGTGTTTCCTTAATGTCTCTTTCTGAATTTTTGTTGTTAGTGTATAGGAATGCCAGAGATTTCTGTGCACTAATTTTGTATCCTGCAACCTTACCAAATTCATTGATTAGCTGTAGTATATTTCTCGTGGCATCTGTAGTATTTTCTATGTATAGTATCATGTCATCTGCAAACAGTGACAGTTTTACTTCTCTTTTCCAATTTGAATTCCTTTTATTTCTTTTTCTTCTCTGATTGCCATCGCTAGGACTTCCAAAACTATGTTGAATAACAGTGGCAAGAGTGGACATCCTTGTCTTGTTCCTGATCTTAGAGGAAAAGCTTTCAGTTTTTCACTGCTGAGAATGAGGTTTGCTGTGGGTTTGTAATTTATGGCCTTTATTATGTTGAGGTAGGTTCCCTATATGCCAAATTTCTGGAGACTTTTTATCATAAATTGGTGTTGAATTTTGGCAAAAGCTTCTTCTGCATGTATTGAGATGATCATATTGTTTTTATTCTTCAATTTGTTGATGAGGTGTATTACATTGATCGATTTGCGTATACTGAAGAATCCTTACATCCCTGCAATAGACTCCACTTGATCATAGTGTATGATCCTTTTCATGTGTTGTTGGATTCTATTTGCTAGTATTTTGTTGAGGATTTTTGTGTCTATGTTCTTCAGTGATATTAGTCTGTAATTTTCTTTTTTTGTGATATCTTTGTTTGGTTTTGGCATCAGGGTGTTGGTGGCCTTGTAAAACAAATTTGGGAGTGTTCCTCCGTTTGCAATTTTTTGGAAGAGTTTGAGAACATTGGTGCTAACTCTTCTCTAAATGTTTGATAGAATTCACCTGTGAAGGCATCTGATCTTGGACTTTTGTTTACTGGAAGATTTTTAACTACAGTTTCTATTTCATTACTTGTGATTGGTCTGTTTATATTTTCTGTTTCTTCCTGGTACAGTCTTGGAAGCTTGTACCTTTCTAAGAATTTGTCCATTTTTTCCAGGTTGTCCATTTTATTGGCATATAGTTGCTTGTAGTAGTCCCTTATGATCCTCTGCATTTCTGCAGTGTCAATTGTATTTTCTCCTTTTTCATTTCTAATGTTATTGATTTGAATCCTCTCCCTTTTATTCTTGATGTGTCTGGCTAAATGTTTATCAATTTGTTTTTCTACTCAAATAACCAACTTTTACTTTTATTGATCTTTGCTATTGTTTCCTTCCTTTCTATTTCATTGATTTCTGCTCTGATCTTTATGATTTATTTCCTTCTATTAACTTTTTTTTTCTTGTTCTTTCTCTAGTTACTTTAGGGGTAAGGTTAGTTTTTTTTATTTGAGATTTTTCTTGTTTCTTGAGGTGAGATTGAATTGTTCTAAACTTCCCTTTTAAAACTGCTTTGGTCGAGTACCAAAATTTTGGATCATTGTGTTTTTGTTGTCATTTTTTTCTATGTATTTTTTGATTTCCTCTTTGATTTCTTCAGTGATCTCTTAGTTCTTTACTAGCATATTGTTTAGCCTCCATGTGTTTGTGTTTTTTACAGTTTTTTTCTGTAATTGATTTCCAATCTCATAGAGTTGTGGTCGGAAAAGTTGCTTGATATGATTTCAATTTTATTAAATTTACCAAAGCTTGATTTGTGACCCAGGATGTGCTATATCCTGGAGAATGTTCCATACGTATTCTGCTCCTTTCAGGTGGAATGTCCTAAAAATATCAGTTAAGTCTATCTGGTCTCTTGTGTCATTTAAAGCTTCTGTTTTCTTATTTATTTTCTTTCTGAATGATCTTTCCATTGATGTAATTGGGGTGTTAAAGTCCCCCACTAGTATTCTGTTACTGTCAATTTCCCCTTTTATGGCTGTTAGCATTTGCCTTATATATTGAGGTGCTCCTATGTTGGTTGCATAAATATTTATAATTGTTATATCTTCTTCTTGGATTGAGCCCTTGATCATTATGTAGTGTCCTTCCTTGTCTCTTGCTACAGTCTTTATTTTAAAGTCTATTTTATCTGATATGAGTATTGCTACACCAGCTTTCTTTTGATTTCCATTTGCATGTAATATCTGTTTCCATTCCCTCACTTTTAATCTGTATGTGTCCCTAAGTATTAAGTGGGTCTCTTGTAGACAGCATATATATGGGTCTTGTTTTTGTATCCATTTAGCCAGCCTCCGTCCTTTGGTTGGAGCATTTAATCCATTTATATTCAAGGTAATTATCGATATGTATGTTCCTATTACCATTTTCTTAATTATTTTTGGTTTGTTTTTGTGAGTCTTTTTCTTCTCTTGTTTTTCTTGCCTAGAGAAGTCCCTTTAGCTATTGTTGTAAACTGGTTTGGTGGTACTGAATTCTCTAAGTTTTTGCTTGTCCGTAAAGCTTTTGATTTCTCATTGAATCTGAATGAGATCCTTGCTTGGTAGAGTAATCTTGGTTATAGGTTTTTCCCTTTTATCATTTCAAATGTGTCCTGCCACTCCTTTCTGGCCTGGAGTGTTTCTCCTGAAAACTCATCTGATAACCTTATGGGGATTCCCTTGTATGTTATTTGTTGCTTTTACCTTGCTGCTTTTAATATTTTTTCTTTGAATTTAATTTTTGTTAGTTTGATTAATATGTGTCTCTGCATGTTTCTCCTTGGGTTTATCCTGTATGGTACTCTCTGCTCTTCTCAGACTTGAGTGGTTGTTTCCTTTCCCATGTTAGGGAAGTTTTTGAATATAATCTCTTCAAATATTTTCTCAGACCCATTCTCTTTCTTTTCTTCTTCTGGAGCCCCTATAATTTGAATGTTGCTGCCATTAGTGTCCCAGAGATCTCTGAGACTGTCCTCATTTCTTTTCATTCTTTTTTCTTCATTCTGTTCCTTGGCACTTATTTCCACTGTTCCATCTTCCAGCTCATTTATTCATTGTTCTGCTTCAGTTATTCTTTTATTGATTCCTTCTAGTGTATTTTTCATTTCAGTTATTGTGTTGTTCATCACTGTTTGTTTGTTCTTTAGTTCTTCTATGTCTCTGTTAAAATTTCTTGTATTTTTTCCATCTTTGCCTCCATTCTATTTCTAAGATTTTGGATCATCTTTACTATCATTACTCTGAATTCTTTTTCAGGTAGTGTGTCTATTTTCTCTTCAATTATTTTGTCTTGTAGGTTTTTACCTTGCTTTTTCATCTGTAACATATTTTTTTGTTGTCTTATTTTTTTTCTGATGGGTGGAGCTGTGTTTCTCTCTTGCTGGTTGTTTGACCTGAAGTGTACAGCACTGGAGTTTGCAGGCAGTTGGGTGGAGCCAGGTTTGGTGCTGAGATGAGGACCTCCGGGAGAGCTCACACCAATTAATATTCCCTGTGGTCTGAGGTTCTCTGTTAGTTCAGCAGTTTGGACTCAGCACTCTAACCGCAGGAGCTCAGGCCCTATCCCCAGCCTGAGAACCAAGACCCCGCAAGCTCTGTGGTGTGGCCAAAAAAAAAAAAAAAAGGCAGCAAACCCAAAAAAGCAGAGCTATAACAAAGAATAAAAAGTAAAATAAAATTAGAAAAGTAAAAAGTATATTAGAAAAAATTTAAAATGAAACAACCAAGCAAAACAGAACCATATCAGCTAAAAAAAAAAGTCCAAAAAAGGCCTTGGTGTTGGAGGGAGTTGGGAGGGCTTAGCTTCAGGACCCGTGTGGTCAGAGAGGACCCCAGAGGGTGGAGGTTCAGAAAAAGGACACCAACCAGCTTGCCGGGGCTTGAGCTGGCAGGGGAGACACTGGCCGCTTTCGCCTCCAGTCCCCAGATCCCCTGAAGTTCTCTCCCCTTTCCCTCTGATGCCCTCACCATGAGTGTACACCTCTGAGTATGGAAACCCCTCCTCTCTCCCAGCTGCCCCTCAGCGATGCCAGTCCCATTCCTCCTCCACTTTTCCTTCCTCTCCTTCCCCTCCACGTCCTACCCTGTCATACAGGGATTCCTCCTGTCTCCTTAGGTGTCTGAGGTACCCCACCAGTGCCTGGTAGGTGCCCTAGTTGTGAAGAGATGAGAGCTCTGTGTCCTCTTACTCTGCCATCTTGACTCTGCCCACTAAATTTTTAGAGTGTTATTTTGTGGGTGTATGAGTTTTTCAAAAAATGTATATATAAATTATAGTGTGAAATATTTCTTATTTTCTTTCTTACATATTACTCTACATTAAAACAGTAGAAAAATTAGTTAGCTAGATGACAGATAAATAGATGGATAGATATATGAAGGAATAGATAAAGAGGGAGAACAAGAGAGAGAGAGAGCACACAATTTAGAAAAAGAGAGAGAGAAAGAGATGGATAGATAAATAGGTAGGTAGGTAGTAGATAGATAGATCAGGGAAAAATTCATAGACTCATTTCAAAGGGCCAGTGGAACCAACGTGGGAGCAGAAAACAATTAAAGCCAAACTGTCTTATTCACTATGTAGTCCTCATTTTAAACTTTAGACAAACAAACAAATGGAGAATCCTCGGCCAGGAAAGGTCAAGTGTTTCTAGAAAAGTTACATGACCCAAAGAAAAATGAATGAGTTTTGATTTTAGTCCCACTTTTACTTAGACACAAAAACCAATGGACCATCACAGAGAGAACTTCTCTTACCTACATTTTTAGAAAAGTTAGTGTGTGTTTTGTCCAGGATTGACTGTGGAATGTTCACATCTGACACTTCCTCCATCTTAGACTGAATAAATGTGCAAATTCTGAGAAGTTCAGAACTGAGACTGCTTCAAATATGTAAATAATTTTATATAGAGTGAAGACAGGGTTGTATTATGACTTTCGTGCACCCTAGGCACTTTTGTCTTTGTGGACCTGTTCTTCCATTTTACAAAAAACAACCAACCAGTAATATATATTATATTTATGACTGTTGGCATAAGATGAGTATAATCAGGATGAATTAATTATATATTCATTATTGTTACATTAATTTTTCTTCTGATTTTAAAATAAATTGAAATAAATTAAAACTAAACATTTTCCTGGCCCCTAAAATTGTTAGTGATCTTAGGCACCATGCCTCCTATGCCCAGTGGAGAAGTCAGCCCCACGTCAGGGGAGGGAGATGAATTATCTCTCATTCCAACAACTTCAACAATTCACACTAACAATTTACAGTTTGTAAAACATTTAGGTATCATCTTATTTGGTACTTACAAAAACTCTGTATAATAGGTATTAATGGCACCAGTTTTAGAAATGCTGACATGAGAGTCTTGCCCGTTGTAGTGCTATCACAACTAGAAATTAGTAAGCAAAATAATTTTGCAAGAACTCACATCTTAGTTCTTAAAGGGCCAGTGCAACTTATTTACCCCTTTGTAGGATCAGTGTTAGATTCAGAATTGCTTCTGTTTCATGAGTGGTCATCTCATCTTGTCACATTACAGACAAATTAATTTCCCCTTTTGATGTGAAGCACAGCTCCCTCTCCTCCCTCATGCATGATTGATCAGATATGTAAATATATATATTTGTTGAATATATGAAGAAAAACATAAAGAACACTCTTGATGAGACTAGCTTTTTATTAATGACAACTGGTACCCCCACCTTACCACCCTCCAAAAAACTGAAAACAATAATTTTAACTTTCCTTAGGAGAATTTATTTTTGAAAATTTGGATGCACCTCAAAGCTTCAAATAGTTATGGGATTGACCTATTAACACATTCCCCTCTAGGGAATGTGTGTTTGGGGGAAAAAAACTTATTTTTTAAAATATCTGAATTCTATAAGCTTTGTTCCTAAATGAAATAAAAGTAGCACAAGTTTGAATATTTTTAGGAGTGTGTATGAAAGTGAAGCTCTTCCTGCTGTTGGAGAGTAGTTCTCTTGTTTTTGTGGAAGAATCTATTACAGATAACAGAGTCTCCGGCCTCTGTAATGCACAACACCACTCATCTGTCAAGCTCTTTCATTTGAAAATAATGAGCAGCCAAGAGTTTGAAAAGTTAAATCTATTAAGAATATTTATGCAGGAAAACTATCACTAAACACCTCCATTCACTCATGTAATGAGATTGGAATCACGATAAAATTCTTGTCTTGTAAGATAATGATCTTATGGCTTTTTCTGGCTCTTAAACCAAAGATAATTGGGTTAATCTCTGTGGGAAGTCCATCTGTTTCAAATAAACCCTTTTAATTGTGGATGACTATTTCAGAAAAGTCGAAAAGGTCTTGCCACTAGCTTCCTGATCTTGGGAAATACAAGAATAGATATCAAAATTCAAAATGTAGATGTGCAGAAAATAAGACTGCCACAGTGGATTTGCCAGTCTGTACATAGTGTGATGCGGGCAATATTATACTATATTTGTTTAGTGCTTTTCATTGCAGATTTAAACATTAAGTTTTGGGCATTAATACTTGTGCATCACTCCTGAGACAAGGACAGAAGGATGTATTAATGTTGCATGGACAACATGAGACTATGCACAGGCAAAATTATAAAACTAAGAACATAGGTTGTGTTTGCAAACTTTCCATATATGGTGCCACACATGTTGCGTTTGGTCATATAGCACAATATATTGTGGCATATTCTAATTGTTTCACGTGTGACGAAGCAATGTATTCGACTCAATTTTGCAAGCTCATTAAATGTAGAGTCTAGGTATATGCATTATACCTAGCTCAGAGTTTCTAGGCATATATTAGGTGCTTAAGAAACTTTTAAATATTTTTTTGAGCAATGGATTAATTCATAGTTGAGTTAGATCAGCAGTAATTCTTTCAAAAATGCAATGGATTTACTTAGTAAGTTAGAAAAAAATTCCCCAACACATTTGCCGTAGTTCGTGTTTTCTTTTCATATATGCTAGAACATCACTGAATGAAAAGAAATATATAAATACATTCTCCCTTGCAGACTCTGGGTCTAAGCTGGTGGATTTAACCCAAGTCAGTTAATAGTGGCAGCAGCGTACAGCATTGTTATGATGACCAAAAGTGTTCCTTTTGTATGGTAAGCACTATGTGAGTGTTTGGCTTTTCTGTAGCCATGTTATCAGTATATGATTATGATTATTGAGAGTGTCATGCCTGGTTCACAGACTTCTGATTGTAGACAAGTTAATCTGTGCCTAAGTGAGAGGAAGTCTAGATCAAGAAGCAAACTCTGCCCCAGTAAAACTCATATTTTAGAGTTAGAAGACATGCTTTGGTCTATATTTCTTTTTTTACTAAGCATTACTTTGTTGGAAAGTAATGCTTAGTAAAAGTGATCTGCTTGCTGTCATACAGATAAAAGATAAGGCTTCCACAAAAAGAAGATAACATGGAGCACAAGATAGTGACTTTGGCTTGACTCATTCAATATATATTAATTGAGCATCTGCCACATGGCAGGTACTGTACTGGAAGCTGAATCAGAGATGTCTCTGACATTCTCTGCCACTTACAGTCTCGGGGAAGAACCAGCCAGTACTTGGAGTTACACCCATGAAGACACAGTTACATCTCTGACCAGGACTACAAAGGAGAATGACATGGTGGGCAGAGAGTGGGTCATAGAGAGATTTAACCTGGAATGAGTGCTCAGGAAAAGCTTCTTTAAAGTAGTAATGATTGAGGTAGAATTTGTGCTGGCTACCAGGGAACAGATGGTGTTCAGGACAGCACTGGTTGTAATGTTCCAGAAACCGGGAGCATTATGTGGGAAGCTTCTTTGTTGGAAGGTAGCAGGGCATATTTGAGAGACTCTGTAGTGTAGGGATGAAAGGTGACTGTAGAAATACATAGAAGCTGTTCCAGGGCTTACAACCATGATAAGGAGTGTGTTCTTTATCCTAAAGGTATGAGAGCACCACTGAGCATTTTCTTTTTTTTTAATTAATAAATAAATTAGCTTATATTATGGTAAAACATACATAACATAAACTTTTCCACTTTAACTACTTTTAAGTGTACATTCCATTATCATTATGTGCATTGACAATGCTGTGCAACCATCACCACTATTCATTTTCAGAACATTATCATCATGCCAAACAGAAGCTTTGTGCCCATTAAATAATACCTCTCCATTCCTCCTTTCCCTCACCCTTGGCAACCTCAATTGTGCTTTCTGTATCTATGAGTTTGCCTATTCTAGGTACCTCATATAAGTGGAATCATATAATATTTGTCCATTTATATCTGACTTATTTCATTTAGCATAACGTATTCAAGGTTCATTTAAGTTCTTCATCAAATGTGAGAATGGAGTCAAATATGTGTTCCTGAATTCCTCTTTAGAGGCAGGATGGGTAATATAGGAGATAGATACAGGGAGACCTTCTAGAAGGGTGTTGTGATTCTCATGGTGAGAGACAATGCAGTCTGGATAAATATATTTAGCAGTTGAGGCAGAGAAAAATCAGCGGATTGAGGAGATATTTAGGAAGAAACTATCGTCTTTAATGAGCTGACCATCTATTTTGGGGACATGAAGCAAATAGAAAGCACAACAATGCTAACTTGTCATAACAATTACAGGGCTATATACAGATATAGAGAGTCAACAGATATTGATTTAATAAAATTGTACCTAAGGATTGGATAAGCAAATCCAATAAGCAAACGATAAGCAAACATCATTCAGATGAGAATAACAGACATACAGTGTGCAATAGTGAGAGAACAAGATAAGGCAGAATGATCAAATGTCAAACTCTGGAATTTATTTATTTTTATTTTTATTTTTTAGCTTTTTTTTGTTATCTATTTTATACATATTAGTGTATATATGTCAATCCCAATCTCCCAATTCATCCCACCACCTCCCCACCCCGCTTTCCCTCCTTGGTGTCCACACGTTTGTTCTCTACATCTGTGTCTCTATTTGTGCCTTGCAGACCGGTTCATCTGTACCATTTTTCTAGATTCCATGTACATGTGTTAATATACTATGTTTTTCTATTTCTGACTTCACTATGTATAAACCCTAGGATTTAGACAAGTCCCATGATAGCTATAGAAATTCTGAGAAGGGGAAAACAAATGGGGAAATCAGGGAAAGCTTCAAAAGAAGGTAGGACTGAGTCGATCCTGGTCACAAGGTAAGGTTTTGTGACATAGAGGAAAAGGATGAGCTTATCGCAGAATGACAACATCAGAGTGTTAAGAAAATGCCACATTAGTCCAAGGACCACAGTAAAATTTCAGAAATGGATGAGAACTTTCTCAAGGAAAGAGAAGCAACATTTCTACATGTATTTAGACAATAATAAATAAGGCAGGATCAGAAAATCAATTTAGTGAAAGACAATCCTTCTTTCAACTTATCCCTTGGATATCCTAAAATGCTTGAGGTAGACACTCTTTTGCTCTGAAATGACTCCATAAGGATCAGCAGAAATCTTTTAATTTGGATGGAGCAGCATCACCAGCTCAATGTGAAGACAAGTTTCCATTTTCTAACTAAGCTTAATAAGGTACTTGAAGTCTAGAACAAATAGCCAGAAAATAAATATTTTCTGTAACATGCTGGAAAACTCAGATCTGACTGTCAAGGAACTGAATCTACTTCACACTGTCAGGAAAATTTCATTAGTATCTGAAGCAACTAATATCAGTAGGTGAAGAAGATAAGTAATGAGGCAGAAAAAAAAACAAGAAGACTGGATGTACAAAGCAATCCATGGTGAGGCAAGATATTGATTGGAAATTACAGTTAATTACACTGGTAAGAGGTAAAGAATGCAGTGTTTCCTCAGATGTGAACAAGTGACATTTCAAAGCACTTTCCATGTGTTTGAACTCAGACCTCTCATCTGCCTTTGTGTTGGTGCAGAGAGGAGAGAGAGGTAATTGCATGAGGTCAGTTCCCTTTGTTTAGAAAAAGGCATTTTCTGGCCAAAAGCTCCATTTAAGGCTTGAAAAATGACAGATGAAAATATATTGTCATCAGGTCACAACATTTTCCTTTGACTTCAACTACTAGTTTCTCCATAACTTTGTTTGCTTCACTTTTACGTTGGTTCTATCAATTAGTCAGTTAGTTCCACAGTATATACTGGTGCCAAAACAACACCAGATCAGGCAGATTACTAAGGCCACCTCTAGAGAACTGAGTGCAGAATGCAGTATTATAAGTCAAATAAATGGTATGGAAACAAGTGTTATGGGACTTAAACAGTCACTGTAGACAGATGGGCTCAAAGAAAGGTTTTATTGACCAGGTGGACCTTGAGTGGCATCTTGAAGGGTTAGAACATTCTATCAGGCACAAGGAAGAAGATGTGCTTCCAGGAGGGGCAGGAGTGTGAGCAAGGAAAGATGAGGAAGGTAACAATGAGGGCTTGTTGGGACCACAGTTCTTTCAGAGAAGTCCTGGTTGGAAGAGCAGAATGAAGTTCCATGGAAGGAGTGCTGACTCTCAGGTTACAAGGAGAGTATGATTTTATCATTTGTAAGTATACAGGGCCCCAGTGACTGTTTTAGAAACCTAGATATTTAATAAAATGGGCTGTTTTAATGTTTACGTAATGGGAAAATTGTAGGCTGGAAGACAAGTTCAAGGCAAAGGGACAAGGTTGGATACTTTAGCCCTGGTTCAGGTGTGAAGGAGTCATGACCTGATTTATGTCAGGCCAAGCAAAGTTAGAGGAAGAAGCAAGGGTGGGAACCATCAGAACATGACCAGCCTCCCCTCCTCTGGTGGACTCAGGCTACGATCTCAGACAAGTTGGGCTCAGTTGCCAGTGAGATATTTGCTAAAGAGTTAGGAATTACAAAGTCAAAGCTTGAGAGGACTTGTGTAGGAGGTAGAAAATGTCCACTGTCATCTCTACCTCCTTGGGTGCTGCCTCCTGGAATGGTACCCCTGAAGTTGTGCAAAGATGAGGCCCTGGAGACAGAGCAACTGAATGTCGGGAGATCAGGGGTGTGGTTAGCAGGTCTATGGTCATTGAATGGGGGCAGAAGAGTATTGATTTGTGGTTCAGTCAAAGACAACAGTCACAGCAATTCCCCGGGACTTCATTAATCCCCATGATGGTTGCTAAAGGCTGCTTTCTCATGGGGACCCCTTACACCTTAGCAGTTCCTCTCCAAGTTGTCTTTGTTATTCAAGCATCTACCCAAGTAAAGATGTTGATTCCACAGAGACAGAGATTGCTGGGTTTTAGGTAATGAAATTCCTTCCTGAGAGATAGTGGCTGTCAGGCTTTCTGGATATTCAGAGATGACTCAAATTATTCTGAAACCTAACTGCACTTTAAAACCACTTCAGGGGCTTTTAAAACATGATAGGATGGGATCTCCCTGAGTTAATTAAATCTGAATCTTTAGGGTGGGCAGCATTGCTATTATTATTTTTTAATTGGCTAGATGATTCAAAGGGGCTAACAAAGTGTCTTGATGGATGTTTGCTTCAGCATAAATTATTCGCATCAGACTCACTTCAGACTCGCATGAACCAGTACAGTGCATACATCAAACAGGGAAAAGAGTTTCCAGCCATGGGCAGTGGACTGTGGTCAGATGAGCTCAGTGTAAAGGAGGACAAGATGTTTGGACACCGGACTAACAGCCAAGAGGGAGTTGGTACCTGCCTTTTTATTTGTGCCCCCAAGGAGTTGATGTAAAGCTAAGGATGAGGCTTACCCAGGACTTGGTTTAACTGACTACTAGAAAACACTGCTAATTATTTTGAGTTGATTTATCAAATCCTGGATGATTGCATAGCCCTGTCAACAAATGTACTAATCAGACAAACTACCAGCCTCAGGAATGTAACCCAGAACTTGGTCAGAACACTGTCAATAAGGCAGATTCTTCATGGTCTCTGGCTGTGGGCTCTGCATTTCTGAGAAACACTGCATTCTGATAACTAGTAGCATAGAAGAATGCAGATGCCCTTGGACACCCCAATTGATGGGTTCGAAGTAAGGTCTGGAAGCAGGGTTTTTAAAATGAGATTTTTCTCGAGTATTTTCTTTGGGAATTCTGAAACCACAAAACCAGCTTTAAAATTCTTCTCTGAAAATGTATAATGATACCACTGGGTCCTGAGGTTACATCCTGAGTAGAGGCTGGTGCCTTTAGCTGCAGAGTTTTCCCTAAACCTGCCATATCTTTTAAATAAATGATGACTGAAATCCTTGCAGTCCCAAAGATATTAGTAAACTTAGCCCTGAAGAGCTGTCTCTAACAGCACTGTCACCTACAGACATTCACTGAGAACCTCCTGCTCATAGGGCACAGAGAAAGGCCCTTGAAACATCAGGTGTACAAAACACAACCATGCACTTTTCAGATTTGGAAACTGAGATCAAGGATTTAGTTTACTTATTTTTTTTCCATTTTCCATCAGCCACATTAGACATATCACTTGATCTAATATCCCCTACAAATATAACCTTTCTATGGTTATGACAATAAAACACATGATTTGTTTAAATAACCATAGTTTTAAAATTCATATTTTTTATTCAGAATAAAGAGATCACAGTATAATGAATCTGGCTTGTAGATTCATCAGTCTCTGGGTGCACCTGCCTTTGTTACAATCAAAAAATTGACCCCAAAAGAGACCTGTAATTCAGTCCTTGCATCATTTTGAAATGTGTTGGCTTTATCATATTTACATCATACATGTAATTTTCCTGCCAAGGAGTCAATTTTTTCATTCTTCTTCTACTTTTTTTACTCCACAGTTTATATTCCAGGAAGAAAACCCATTGCCTTATAGTTTTCTGTTCTCATTTTCTTTGCTTGTACTTTTTAGCATGCTTCAATCAACTTCCCCTCCCCACACAGTTAGTAAACATCTCCCACATTCATGAAGCCACTTAACGATCAAATATTTTATATTTACTGCCCACTGGAATCTAAATCATTATCATTATCATTAACCAACTGCTCTGAAACATGAACCAGCACAGTGCATACATCGAGCAGGGAAAACAATTTCCAGCTGTGGGCAGTGGATGGTGGCCAGATGAGCTCAGTGTAAAGGAGAACAAGATGGTTGGACACCAGACTAACAGCCAAGAGGGAGTTAGTACCTGCCTTTTTATTTTTGCCCCCAAGGAGTTGATGTAAAACTAAGTATGAGGCTTACCCAGGACTTGGTTTAACTGATTACTAGAAAACACTGCCAATCATTTTGAGTTGACTTATCAAATCCTGGATGATGGCATAGCCCTGACAACAAATTTACCAATCAGACAAACTACCAGTCTCAGGAATAAATGGGATGTAAACTTCCATTGATCACTGTGAAATCTATTTATATTAAGTTACTAAGTGACTGGAATTGAAAATACCCATGTGTTCTGTTATTGTTGTTTAATTTATGTTTTATATTAGGTTTAGGATTACTTCAGTTACTGTCGTGAATCTGTCTCACATGGATAACTGAAGGGAAGTGGTTTGCATAAGTATTAGGCAAAACAAAAACATTTCAAACTTTCTTTCCCATTCTCTAATCTCTCTCTCTCTTTCTCTCGCTCTTTCTTTCTCCATCCCCACTCTGTTTCAATTCCTTAGCTTCCTAAAGAAGAAATACACACACAAACACACACACACAAACATACATAAACACATACAATTTTTTACAGAAAGGAACTTATCTCTAGTATGAATCTTCATATGTTTGTTTGTTGGTTTGCATGCAATATTCTCATTTAGTTCCATAGAAACCTACTGGGACTCATGCTAAGCACTGAGCCAGGTGATGAGAGTACTTATATCAACAAGATCTGGATGCCATGAACATCACATGAATAGAACATAGGTAGCTGTATGACTTACCTTTTTCATATCACTTACATATCAGACATCTAATGTACATTGTATACCTTACTTTTCATTTTGGCATTCATGCTGAGAAAGCAGCGCTGTATAATGGAAAGTTCATTGCCTAGGCAACAAAGACCAGAAAGTTATTTATTTGATCTTGGGCAAGTCATAACTTCTATGGTTCTCAGAAACCACATATGTCGATTTCAATGACTTGTCTATCTAATGGGATTGCAGGTGAAGATCCAACTGTAAAAAATAATAGGGACATTTCAAATTATTTTTAAGAGAGATAGATTATAAATAAGTAAATGCAAAAATTCATGTTTTAGTGACAGAAAGTTTAAAGGATGACTGCTGATAGAAATATATTTTTGCAGTAAACAGGTGAGCAATCTCAAGCTCCATCCCATATGTCCTCCCTTTTATATATGCAGTTGTTTTACTTTTCTTCAAAATGGAGACTATGCTCAGGATGGCAAACATATTTTCTATCTCATGGCTTGCTAGTAGCTTCTGGGGGTGGTGACTGAAAGATTCAGATGTTAAGTGCAAGGTCAATGAGTGAGTGTCCTGTGAGGTGGGCGAGGGACACCAGGAGTTGTTGAGCACGTGCTGATGCCTGAGAATCCTGGTCCAAAGCATGGGCACTGGAGTCAGTACCATAGTGAGAAGCCCACATTTTGAATTTTTTCTCTAGTTTTTCTCATCCATTATATGCCTTTTTCAAAGGGAAGACAAAAAAGCTATTTTGATTATCCATTTAGCAGCTGGGTAACCTGAGGAATGGGATGAATCACTTCCTAATACCTTCTCCCCACAATTTGAACTTCATGTTTTCTAAAGAAAACTAAAGGGGATGAAAGTTCTTCAGGTGGGCATTAAATAAACATAAATTGAGCACTCTCTGTCTACATAGACCTCAGACTAGATACCAAGGAAGGTGTTGTGCTTATCCTGCCTAAAGAGGATAAACTCATCTCAAAATTTGCTTTGGCTGTCAAGACTGATGATTTCAGATACACACTAAGAGACTATGAAAAGGCTTATTGCTTCCATAATGAGGCTTCCTGAGAACAGAGCATGCCTCCCAAACATTTATGAAAATGGCTTGAGTAAGCAAGGAAATAAGACTGTTTTGAGGTTTTTATTATGGTTAAAGGGTGGATCCAGAATGAAGGTACCCATGGGTGGGCAAGAGCAGGAGTTTGCGTGATTCAAAGCAAAGAAGGGAGCCCCTGACTTTCCTAATCAGTTTCCCCAGACATAGGGTAGAATAGGAGGAGAGAGGAGTGAGGCTTCAAAGTTGCCAGTCATCAAAGATCAAAAAATGAAGTTAGATTCTTCTATAAATGTTTAAATCCTATTGCCAAGACACCTTTAAAATGTAATTTAGTCACTGTAAGTTACAGTTAAAACTTTAACAAAGAAAAAAAGTGCAGTTAATATCAACTCGTCATAATTTGATTAACTTTCAAAATATGTTTCAGATAATAGGCAACATATGGACTTTGAAGATGGCCAAATTGAGAACTAAAGTAATCACAAATGTTCTGGAAAGTTGGTAAATTAGTCAGGGATTGAAACATGGTTAGGATTTGACCAAGCCAAGAAGATAGGGGAAGATTTTTCAAGCAAAATGCCCTTCTCAGTCTCTCCTGAAACATATCCAGGTTTTTCATGTCTTTTTTTTTAAGCTCTAAGTATATATATACACATAGAAAAAAATCAGCTTTGAACAAAGTTTATGATAGAATGAATATATGGCCCACTGTGCATAGAATGTTCAGAGACAAAGAAAAATTTATTTTAACTTTTGAATCGAGTGGTTATTATTTTTTATGATTGCTTCCCTTTCTTCTTCATTCATTTTCATTTTGCACATTTGTTTGGAAGTTCTCACAGTTAAGTTTTAAGGTAGGTAAGCATAGATGTCCAGACCATAAAGCAGCTTTCCCTAGGGTCAAAGCAAATCACTGCATAAATCAACATACATGAGAATTTCACAGTCTCTCAGCCTCAAGAGGACTTTTGAAAACTGACATGCTAGAGCTTTTCAAGTTGCCTTTGTATAATGTGCAGGGTATTCTCAGCATTACTCCCTCACTACTTCCTACAGAAATGTTAGAAAACTTCAGAAGACAGATTTTCCATTGAATTTTTTGGATATTTTTCCACCTACAGCTTTGTTTTTGAATCTTGACTGCTACAAACAGCCTTATAAACTGGATTGCCAGAGCCCAGGGATAGTGCACCCCCAGTCGGCAAAATATGAAAGAGATTTTGCTGAAGAGTCTCCTGGTCAGCTCCCCATACCCTAAAATGAAGATTTGGAAAGGACTCGAAAGTCTTCCCTTTTCTCTCAAAAACTGGGCCCATGGGGCCTTGAACAATTTGTAAAACACAACAAAAAAAATCAAGATAAAACTCTATATACCTTTTGGCAGGGTTTTATGCATCCATACACAATTTCAGTGGGTATTCTATATCTCTATGGGGGAAGTTGAGCTGCAAGGAGATGCTTTCCTTGCTTTTTTGTTTGTTAGTTTTATTTTGTTTGTTTGTTTTTTGGTTTGCTTGTTTTGACAGAGAAGCAGTTCCATCATTTAGGTGTTAAATTGAAAAAAAATGTATAAAAAATCTTAGTTTAGTTTGTTTTAGCTTAGATCATCTGTGGGACAGTGAGGCAAAATAGTAGTGGCATTCAAGGAGATAACCAGGTTTCCCCTGTTGATGGGAAAGTGTTTCATTTCTCATCTGAAAGTTTTTACTCTTAGGGACTGAAAACACCTCCAGTTGTTCCCCTTACCTGGAAGAGTGTCTATAGACCTAGTAAAAGTCATTCAACACGTATTTATTGACACTTGCTGTTTGCTATTTATTCTATTTGCTATTCTATTTTCTAAGAATATG
Organism: Eubalaena glacialis; assembly: GCF_028564815.1. NCBI lineage: Eukaryota > Metazoa > Chordata > Mammalia > Artiodactyla > Balaenidae > Eubalaena > Eubalaena glacialis. The sequence goes on from NC_083730.1 coordinate 37,200,862, forward strand.
AAATTGAATACAACTTTTTTTTGTCTTCAGGAAGCTCCCAATTTGGTGTGAAAATGGGTATGTGAACAGTTGTGAAATAGTTTGATAAATGTAAAAAGAAATCTGGTAGTGTGTGTGTGTTTGGGGGTGGGGGGGGGGTTTGGAGAGGCTACTAAGAAAGGAATTTTACCGAAATGATGTGCCAATCACATAGGCCAGACAGAGAGATGGTATGCCAAAGAACTCATAAACAATGGTATTGCTCTATATGTTTTATTGACAAGGTGGAGATACACAGACATATACACAGATAATATTTTAAAGAAATGAACAAATAACTATGAAAGAGGTCATGTTAGAAAACAATATATTTCTACAGCATGTTACTTTTTCAAAGTCCCTCTCAAAGACTTAATGGGACATTAGTTATTGATATTTTTGTTTCTTAAGAAAATAAGTTAATTGGGCACCATCATAAATTACATTGAGTAGAGAATTTTGATTTCCAATTTCCAGTTTTCTAACTTCTAGGTGAATACTCTTTTTAACAACTTTTGCTTCAGTCAGGAAAAATTTTTATTGGAATAGAGACAAAAAGAGGACCAAGGTAGAAAGTAAAGACATGAGCCAGGGTCTGCTTAAGGAGTTGTAAGTCTGGGTAATTTGACTAAAAGTTGAGAGTTTAGAATAAACAGTGGCCTCATCTTGACATTCTAGTGATGAGAACATCAGAAGTCACTTCTAATCAAGTGATAAAATATACAAAAGGCAATTAAACAATAGAATATGTTGGGTTGAGCAAAAAGTTCATTTGGATTTTTCCATAACATCTTACGGAAAATCCGAATGAACTTTTTTGCCAACTCAATAAAATAGCAATATATTATAAAGCAAATTATAAGATCACAAGTCCTGAGCATACTGATAAGAATATCCAGTAGAGATGGGGAGACTCAGTGACTATCCAGACACTGACTGGTATTGGATATCTACAATTATGCCATACCAGAAGCAGAATATATGAGAACAGGAAATAAGTGTCTTGGTTTGGAACATTGTTTTGGACTAATGTGAAAAATAGGTGGTAGTGGGGAGAAGATAGTTAAATGAGTAGATTTCTGAGAAAGCAAATCTCTGCTATAAGATGACAAGATCTAAATAGTTGTTATGAAGGATAGAAATTGTGAGTTTTTTAGAAGTAAAGACAATAGAAATTTAGGTATGGAAATAATGAGTGTATGTTGTAATGATCATATTTATAATAAAGACATTAAATAATACAGCCCAAACAAAATACCAGTAAAACATAGGTGGCAAAACATCTTCAAAATCTGAGAAATGTTAATAGAGTCATATTCATAGTGTAAAGTTTAATTCACTTCTATAAGAACCTTATAAAAACCATAAATATGGGTATATATAATTTAAATTGTAGAACCAATGTACCCAATCTATGAGATGTAATTACCTTGCAGTCAACAAATAAATAAAGACATTATTTTGTGCATATGAAAGATTTAAAATTCATCATGTACTTGGTCAAATTGGAAATCTTGATACATTCTTGAAAGTAGAGAGCTGAGAGTCTAAATTCTCTGATGATGATGTTGCTGTGCAGATATAAATAAAGTAATCACCAAATGACTTTAACCATTTCTTTCTTCAAAATAACCCATAAATTTTACATCAAAACTTAGAGAAGTGGCTAAAGGTTAAATAAGAGAAAGATGTGTAACCTTTAATTTGTGTTATTAAGTAAAAAGATTGAAAAAACTTCTGTCTAAAGCAAGTAGATACAGGAAGGAGTTAACATACTCGAAAACCAGGGTAACAGAAATCAAAAATATACAGTAGATTCACAAAAACCAAAAAGAAAGGAACTGAGCATAATATAAAAGAAAACCATCAAACCACAAATGGAAAAATGAGAAGAAGATGAAAGGAAGAAAGAAGAACTACAAAATTAACTGGAAAGCAATGTTTAAAATGGCAGTAAATATAGTTATCAATAATTACTTTAAATGTCAATGGACTAAATTCGTGGATCAAAAGGCATAGAGTGGCAGATTGGAGGATAAAACTAGAACCTACAATATGCTGTCTACAGGAGACCCACTTTAGGGAGAAAGACACATAGAGATTGAAAATGAGGGAATGGAAAAAGATATTCCATGCAAATAGAAATGACAAGAAAGTGAGGGTAGCAACACTCATATCAGACAAAATAGACTTTAAAACAAAGGCCAAAAAGAAAGACAAAGAAGGACACTATAACATGACACAAGAAGAGGATATCATACTCATTAACATATATGCACCCAATATAAGAGCATATAAATACATAAAACAAATACTAGCAGATGTAAAGTGAGAAACTGATGGGAATATAATAATAACAGGAGACTTTAACACCCCACTGACATCAATGGACACATTTTGTAGACAGAAAATAAATAAAGCAACAGAGATCCTGAATGACATAATAGAAGAGTTAGACTTAATGTCTACAGGACACTACACCCAAAAAAACCCAACATACACATTCTTTTCAAGCACACATGGAACGTTCTCTAGGATAGACCACATACTAGGACACAAAACAAGCTTCAACAAATTTAAAAGGATAGAAGTTATTTCAAGTATCTTTTCTGACCACAACAGCATGAAAATAGAAATCAACTACAGAAAGAGAAATGAGAAAAAAAAAAAAAAAAGATTACATGGAGATTAAACAACATGCTACTAAAAAATTAATGGGTCAATGATGAAGTCAAAGAGGAAATAAAAAAATACTCTGAGACAAATGACAATGAAAACACAATCATACAAAATCTATGGGGTGCAGCAAAAGCAGTACTAAGGGAAATTTGTAACTATACAGGCCTTCATGAAAAAACAAGAAAACTGCCAGATAAACAACCTAACGTACCACCTAAAAAAATTAGAAAAAGAAGAAAAAACAAAATGTAAAGTCAGTAGAAGGCAGGAAATAATAAAGATCAGAGAGAAAATAAATAAAATAGAGATTAAAAAAAAAAATCAGCGAAACCAAGAGCTGGTTCTTCAAAAGGATAAACAAAATCAACAAACTTCTGCCCAGGCTCACCAAGAAGAAAAGAGAGAGGACCCAAATAAACAAGTTAACAAATGAAAGAGGAAAAATAGCAACCAATACTGCAGAAGTAAAAAATACCATAAGAAAATATTATGAACTGTTATATGCCAACAAAATGGACCACCTAGAAGAATTGGACAAGTTTCTAGAAAAATATAGCCTGCCAAACTGAATCAAGAAGAAACATAATTTGAACAGACTGATCACTAGAAGTAAAATAGATTCTGTAAAAACAAAAACAAAAACAAAAACATAAGCAAACAAAACAAAACAAACAAACAAAAAAACTCCTTGCAAACAAAAGTCCAGGACCAGATGGCTTCACTGGGGAATTCTACCAAACATACAAAGAATTTGTATCTATCCTTCTCAAACTCTTCCAAAATAACAAAGAGAAAGAAACACTCTCAAAGTCATTCTATGAGGCCCCCGTCACCCTGATACTAAAACCAGACAAAGACGCTACCTAAAAAGAAAATTACAGGTCAATATTTTTGATGAATATACATTCAAAAATTCCCAACAAAAAATATTCTGTCTTCAACACAAGCCACTATAAATATCAATAGAATAACAATATTAACTAAAAGAAAATAATAGAGGAAA